>NW_012267366.1:5225055-5270791 GCF_000151885.1 Dipodomys ordii | reverse complement strand
GCAAGCGTTCTACCACTGAGCCAACTTCCCAGCCCTGCCCTTGAGAATTTTATCTCCAATAAACTACTAGAAAACCAGAAGTGGCACTGTAGCTCAAGCGGTAGAGGGCTAGCCTTGAGCTGAAGATCACAGGGACAGCACCCAAGCCCAGAGTTCAAGCCCCACGACTGACAAAAAATAAAGAGACTGGAGTTCAAGCCCCCCCCTTCTACTGGCACAAAAATAAATAACTCTCTGGTAATAATTGTTAGCATTTACTGCACACTTAGAACAGGTCTTGATGTATCTGAGGAGTTCTGTCAGTTATTTGCTTTAATCCTACTATGATGTAGGTACATTTTAATCATCGTTGATTTACCAATGAGGAAATTGAAGTTGTACTCATTAGCCTGAGAGGTTAGTACTGCAACCAAAATCATGCAGCAGCTGATAAGTGATTGCTTGGGCCTAGCCATGTACAAACCCTAACTTAACAACTCCGAGCAGTTCTTTCTAGAAGGAAGGCAGTACTTCATCAGGCTACCTACCTTTCTCAGACTTGTACCTTTTCTAATAGCCGCATATATTGAAGTTGCATATTGTGAAACCTGCAATTTAAAGATTAAGGCAAAGTCATAGGATTTTCTGATGTTATAAAAATAAGAGGTAATTTTACATAAAATGATGCATGATGTCCAGATTTCATATGTGAACATTGACTTCTCCTATAAACCTCAATGGCTATGATACTGCCACTGCACAAAACTGTTTTAGAAAAGTGAATGTACAGATATGAAAGAATCTGGGAGTGCTAAATAATGGACATTTGTAGATAGTGTGTGTACATGCGCTTGTGCATGTGCAGCAGTACTAGAGCTTAAACTTGGGTTTGTTCTCTCACTAGTCCTGTTCTGTTCCTGCTGCTCTACCAATGGATCCACACCTCCATTTCCAGCTTTTTGCTGGACAGTTGATTTTCCAGTTATTGGTGGTTCATGCCTATAAATCCTAACTACTCAGGAGGCTGAGATCTGAGGATCGTAGTTCGAAGCTGCCAGCCTAGACCGGAAAGTCTTGAAACTCTTATCTCCAGTTAAACTCCAAAGAAAAAGCCAGAAGTAGAACTGGCTCAAGTGGTAGAGTGCTGTCCTTGAGTAAAAAAACTCAGGGACAACACAAAAGAAGTATCTCAGATTTGTCTGTCCTGCCGGGCCTCAAACTAATCCTGAGAGCTCAGCCTCTTGCATAGCTAGGATTATAGACATGGGCAGCTGGTTCCCGCCTTAAAAAAATTTTGCCGTGGTGGGGATTGAACCCAGGACCTTATGCATACTAAGCAAGTGCTCTATTATTGAGCTACACTCAAGATACAAACTTTGCAATTGCTTTTGATTAGACTTTTTTTTTTGCATGTTCTACACTTGAAGTAAGCTCCTAGACTTTTCTCCCGCCCCCCCCCCGCCCCCATCATCCTGGGGCTTGAACTCTGGGCCTGGGTGCTGTCCCTCAGCTCTTCAGCTCAAGGCAAGTACTCTACCACTTGAGCCACTGGGCCACTTCTGGTTTTCTGGTGGTTTATTGGAGATAAGAGCCTCATGGACTTTCCTGCATGGACTGCCTTTGAACCGTGATCCTCAGATCTCAGCCTCCTGAGTAGCTGGGATTACAGGCATGAGCCACCAGTGCCTGGCTTCCTAGTCCTGTTTTTTAAGGTGTGTTCTTCACTAACATTACCTCAACTAGGCTCAAACTGAGATCCTTACTGCCTCTCAAGTATCTGGGATTGCAGGTGTGCAGCACCATACCTAGCACAGTCTGTTTTCAAATCTCTTCAGCCAGGTGGATCAGGGACAGTTCAGGGACAGTCTGAGCTACACAAATGAGTTGCTATATTAATTTTTTAAAAGTAGATTGAGCATCATATATTGAACAATATTCATATGGTTTGGAGCTTTGTGTGCATTTGCTTTTTTCTTCCTGCTAATGTGCTTTAAGCCTTATTAATAACAAGTTATCCTTTTTGGATCTTTTGAAACTATTACAGTATAGTAGCAAAGGGAAGGGACTTCAAGGTCAGAGACTTAGGCTTGAATTCTGATCCTGTTAGGTTTATGAGCTAAGGCAAATTGTTTAGCCTTTCTGTCCCTGAATTGTCTGGTCTGTACTGGATGAATATTGGTAGTAAACAACTGCTTACATTTGAGGGAATTAAATAAGGTGCTACATGTTAAAGTGTGTTTGGCAGAGTAAGATCTGCAGAAGTGGTGACGAAGGCTGATTCTCCTACCCCTTTCTGTTAAAGAATAATTTGTAAAAGTAGGTTTTTTTTAATTTCAATAAAAACCACTTTTTATCTTATCCTCAAACAGTTATATAAAACTATTTTAAAAGCTATACTGTTTTACTTAATTTTAAACAGACTGAATATTCCTTATGTGAAATGGCTGGGACTAGAAGCATTTAAAGTTTGGCGACTTTTTTTATTTTGGCATATTATATGCATATACTTATCAAGATATCCTGGGGCTGGGACCCAAGTCTACACATAACCTGAAAGCAATTTTTTTGCCAGTCCTAGGGCTTGAATTCAGGGCCTGGACACTGTCCATGACCTTTTTTTTTTGCCAGTTGTGGGACTTGAACTCTGGGCCTGGGCGCTATCCCTTCATTCTTCAGCTCAAGGCGAGCACTCTACCAGTTGAGCCACATTGCCACTTCCAGCCTTTTCTCTTTATATAGTACTGAGGAATTAAACCCAGGGCTTCATGTACACTAGGCAAGCACTCTACCAGTAAGCCACATTCCTAGCCCCTGAAAGTAATTTTAAACAATATTTTTAGTGTACCTGTGTTGTGACTGAGTAATCACATGAGGTCAGGTGTGGCTTTTTCAACTTGTGATGTCATATCAGCACTCAGCAAATTTCCAATATTGGGGCATTTCAAATTTTTTGGGGGGTCAGTCGTGGGGCTTGAACTCTGGGCCTGGGCGCTGTCCCTTAGCTCTTCACCTCAAGGCTAGCACTCTACCACTTGAGCTACAGTGCCACTTCGGTTTTCTCTGTTTTATTGGAGATAAGAGTTTCACAGGCTTTCCTGCCAATAAAACAAAAACTCAAATTTTTGAATTAGGGTTATTCAGCTATGTTACTCTCAGCCCAGATGGTTTGCTTTTATGTTACAGGATTCATATATAAAGAATTTGTGGGAATGTAGTTGTGGAGATGAGAGGGAAGGGGGTGGGGGGATGATAAGGGAAAAACAAAGGAGGCAACAATGCTTGATAAGAAATGTACTCATTACCTTGCTCATGTGATTGTAACCCCGCTGTACAGTATTTTAAAAAGAATTTTTGGGCTGGGTGCCAGTGGCTTATGCCTATAATCCTAGCTACTCAGGAGCCTGAGATCTGAGGATCATGGTTCAAAGCCAGCCTGGGCAGGAAAGTCCGTGAGACTCTTATCTCCAATGAACTACTCAGAAAAAGCTGGAAGTGGCGCTGTGGCTGAAGTGGTAAGAGCAAAGGCCTTGAGCACAAAGAGGCTTGGGGACAGCACCCAGACCCTGAGTTCAAGCCCCAGGACAAGCCAAAAAGGGGGAGGGGGAAACTTAGGGGGTTGAATTGTAGGATGTTTAGTGTCCTAGAAAGAAAAATGCCAGGCAGTCTTCTTTCTTGCCTATTGGGACTATGTGGTGCTCTGCAGAGTTCCATTTTATAGGGTTTGAAGGAATTGTGATTGTGTTTTATTACCATACACAGCCATAGAAATGTTGCCTGTTCTAACTGCCTGGCTCATTGAAGGACAGTGCTCTATCTCATGTGCCTGTACTTAACATATTTTCTAATGATTTTCCAAGCTGTTCTCTTAAAAGTTTGGCAACTTTATTTTGGCATATATTAAAAGTTGAGGATTGGACCTAAGGCCTTGCACATATTAGGCAAATGTACGTACACAGATCTTGAAATAGAGCAGTTTTGCAATTGTTGAGTTTCTTCTCAGTGGAGTTACAGGATCAAAGGATTGTGATAACTGAAGATAGGTAGGCTCTTGGTTGGTTGGTTGGTAGCTAGGTAGGTAATGGGATTCAAACTTGGGACCGTACTTTTTCTGAACTTGAAGTCTCATGGATTTTGTCTGCCCAGACTGGCTTTGAACCTCAGATGTCAAGTCTCCTGACTAGGTAGGATTATTTGCTATTAGTGCTTCTTCAACTATTAGGAATCTCTAGAATTAGAGAACAGTGTCATGTAGAGTTGTTTTAAGAAGTAGGCTATGGGATGTTTATTTTTATTTTTTTGTTGGTCACGGGGCCTGAACTCTGGGCCTGGGTGCTGTCCCTCAGCTCTTCATCTCAAGGCTGGTGCTCTACTACTTGAGCCATGGCACCACTTCGGGATTTTTCTGCTTACTTGGTTCTGCGGAATCAAACCCAGGGCCTCATGCATGCAAGGCAAGCTCTACCACTGAGCCACCTTCCCAGCCTGGGATGTTTATTTTTTATACCAGTACTGGGGCTTGAATTCAGGACCTCATGCTTTCAAGGCCTTTCTGTTTACTGCTAACATTCTACTACTTTAGTCATACCTCCATTTCCTAAGCTATGTTTTAATGACAAAAATCAAAAGGATTGGGGCTGGGAAGGTGGCTCAGTGGTAGAGCGCTTGCCTTGCATGCCTGAGGCCCTGGGTTCGATTCCTCAGCACCACATAAGCAGAAAAAACCGGAAGTGGCGCTATGGCTCAAGTGGTAGAGCGCTAGCCTTGAGCTGAAGAGCCAAGGGACAGCACCCAGGCCCAGAGTTCAGGCCCCCACAACCCGCAAAAAAAAAAAAATCAAAAGGATTTATAATAAAGGATTTATAATGAAAGAAGTCCATGCATGGTTAAGAAAAAAAGTCAGGAGAAACTAGAACAATTGAATTTAGGTTAGATGATTTTTTTTAATAACCTCTAGTCTACTTGAGACAGTGCTCCTTAGAAAAGTTCTATCAATCTGTCACTTTTACCTTTTAGTCTTATTTTTCCTACTTAACTCCACCAAAACAAGTTTTTGTTGTAGTTTTCTCCCTTCCACCAACCATGCACGTCATTTATATCGGTTCTGATATTGTTCTGTGGTGTATCTCCTTTCCGGCATTCGTATTGTTTTCCAATATTTTTATGAGATATGTTTAAATTCCTTTCACTCTAAGGCACTATTCCCTCTAACAATATTTTTCCTGAGATCTGAAGGACATTGTTCAAAGTCAGACTTTCTAAGTACTAAAAAAGTGATGCCAGTGGATCATACCTGTAGTCCTAGCTACTCAAGTAGCTGAGATCTCAGGATCACAGTTTGAAGCCAGCCTGTGCAGGAAAAATCCGAGAGACTCTTTTAATCCAGTTAACCACCAAAATGTTGGAAATGGAACTGTGGCTCAAATGGTAGAACACTAGCCTTTATGAGGGGGAAACATAGCTTAGGGACAGTGCCCCAGTCCTGAGTTCAAGCCCTAGGACTGACACCTCCTCCAAAAATGTGGACGTGTGCTCATGCACATTGCTTGCCTTGTTAAAATTGTAAGGAACTGTTAGCATGGCTTATTGGTAGAATACTTCCTCCCCCCCTCAAGAAAAAGACTTAAAGTGGAATCAGTGATGGACTCTTGTGTAGATGTTTTGTTGGGTCTTCCTTCTCCATAGGGCTGCTCCAGAAAAGATATTATTCACATTAATTTAGGCAGAGGAGTGTGGATTTGGGGGGAAGAAGCAAGCACTCTGTATGTTGTGATTTGAATCTTTCTTTTGAATATGTGGTGACTTAAAAGTTGGTAAATTAGAGAATAGGTTTGGGGCCATCCTCAGTATATATTTGCTAAAGAAATTTTAATATATTTTGAGGAAATAGCCTCAATTGTTAAGTGAAGATACCTGTAGGCTTAGTGTGACTTGTTTTCTTCCTTAAACAGGCCGGAAGGAAAGGATTATGCTCTTCACTGGCTGGTGCTGGGAACTCATACATCTGATGAGCAGAATCATTTGGTGGTTGCTCGAGTTCATATTCCCAATGACGATGCACAGTTTGATGCTTCCCATTGTGACAGTGACAAGGGTGGTAGGTATTCCATATATTCTAGTTTGCTGTCAGAATGATGAGTATGCCTTTTTCAAAGCATATACTATTAAAAGTGTATGCTATTAGCTTTTGACTCAGCGTAACTTCTACAGAGTTACTTACATGTGTGCAAGGATTTCACATTAAATTATTTACGGGATTGAAACATTGAGATCAGCCGGGCACTGGTGGCTCATGCCAGCCTCCCAGGAGACTTGAGATCTGAGGATTGTGATTTGAAGCCAACATAGGCAGGAAAGTCCATGAGACTTTTTTTTTGGGGGGTCCGGTCGTGGGGGCTGAACTCTGGGCCTGAATGCTGTCCCTCAGCTCTTCAGCTCAAGGCTAGTGCTCTACCACTTGAGCCACAGCGCCACTTCTGGCTTTTTTCTTTTTGCTTATGTGGTGCTGAGGAATTGAACCCAGGGCCTCAGGCATGCAAGGCAAGCGCTCTACCACTGAGCCACCTTCCCAGCCCCAGTCCATGAGACTCTTAATCTCTAATTTACCACCATAAAGCCAGAAGTAGAGCTTTGCCTCAGCACTAGCCTTGAGCAGAAAAGAAAAAGCTCAGTCCAGTGTCTAGGCTTTTAATAAGAATGAGAGAAAAAAAACTAGATGCCTGTAAGATCTTCTGGGAATCACAGTTTGAAGTCCAGGTAGATAAATCAGGAAGATTCTTTTTTTTTTTTTTTTTTTGTCGGTCGTGGGGCTTGAACTCTGGGCCTGGGCACTGTCCCTCAGCTCTTCAAGGCGAGCGCTCTACCACTTGAGCTACAGCGCCACTTCCGGTTTTCTGGTGGTTTATTGGAGATAGGAGTCTCACGGTCTCTCCTGCCCGGGCTGGTTTTGAACTGAGATCCTCAGATCTCAGCCTCCTGAGTAGCTAGGATTACAGGCATGAGCCACCAGCGCCCAGCTAGGAAGATTCTTATGTCCAGTTAACCAGCAAAAACTCATAACCCAAGGTATGATTCAAGTGATAGAGCACCAGCTATGAGGAATAAAGCCAGGCAGGAGCATTCAAGTCCCATTACTGGCACAAGGGCAACAAAAACGTGAGAGAAAAAAATCAGTATTCACTAGTAAAGGTATCCAAGATGAATGAATTACTAAAGAGTATAATTATTATAATACTTATTTGGGTAAAAGCAATATGTGTTGGGTAGATGCATAGAAAAAAAACTCTGAATAGTTTTGTTTTTAGGGGAGAGGCACCAATCTAGGAAGCAATTGACTTTTGAAAATGTCAAATATTTCTGTTTTAGTACTCCCATGACCACCTCAAGTCTGGTGATTTTTGCTAGGAGGACTCAAAACATTTCAGTAACAAATTATATTTATGATTAAAGTTTGTTATTAAAGACTGCAAAACAAAAGCAACGGGAACAAGATAAGTACTTGCAAGTCCAGGGAGGTCTGGCACAGTCTCATCCAAGGCCACACAAGATGTGCTTTCTCTATGGCAGAAGCTATAAGGACATATGTGGGGTATCTCTGCCCATAGAAGACCATAGGGAGTCAGTCCCTCTTCTAGATCTAAGGCTTTCTTGGATAGCTGCTTGGCATACCCTGCTGGCCAGCAACCAGGACAACTGAAACTCAGGGTCCTAGTGATGAAAGTTGGTACGTATCAGCCTTGATATTTGTGCAGAGCAACCCTGGAAAACTAGAACAGCATGGTCTGTTGCTCCTAGTGTACATAACAGAAGCATCAGTCCATCAGTGATGGGAAGAACATTTTGAGATCCATGTTCCTAAGAGTTGGCCGTGGGTCAGTAGTGGTAAGAGAGAGAGAGAGACCAGGTTAATTCTGTATAGCTTCAGATGATTTAGGATCTTATTATTTTTTGTCCTTTGTGGGGCCTGAACTCTGGGCCTGGGCGCTGTCCCTCAGCTCAAGGCTAGCGCTCTACCACTTGAGCCACAGCGCCACTTCTGGCTTTTTCTGCTTATGTGGTGCTGAGGAATCGAACCCAGGGTCTCATGCATGCAAGGCAAGTGCTCTACCACCGAGCCACCTTCCCAGCCCATAGGCTAGCCTCACTCCATTTCTGGCTTTTTTTGTAGTTAATGGGAGGAGATGAGTCTCATGGACTTTGCTGCTCAAAGTAGCTTCGAACCTTGAACCTTGGAACAAGCTCAGTCTCCCAAGTAGCTAGGATTACGAGTGTGAGCCACCAGCATCTAGCTTGATTATTTTTTTATTTGGCAGGACTAGGATTTGAGATCAGGACCTTGTACCAGTTATTTGAAATAAATATAAATAGCCATACTTAACAACTGTGAAATACTGTTTTTAATTGCTGTAAATAACTGAATTAATAATGTATTTTCCAGTGCAGATGGGCTTTGAAAATACATCGATTCCAAGTGGCAGGTGGCCCATGTTAGTTTTTTCTTTTTTTCACATCAATTTGTGTGATGCTCTAAGTGTAAATTCTGTTGGGTTGATTAAATAGAGTGACTTACGAATTTTAAACTGAACTTTATATGTTTCTTTCTCTACCCTCACATTAGAATTTGGCGGCTTTGGTTCTGTGACAGGAAAAATTGAATGTGAGATTAAGATTAACCATGAAGGAGAGGTGAACCGTGCTCGTTACATGCCGCAGAATCCTCACATCATTGCTACAAAAACACCATCTTCTGATGTGTTGGTTTTTGACTATACAAAGCATCCTGCTAAGCCAGGTATGTAATAATAAAAGTTATCAGATCATTCATTACTGGAACCTTTTTAATTCAAAATGATAATCCTTTTAAGATCTTTTTTGTTGTTGTTATTGAGGTTTTGGGATTTAATCCACAGCCTCATCAATGCTAGGCAAGCACCGTACCACCGAGTTATATCCCTACCCTTTCAAAGTCACTTAAAGGTTTGCAGATTGTTTGGGGAGTCCCATAACCACCAATCAACGTCAGTGATTTGCCAGAAGGCTCTAACAACAGGTTATCACAGGGAAGATTAATTATAAGGAAAGGTCCAGAACACAGCAGGATTAAAAAGATAGATACAAGGGGATAACCCTCTAGAGAGGTCAGGCATTGGCTTCTGAGGCCTTCCTCTCTAGGGCCACACAGGCCATGCTTTTTCTATACCAGCAAACCACGAGAACATGTGTTGAATGTGTGCCCAGAAGAGCCTGTTTGGAGTCTAAGGAACTAGAGTTTTTATGGAGGTCTTGGTCACAGACACATCTTGTTCTTTGACCAGCTGTGGTAATAAAAACTCAGCATCCAACAGTGATGCTAGGTACATCGTGAATTCTTGCTAAACAACCCTACAAGTCTTAACAAGTTGCTACAGCGTATTGCTCTGGGCATATATACAGTTTTTTGTCAGACAGTGACTTAAGAAGCTTTCTGAAGGTCACATTCTCAGGCACTGGGCAAGGGTCATTTATGGTTACAGGCTACCCTAGAGACATACTACAGCTGAGTGATCCAACCTGCTATGTTAGAATTATTTCTAAAGATGCCCCAGGGCTGAGAGGATAGGGTTGCTGCTACACAAATTTGTGGTATAACTATAGTTTTAGTATTTCTCTGTTGGAGATAGTGAAAGGTTTTCCAAGGAAAACATTTAATAGTCATGAGGTTCACTTTGCATTATGTGTATAATATAAAACCAATGGAGACAAAAGCTGTACGAAGCTATTGTGGGTCAGACAAAGTCCTGTGTGTAATTGCTGTTAAACTCACTTAATGGAGTGAAAAGTTGCTCTTACCAATTTTAATAAACATAACGTATTTTTTTTTCTCTTAGACCCAAGTGGAGAGTGTAATCCTGATCTTAGGCTAAGAGGTCACCAAAAGGAAGGTTATGGTCTTTCCTGGAACTCTAATCTGAGTGGACATCTCCTAAGTGCATCCGATGACCATGTGAGAACCATGTTCTTCCTAACTGCTCAACTCCTGAGAGTTAAAATGTCACAGGGCAACTCAGCTCTGCACTGAAGGAGCATCAAATAGATGAAAAGTTTTCTAAGATAACACTGCTGATTATTGTGCTACCATTTTCTCAGGGCTCAAAGTAGTGGTTCTTGTCCACTCTATTGGAGTCTTGGGATTTGACAAAACCCTTTAAAGCAACCTTAGAATAGAGGGAGGATGGGCAAAAGCCTTCTCAATGTTTAAAAGAGGATCTCTAGGTCCTTATATTGGATCCTCTCTAGGGCTTTTGTGGAGTTGAATCCTTGCAAAGTATTTTTTTTTTGTTTCAGATGCAGTGGGTTTTGATATACTTGTAAGTCTTTTATGCCAAGAGCTGGTGGCTCACGCCTCTAATCCTAGCTACTCAGGGGTCTGAGATCGGAGGATCACATTTCAAAGCCAGCTGGGGCAGGAAAGTCTGTGAGACTTATCTCCAGTGAACCACCAGAAAATTGGAAGTGGCACTGTGGCTCAAGTGGTAGAGTGCTCCCTTGAGCTGCTGAGCTCAGGGACAGCGCCCAGAGCCAGAGTTTAAGCCCCAAGACCGACCCCCCCCCAAAAAAAAAAGTTTTATGACCATTCTTATCCCAAAATGTTTCACCAGGTGTCTCAAAAGGAAATTTCCATACCAATAAGCAGGTACTCCCTGTTTCCCTTCTGCCACATTCACAATCCAAATGAAGCCAGTGAATATATCACTCAGTCCCCCCTGGAAAGAGGCCGTTGGTTTCCCCCACATCCCCATTGTCAAAATTACCCTCCAATTGCTCTTCTCAAGTCAGCATGGGTGGGGAGGTAGATAACATCTGTGTTGTATTCCCAAACTCAGCTGCCAGAAAACCTCAGAAAAAGGGTCTGCCTTGAGGTTTCTGTTTCCTTCTAAATCTATTTGTGACGCTTTCCTGGATAGGGCTTTACTCTAACTTAAATGAACCTTAAACACCAAGTGGAAATTGCTAACTAATAATAATAGCTGACATTTAACAGTGGCTTCCCAACTGCCAGGCATGGTGTTAATCTTTCCAGGCCCTTTCTGAGGTGGGGGCTGGCGTGGGTGATAGGAGCCCTGCTTTATTCCTTTCTCTTTCGTGCGAGTTATTAACGGTATGTCAGAATGTACAAGTCGCAACAGACTAACATGGAAAGAAAAAGTGGTTCAGAAAGAGATGAAGCCAGTACAAATATCCGTGGATTTGTAATTAGTGTACTAATATGCTTCAAAGGAATTACTTTGGATCTTAAACCATTCAATGTGAGTCATTGCCTGATAGCTTAACAAATTTTATTTCTAAAACTTAAGATTGTACATCAGAAGAAATCTTTGATCATGAAGACTCATGATGTATGGCCTTCTGTGTTCTCTGAGGCCTGAAGTACTCTCCTTGAACTCTTCTGATGTTTCAAGGATCAGGCCCTTTGGGATCTGTCTGCAGACTCTTAAGCTTTGACCTTGTAGGTGTTTCTGGCCATACCTCTTGATGTCTATAGTGGTTCGTACCATTAAGAAACTTGTTCAAAGGCATAATCTAAGAGCCTTGTTTTAGTTTTTATTCCAAATATTCCCAATCTAGTGTGATTTTTTTTTTAAGTGAGTTCTGTTGCTCAGATTTATTGTGCTTTATCTGGATGAGTTTGGAATACTTGAATGTCTGTGTTTAGATGGAGATTTCAGCTCAAATGTCCCTCACCCACAACCAGTTCAGTTTCCTTACTTTATGCATTTCTTATCATGGAAGCTGATGGCTTATGTAGTTAAATTGTTTTATTTTTAGTGATGTTTTAAAATAAGCTGTTACCCTTGAACTTTAGTATCATACATCTTATTTTCTTTCCCCTGCCCCTCTTCCTCAGACTGTCTGCCTGTGGGATATTAATGCAGGACCAAAGGAAGGCAAAATTGTGGATGCCAAAGCAATCTTTACCGGCCACTCTGCTGTTGTCGAAGACGTGGCCTGGCATCTGCTGCATGAGTCACTGTTTGGATCTGTTGCTGATGATCAGAAACTTATGATGTAAGGCGGAAAGTTCAGTGGGATATTGATAGCTGATCTGAATGGGCATCAGTGATTGTGATATAGACTGGTTTGATTACTTTTTTTAGTTCTACACTTTATTAGCTTACATTAATTACACAGAGGGGATTCATTTATTGTTACATTTCCACACATGTTTACAGGATGCTTCAATTAGTCTCACTCTTAGTCTTCTTTAAAAAAAAAATATGTAAGCTCGATGCCAGTGACCCACACCTATAATCAATCCTAGCTACTCAGGAGTCTGAGTTCTGGGGATCTCAAGGCCAGCCCATGCTGGAAAGTCCATGAGATTCTCACTTAACCACCAAAAAAGCCACAAGTGGGCTTAAGCAAACAAAGCTCAGGGATAGCATCCAGGCCCTGAGTTCAAGCCCCAGTACTGCTACAAAAAATAATCAATGGTATATATGTAGTAATCTTTTTACATAAGATTTAACTGCTATATGACTGTGCGGTTTATTTTTGAAAATAGCTATGCAAATGTGAAGGAAAATGCAATCTAGTTATAGGTATCAAATTGTTTTCTTGTTCTGTACATATAGATTGTGTATGCTTGAAATTATTGGTAATTTGGACAGGATCTAATAAGAAAAGAACCAGAAATAATAGCTCTTGTTTATTATCTGAATGTGTAGGATATTATCATTTCGTGGTCCAAGTCGCAATGGACAGCTGTGTAGTTGATGTCTTTGCTGACGGATGAGAATAGCAGAACTTTCAGCAGAGTGGAATTGCTCCAACAGCCAAGCATGAATGTGTGAGAGGATGTGGAAGATAGATGTCCTCTTTGAGTGCTGTGTACCTTGTACCTTTGTGTTTTAGATGGGACACCAGATCTAATACCACCTCTAAGCCAAGCCACTTGGTGGATGCGCACACCGCTGAGGTCAACTGCCTCTCATTCAATCCCTACAGTGAATTCATTCTAGCAACTGGCTCTGCGGATAAGGTTTCAGAGTTTTCACCTATTTGATCTGTACAAGAAACTTGATTATATTGTGTTTTAATTGGATACTTCAAATGTCTTAAATCATAAAAATCATTCTTCTCCCCATCTTCAGACCGTAGCTTTGTGGGATCTGCGTAACTTAAAGTTAAAACTCCATACCTTTGAATCGCATAAGGATGAAATTTTCCAGGTATGTGACGATTTTCTGGTGTCTGTTTTCAGATTTTTAGTCATTTTATGGCCGGGACATTTTTTTTTGGGGGGGGGGTCCGGTCGTGGGGCCTGAACTCTGGGCCTGGGCGCTGTCCCTCAGCTCTTCAGCTCAAGGCTAGCGCTCTACCACTTGAGCCACAGCGCCACTTCCGGTTTTCTGGTGGTTTATTGGAGATAGGAGTCTCACGGTCTCTCCTGCCCGGGCTGGCTTTGAACCACAATCCTCAGATCTCAGCCTCCTGAGTAGCTAGGATTACAGGCGTGAGCCACCAGCGCCCAGCTAGATACACTTTCTATAGAAACAAGTAAGATCCTCAGATTTTAGTGTGTTTAGATTGTTTCATTTTGGGCTGGGGTATAGCTCAGTGTTAGAACATGCGTCGTATGTGTCAGGCCATAGTTCAGTCTAGCATCAAGAAAGTAAAAAAGTCCCCCAAACAGCTTTATTTGGCTTACACATTGCATAGTGAGAAGCTGTTTGTTGGGGGCTATTGAAGTGGCTCAAATGGTAGAGTGCCTGCTTAAGGAAGCAGCAAGGCGATAAGTTTAAATTCTATCTCCACCAAAAAAGAAAAGGCTAGCCAGGCGCCTGGAATCCTAGCTACTCAGGAGGCTGAGATCTGAGGATCATGGTTCAGAGCCAGCCTGGGCAGGAAAGTCCGTGGAAACCCAAAGTGACTCTGGCTTAAGTGGTAGAGCACCTGCCTTGAGCTGAAGAGCTCAGGGACAGCATTACAGCATCCAGACCCCCAGTTCAAACCCCACAACCGGCCAGAAAAAAAGAAAAAAAAACAAAAGCTACTTTTTGTTTCTTTAGACATTCATGTTACTAATGCATAATAATTTCACTCGAGAAATGCAAAAGGCTTCAAGAGTATAAAGGCTACACATGTAGTTTTTAAATTTATATTTATTATCTTTAAGTAGTTGTACAGAAGGGTTTCAATTCAACAAATACGTTGTAATGCAATGCATCTTGATCAGTGTCACTCCTTCCATCTTTCTCCCCCAGATTTTTTAATGTATTTGGCTTTTTAATTCCAAACACCACATTAAAATATTGAAGGAATTTTGAAATGATTTTTATTGTGAGGAACAATTTTTCATTCTGCAGTTGTTATGAATAGCTCTAAACCACATCTAGAAAGTAAACATCCTACCTTCTCACGAAATAGTACCTAATTGATTATCGTATAAAAATAAGTTGGTTTTAGAGTGAATGTGCACATCTGTGTATGAACTTTTTGGCCTGATACTGGTTTAATGTACTTTCATATGCATTAAGATACAATAATGAAAACATTACATTCTTCGTTAATAGCAAAATTGGAGAAGAGCAATCTGCCGAAGATGCAGAAGATGGACCTCCAGAACTCCTGGTATGCATTAGTTCTCTTATTCTACATGAAATATACAGATTAGGTTATCAAGTGTCAAGCTGGGAGCTAATGGCTCATGCCTGTAATATCCTAAGTATTCAGGAGGCTGATTTAAAACCAACCCAGGCAGAAAACTCTGCAAGACTCCATCCCTAAAATAACTAGCAAAAGGCTGGGATGGAGCCATGACTCAAATAGTAGAATGCCAACTGAGCAAACATGAGACCTTGGGTTTAAATCCCAGTACTGGTGAAGGGGGAAAAAGCAGTTTCAATTTGTACTTGTGCTGGTGATTTCAAAATTGAAGTCTTAAATATTACTATGATTGGGCCTTGACACTCATCAAAATAGGGAAGTTTAATAATAGAGAGTAGTTGGAGTCATGGAACTGATCTTATTACTTCCAGTTGTAATATTTCCTGAAGGCCTGTGGTAGTGAGAGAAGATAGCAGTGATAGCATTGTTCTTCAGTTAGCAATACGTAACTTATGGGAAACATTTTATTTATTTATTTATTTTGGTCCATTTGTGGGGCCTGAACTCTGGGCCTGGGCGCTTCCCTCAGCTCTTCAGCTCAAGGCTAGCGCTCTACCACATGAGCCACAGCACCACTTCCGGCTTTTTCTTTTTGCTTATGTGGTGCTGAGGAATCGAACCTAGGGCCTCATGCATGCAAGGCAAGCGCTCTACCACTGAGCCACCTTCCCAGCTCCATGGGAAACATTTTAATGGCCTGATTTTAAAAATCCACGTCACTTTCATATGAAGCATTGCCAGATTTAGCAATGACTCATTGTCTTTGTTCTGCATTCAACATTTGCCTTCTGCATTCATCACTCATTTTATAGTGCTCTTATGACAGTACTAATTTTGGGTATACTTGTGCTTCACTCACAAGTCTTGAGGAGTAAAGAAGGCCCTTAAGAGTAAATCCTAGAGTCTTTAGCTTCTTTTACGTTCAGCATTTGTACCACTTTTGAGGTTTTCTTCACTTGTGTACTTAATGTTTGAGATGCTTGTATACCCCATCTCACATTTTTTAACGGATCAAATGACTAGATAACATGGCAAATAATTGGCTGAGACCTCTTTGTCAAACTAGAGTCTAGTAGTCATGTCAAAGTGTCACATCACTTCTCAAGTCAGGAACCAGTGGCTCACACCTATAATCCTAGCTGCTCATGAGGCTAGGATCTGAGGGTTGTGTTTTGAAGCCAGCTGGGGTAAGAAAGTCCATGAGATTCCTATGTCCAATAAATTACAAAAAAAAAAAAACCCACCAAAATGGAAGTGGAGCTGTGGCCCAAGTGGTAGAGTGCTAGCCATTAGAAGTGGGGGAAGGTCAAAGACAGTACCCAGGCTCTGAGTTCAAGCTCTTAGCACACACACAAGTGTCACTTCCCAATTCAAAATCATAGTATTTTTGTTCTTGTTTTAAAAAGAAAACAAAAACGGTACTTCTATGTTCCAGTCTGAAGGTTTCAAAGTTTCTGAAGTAATGGAATAGGGATACGGGAGGCTGAATCAACTGCCCTCTAAACTGTGGGCCAATTCCCTCCTCCAAAAAATGTGATCTAGAAACTATTTTAAAACCTGTATTAGGATTAACAAGAGAGGATTTGAAACCAAGACTTTATCCTTAACAGTTCATTCACGGAGGGCACACTGCCAAGATTTCCGACTTCAGCTGGAACCCCAATGAGCCTTGGGTCATTTGCTCAGTGTCAGAGGATAACATCATGCAAATATGGCAGATGGTAAGCTGGGATAGACTGTAACTTATAGTAAACATTTCAAGTGAGGAAACTAAAGACGACGTTTTCAGGTTTGGCTCAATTACATACAGGTGCTTTGTTCACTATGTTGTAGCGCCAGTCAGGTTGGGGGCAGTCTCTGCACATCTATGTAAACACAGATGCACAGCCTATGTGCTTGAAATGTCACTGCAGCCCTCTGTCCAGTGGCATCTTGGCATCACTGCTCTGTCTCCAGTGTCTCTGTTGTGCCATAGGCAGGAATACAAGGAGGAAATGGTGAAGTGTTCGAGCGGTAAATACTTGACACTTCTGAGGTGCCGAGTTAACTAAGCCTTTCTTATCATTCCTGTAAGTGATGCCTGAAGTGTTTGCAAAGAGCACCTTTCTCTGAATGACTCGTGTGTGGGTGGCCGGGTATGTATGTGCCAATTACATATTGGCAGGTAACTTAATTTGTGCCTGCTTTTTCCTTCCTTGAAGTCTAGAAAATGCAAAATACAATGAAAGCAGTCAACAAATTAAGAACATGTCGTGTTTAATTTCTAGCACTGAGACACATTGACATGAATCTTAAAATCTGGCATTCACAGATGAAAATTCCATTTGTAGGCCTTTTTGTGAGCACCTTGGGGGAGTTTTACCTGTGAATTGATTTAGTTTGTTAATTATCTCCAGGCTGAAAACATTTACAATGATGAAGAGGCAGATGTCACAACATCGGAACTGCAGGGACAAGGATCTTAAACCCCAAAGTATAAGATGTTTCTGTTGAATGTAATGCTTACAAGAATGCTTGATTTGTCAAGCGCCAAAAGGCATTGTATAGTAGAAAATGTAAGTGGGATGGCTTCTGGCGTTCTTTACCCTCTGATTCTAGCACTTTCAAGTGAGCTGTTGCGTACTGTATCATATTTGTAGCTATTAGGGAAAAAAGGAATGTTGCTTAAAGGAGAACATCATCATCGTTTTAAAGTACGAGTTGCAGGGTACTGCCTTTTGATTCAGATGTTTTAAGTCCTCATTTTCCCAAACTAAGTGCTTGCTCAAGTTCCCAAATATGCAAGGATAACTTTTTTCACTTTTTCCTTCCGACACTTCTTGATTGGCTTTGCAGAAATAAAAGTTTTAAAATAAATTTTTGTTGCATTCATTCAGAAGCTGGGGAAGGTGGGAGGTATGGGGGTGTGTATCCTGTACCCCCTCTTCAGTAGGAATGGGCAGAATTGTACCATTGGACTTACTAGTCTACAACGAAGGCCACATGAATAACAAAAAAAATACACAGAAGCTGTTAAATTTATCATACATATTTACTTAATCTATACAGAATTGAGTAGATAAAATCAGATTCACATTAGTGAAAAATCTCTACAAAATGTCTTTGAAAAGCAAAACAAGACTGCCTCTTAACAATTCGTATCCTCATGAAAGACGTGGGCTGTAAAAATAAAGCAGTGTGTTTAGCACAAACTAGAAGATATCTGCATCATTTTTTCACAGTTATTTCCATCTACAGTCTGAAAGAGGTAGATTTTTCTGCAACACCTGAGAATTGAATTGTGATAACCAGGTGTAATAAAGGCAGTTGCATACATAACTAAAAAATACTGGTCTCGAGACCAAGAAATATACTACAAGTTTGAGGATGAAATGGTCCATTATCCAAGACCCAAGTTTGCTCTACACCTTGGAGGTCTACTGCCACTATAAATAATATACATCAAGATTGTATGGTGGTGCAATTTAAGTGAATTCAACATTGAAACCTTTTCTGGGCCAGCCTAAGTAGCATTAGCATTACAGTGTTCTAGAATATGGTAGATAAAGGGCGTACTACAAAGCCACAACACAAGGCTGGTGATGTGATTGCTTTAGGGGAGGAGGTACTTCCTCAGGGAGGGTCCCATTTCATTTTTTTGTTCACAGGGTAATAGGAGGAGAGATTCTGAATGCATCCCAGACAGAATCCATAGCCTTTAAACACCACAACAGCATCTAGCTAAAAATATACATAAGCCAAAAGCAGCAGGCCAAGTACTGTTAAATCACATTGCTTTATAACGCCCTTGAAAATATGAGACAGGTCCAAGATTTACAGTCTTCCACACAGGACCGGCACCACAAAGAAATGTGGTGGGCTACACACGATTTGACAAAATGTTAACAGCTGGACATCCAGCAGTTCTCATGATATATGACCATTAGTACTAATTTCAAGGTAGATAATATTTGATATTATACCTTCATTTCCCCTAGGGGGGTGGGAATTAAATCAACATATCACTTAGTAGCCAAAGGGGGTAGGGTGTATTTCTATGAGTTGTTTGCTGCTGACTCTTTGAGATGATCTACTCTGGATTTTTTCCTCCACTGTCTATCCCCTTAACACGACTGATGGTGGAGGCTTAGGGAAAAAAATCCCTCCACATCAGGTACTATTTTGTATCGGATAATTTTCAGTTCTTGCAACGCAGTTTAGACCATGAATGTGACAGGAATTTACAAATAAAGGAGAACAAGTTTATTCAGTCCAGTAAGCAATTTTAACAAGTGTCAGTTTGATAGTTTTGCTCAGTGAAATGTGCTAACATCAATTCTACTAGGACCTTTTTATTTCATTTATTCCATAAAGTATTTCTCAATACAAATACCAGAGACAGTAAAGACACTGTCATCAGTGTAGCTTTAAACACTGAAGGAAGAAAAAGGCAAATTTCAAATCGTCTCCAATTCCACAGATAGAGAACTTGACAATACTTGTATTTCTCTTTGAAAAAAAAATGAACAGTAAGAAATGAGACTGAAAGCGTAAGTTACAGGTCACACTCTGCCAAGTTTTCCCAACATGAAAATGCTAGTTCCAGTGTTTCTGTTGTGTAAATGAAATCTATTTGGGAGAGAATTTGAATTGTGAATCAACAAGTCTCCAGTTCTTCGCTGGTGTGGGGGGTGGGGAAGAGAGACCAAGGCCTCACACCTACTAGAAATGCCCTCTACACCTACATCAAGCTTGTTAACACCCCAACCCCTGGTGGTTCCAACACAACAGCTGAACATGAACTTTTACATAGGCAGAAGACAATGAACTTATGTCTAATAAAAGCTAAATGACAATTTACCCTTGTCTTAACCAGACAAGGAACTGCAGACCAAATGTCTTCAAAGAATTAGCTTTCCATGGAAGTGGAGGCTAAGTTTCACACCACTGTTACCTAAGATGAGCATCAGGTAGCCCGAATTCCACATGCTAGAGTTCTAGCCTGAAATCAAGGCATTTATTTCTCTTTCCAGCCACATAAACATGAAGCCTATTGTCCAGTGTTCTTGCCAATATACAGGACTTTGTTCCCAAGTGACTATATATAGTGCCAAACTTGGAAGTGAAGGCCTATAGCCATCTCAGTTGTCAAGTTACATAAACATTATCAAAGCATTCATCTGAATACGTTATCTGAATACCTTATGCTTATTTCTGACCCAACACTACAGGGTTTTTTTTCCCCTCACCATTTGAATAGGTTATTAGACAACTAATCAGCCTCCTTTGAATACTATTAATAGGGGATTCAAGATGCTTAACTTAGTATTTTTCCATATCAGGGAACCATCACAAGAACAGAATTCCTGTGTAATGGTCAGCCCTGTCAAGTGATGTCTGAATTAGGAACATTATATGCAGGGAGCTGGGAAGAAAATGGACGGACAACGCAGTGAACACATGCACTCCAACAAAGGGGAAAATGAGGCAGATGTGCAACATAGCTGAGGGAGAAATTTATAGATTCAAACTATTCAAACTGCTAAGCAGCCTCCTGTACCACAGTCCAGTAGTTCTAAGAAAATACAGATATGGTAGAAAAAGTAAGAAAATTTTCACCACAAAACCAATAGTTACTACTAACAGAAAGTTATACACAAAATAGATCTCTCAGTACAGTGATCACACTTCACCTTAGTCAACCGACTCAATGCCGGGGGCAGAGGCTGGCGACGCGAGCTTCTGTGCAGCACTCTCACTCTCCGCCTTGGCCTCCAGGCTCACCCCTGCCGCTCCTGGGGAAGCACTGGGCTCCTTGTGAGAATCCAGGACAGTGCAGGGTTGCAGTGCAGATGACACCAAGTCCCCATCAGTCCCTCTGGCAGAGGCCTGCTCTTTCAGAACTTCTACCTTCTCGTTGAGCTCATTTCTTTCTGTCTGAAGAGCCCTGCACAGCTTCTCTAACCGTTCCAGCTTGATTTGAAAGGCCTTGTACTCTTTATCACGGACAGTTTTCTGTTGGAAGGAAAAAAAAACACAGCAGTATGTCTATAACCTTGTTCAAGTATGACTGAGGTTATTATGCACATGCAAAAAATAAAAATAAAACCAAAGAAATGAGGTGAGCCAAGTTGGAAATTCATCTGTCTTGCCACCTACTGAACATGTTCAGTTTCTTCAGAAGCCTATGGGGCAAGGTAGTTTTCACTACATATGTATGCATTTAAATATAGGAATGATCTTTACCCTAATACTATTCTATGATAACTAGATTCCCTGGGTCCCATCTTTTAAAAAGCGGACAAAAATCCACTTTTTAAAACACTCATATTGATGAACTACTAAAAATTCAAGGCCAGGGGCTGGGAAAGTGGCTCAGCGGTAGAGTGCTTGCCTCATATGTATGAGGCCCTGGGTTCAATTTCTCAGCACCACTTAAGCAGAAAAAGTCAGAAGTGGCACTGTGGCTTAAGTAGTAGAGCGCTTGCCTTGAGCTGAAGAGCTGAGGGACAGCACCTAGGCCCAGAGTTCAAGCCCCACAACCAACAAAAAAAAAAAAAAGGCCCAGGTGCCAGTGACTCACACCTGTAATCCTAGCTACTCAGGAGGCTGATATCTGTAGAGGTTTGAAGTCAGCCTGGTCAGGAAAGTCTGAGAGACTCTTCTCTCCAATTACCTATCAAAAAGCTGTAAGTACAGCTATGGCTCAAAGTAGCAGAGCACTGGCCTTTGAACAAAAGAAGCTCAGGGGCAGTATCTAGGCCCTGAGTTCAAGCCCCAGAACCAGCATCAAAGAACGATGCCAAAACATTTATCAGAAACTAGGGAAAAATGCCCTCCAGAACTCAATTAAAACATGACTCAATTGTATAGCTTTCCTACTACTAATTTTTAGCTAAGATCCTTTTGCTCCAGTGATTTATTTTGTGAAATTTTACATGAGTCTTATGAAATTTCAGGAGATGTAAAAGTTGGTGATTGCAAGCAATACGTGTCATAAAACTGGCCAAACTACAGTATTTTTTCGCTTTTGTGAAAAGCAGGCATTCTAGGCATTTGCTTTCATCTTCACTGGGAAATCTAGTCCCTGCTTGCTAAGGCATGAGTCCTGCACTCAAGGTCATCAACTGAATGCTTATTAGAAAAGCAGGTTCCCTGACCAACCTTAGACCTAGTGAGTCAGAGCTTCTAGCTGGGGCCTAGAAATCTCATCCTGGAACATGAGTTTGGTTCAAATTTAAAGGTTAAGAAACTACTTCTATAGAACAAAGCAGAAGATGCTTTCTAAGTGTCTTCAATACAAGCCTAGGAGAATTAACTGGATGATGAGCTCAATCCCTCATTCAAGCTCCTCCACCTCAAACTGCCAGGAAAGGCATCCGTCTATTCAGCAACTATCACAGTAGTACCCAACACCTGGCCCTTGTCCTGACAGAGAGCTGAATTTAATGAATGCCCATTAATTAGGAACACATGTGAGTCTTGGAAACTACCTCACCTCTTCAGCCATTTGCAGAAGGGCTTTATTATTATTTTCCCACTTGGTACGCCATATTATTGTTTCTTTTTCCAACTTTTTAATTTTCTTCGTCATCTGTGAATAAACAAAATCACAAATTTAAATTCAAAACTGCGTATCAAAAAAATATTTAAAAAATACAAAAAAACTGCCTATCATCTGTACTTCCTATCCCGCCCGGACCAGCTGATAGCCAGCTGTGTGTGCTTTGAAAGAAGTGGCTGTCTGTTCTGTTGGTAGCATGGCTTCTCTCTGAAACTCCTAGAGTGAAGCCTGATAGCTCATGCTTATAATCCTAGCTGCTCAAGAGGCTGAGATCTGAGGATCATGGTTCGCAGCCAGCCTGGGCAGGAAAGTCTGTAAGAAGCTTATCTCTAACCACAGAAAACTGGAAGTGGCACTGTGGTTCAAAGTGACAGAGCACTCAACTTGAGCACTCACGAAGAGCTCAGGGACAGCGCTCAGGCCCCGAGTTCAAGTCCCACGACTGACAAAGAAAAGAAGTAGCTCCTAGGGTGCAACTGAGGTGAGGGTTTCATGAGGGGAAAAGGTGAATGTGTTTTAGAGGCAGCAGCATACTAAGAGCTCTCTATAAGGCTGGAGTGCTGTTTTTCCACCTGGGAAGAGCAAAACCTCCTTTTCCTTAAGCCGTAGGAAAAAATGTCCACGTGTGTGTTTTCTGTTCATTGAATTCCTCATAGTCTAGAAAGGACAGAGTTTCAGTCTTATAAAAGATTAAGAATTGGTGTTTTACCATAACTTCCAAATCATGACTTCAAAACTAAGAGGAAGCATGATTTAGAAGATTCCAGGGAGAAAGAAAGTACTAACGACTTAAACTTTGAGGATCCTCAGAACTCTCAGGACTATTTTACTCAGATTTGGCTAAGGATAAAGTGAGTTCAGAAATTAGGAAAACACTCCTAAGTCTCTGCTACCAGAACCCAACTTGTCAGAAATTTGGGCTGACTGATTTGTGCCTGTCATTTTGCCACATTCTCAATATTCCTTTACCCACTGATGACTGCACATGAGCGCTGATCCAAGTCAGGGCACTGGGCTAGGCACCCTGTGCTATGGGAAAGCTAAATGGGGAGCAAGGCCATGGAGAAAGCTGATGGAAGCCTCGGGTCAGGTGCTAACCCCCAGTTCAGCATTCCCTTCTCATTCCACAGGATTCCCCGTCTTGTCTTGAGTCCTATTCTACCTCAACAGTGAGCATGTACTGAAGTCTAGCTAACACTTCAGTGTGCTTCACAGTTTCCCCTTGATTGGATCCTCAACTGAAAGGAATGACAGGCTGAACAAATTTGCTGCTCATGGAATTCTCCAGATTACTAGGTCTAAAAATACCTCAAGGTAGTAATTTGAGCACTCATGGTAATTGAGCACATGTTGTTGTGCCAAACACTATCTGAAATACTCTTATTATTTTATGAAGGGCAATTCTTATTTTTTCTGCCAATTTTAAAAGCAAAGGCACAGAAAGGCAACAAAAAGTTATAAACAGCTTGTCCACAGTTAGATGAACCCACCAGCATATTAACCATTATGTAAGATGAGGTTAATAGTCATGGCTGCTATCTACTGAACTCTTAGATAATTAGGTGTGCTATGCATGCACTACAACCCTTCTCATCAACACTTTTCTAAAACCTCCCAGTTTAGATGGGTGCAGTGGTGTGCACCTGCTATCCCAGCTAACAGGCAAGCTGAGGCTTGCACCCACCAGGAGTAGACACATTCTTAGCTTGTTAGCAAAGATCTTTCCTTAATGCATGCAGGAAGATATAATAGAAGCCAAAGAATTAGTTGGGTTGGAGGGGAAAGACTTCAGTGGGCTTCAGTTAAGAGAAAAAAAGGAGGCAGGGCACCACTGGCTCACGCCTGTAATCCTAGCTCTTTAGGAGGCTGAGATCTAAGGATTGTGGTTCAAAGCCAGCCTGAGCAGGAAAGTCCATGAGACTCTTAGCTCCAATTAAGCACAAGAAAACCAGAAGTAGAACTGTGACTGAAAGTGGTAGAGTGCAAGCCTTGAGTAGAAAAGCTCAGGGCTCAGGGACAGCACCCAGTCACTGAGTTCAAGCCCCAAGACTAACAGAAAGAGAGAAAGGAAAGCTTTTTTCCCAATGGTAAAAAGTGTGTGTGTGTGTGTGTGTGTGTGCGTGCGTGCGTGCGTGCGTGTGCGTATGCATGTGTACGTGCATCTCAACCAACAAAAATACACTAATTTTTAATCTGGATGTGACTGTCTTTACTCTTCTCAGACAGAATTTTGTGAGAGAACTGGGAATGATCTTCTAAAGTAATTGAATACAAACATAATGATAAAAAACCTAATTCTTTTATTTTTCCAGTCCTAGGGCTTGAACTCAGGGCCTGGGCACTGTCCCTGAGCCTCTTTGTGCTCAAGGCTAGCACTCTACCACTTGAGCCACAGCACCACTTACTACTCTTTCTGTATATGTGGTTCTGAGGAATCGAACCCAGGGATTTATGCATGCAAGGCGAGAACTCTACCACTAAACCACATTCCCTGCCCCAAACCAAAATCTTATTTCAGCTACAAACTGCATGTACCGGAGGAGTTCTAAGGAATTTGTAAGGTAAAATTCTAAGCTTAGAGATCATTATTACTTGGTTAACACAGAGGGCAAAATGACTAAATAAGGCTCTAAAAACCATGAAAGATAAAATGAACAGTCATCACAATATAAATTCACACAAATAGTACTACTTATGTTTGAAATACATTATATAAATTCGCTTTTCTATACTCATCCTTAAAAACATGCAAATACCGGGCTGGGAAGGTGGCTCAGTGGTAGAGCGCTTGCCTTGCATGCCTGAGGCCCTGGGTTCGATTCCTCAGCACCACATAAGCAAAAAGAAAAAAGCTGGAAGTGGCGCTGTGACTCAAGTGGTAGAGCGCTAGCCTTGAGCTGAAGAGCTGAGGGACAGCGCCCAGGCCCAGAGTTCAGGCCCCACGACTGGACCCAAAAAAAAAAAATGCAAATACCTTTTCCATTTCTTGCCTGAAAGTTGTAAATAGTTCATTGCTTTTTGCCATCGTAGTCTGGAATTCTTCAAATTTATCCATATAAAGAGAAAGCTATAGAGAAAGAAAAAAGAAATCAATTCTAAACTCTGGGTAAACATGAAAATTCCTACCAGGTTCCTGTGGCTCATTGCTGTGATCCTACTGAGGGCGCTGAAATCTGAGGATTGCTGTTGGAAACATAGGGAGGCAAATACAGGGGATTTGTTTTTGTTTCAATTTTTTGGTCATGGGGTTTGAACTCAAGAGCCTGGGCACTGCCCCTGAGCTCTTTCACTTAAGGCTAGAGCTCTACCACTTTGAGCCACAGCACCACTTCTGGTTTTCTAGTGGTTTACTGTGGATAAGAGTCTCATGGACTTTCCTTCCCAGGCTGGCTTTAAACTGTGATCCTCAGATCTCTGCCTCCTGAGTAGCTAGAATTATAGGTGTAAGCCACCAGTACCTGGCTAAATCCAAGGGATTTATTCAGGAAATTATTCAGCAAATATTAGGAAGTGGAAGTTTGGTAGAGCACCAGCCTTGAGCAAAAAAAAAAAAATGTACGTAAGTAAGAGCGTGAGGCTCTGAGTTCACATCCCAGTACCAGCACGTACACACAAAAATGCCAATTCCTAAACTTTCAAAACAATGTTTAAAAATTACATACTTGATTTAAGTGATAGGAACACAAGTGAATCCATACCCAATTCTTGGATACCAAATACAGATGAATAAAATTTCAACTAACAGAAATACATAAACTTTGGAGGCAGGCTAAGAGAAGAGGATTGAGGTTCAAAGCGAACTTGGACTAGAAAACTCCGTGAGAGGGTCTGGGAAGGTGGTGGCTCAGTTTATGTTGTTAAGATAATTATAGTAATTTTCACAGGTCAGAAAATTAGGGACTGGGAAGGTGGCTCAGTGGTAGAGTGCTTGCCTTGCATGCACGAGGCCCTGGGTTTGATTCCTCAGCACCACATAAGCAGAAAAAGAAAAGCCAGAAGTGGCGCTGTGGCTCAAGTGGCAGAGCGCTAGCCTAGAGCTGAGGGACAATGCCCAGGACCAGAGTTCAGGCCCCATGACCGGACCCCCCCCCAAAAAAAAAACACCTCTGTGAGACTCTCATTTCTAACCAACCAGCAAAAAGCCAGAAATGGAGCTGTGGCTCAAGTGGAAGAGTACAAGCCTTGAACAAAACAGCTAAGCAAGAGAAAGGCCCAAAGGTCAAATCCTTGTACTTGGATGCTTGCACATATGTACCCATGTGAACATACACACACACAGTAAGTAGTATAATGTATTTGAAATGTAGACATCTGTTGGGTGTCTGTGACTCATGCCTGTAATCTAGCTGCTCAGGAGGCTGAGATCTGAGGACTGCAGTAAAAAGCCACGCTGGGGAGGTAAGTCTGTGAGACTGGTAAGCAGGGGGCTGGGAAGGTGGCTCAGTGGTAGAGTGCTTGCCTTGCATGCATGAAGCCCGGGGTTCGATTTCTCAGCACTACATAAGCAGAAAAAGCTGGAAGTGGTGCTGTGGCTCAAGTGGTAGAGTGCTACCCTTGAGCAAAAGAAGCTCAAGAACTGAACCCAGGCCCTGAATTTAAGCCCCAGGACTGGCATTGTGTGTGTGTCTGTGTGTGTGTATGTGTGTGTGTGTATGTGTAATGTAGACATTTGCTGGGTGCTGGTGGCTCACACCTGTAATCCTAGCTACTCAGGAGACTAAGATCTGAGGACTGAGGTTCGAAGCCAGCCTGGGAAGAAAGTCCATGAGACTCTTATCTCCAATTAACCAGTAGAAAACCAGAAGTGACGCTATGGCTCAAAGTGGTAGAGCGCTAGAAGAAAGGCTTAGGGCCAGCACCCAGGCCGAGTTCAAGCCCCAAGACAGAATAAAAAGTATTATGTAGACCTTTGATAGCTCCATTCCACCCATTTAAACAAAACCTGAAGAATATGCTTGTTATAGTTATAAATTTCATATACCTCTAATGTTTTGTGAACTTTCTCATCTTACATATAAAAACTGTTGGGGAGCCAGGCACTAGTGGCTCACGTCTGTAATCCTAGCTCTCAGGAGGCTGAGATCTGATTATCATGGTTCAAAGCCAGCCTAGGAAGAAAGTCCCTGACTCTTCAATTAACCAAGAAACTGGAAGTAGTGCTGTGGCTCAAGTGGAAGAGCACTCGCCTTGAGCTGAAGAACTCAGGGACAGCACCTAGGTCCAGAGTTCAAGCCCCACCCCCGACTAACAAAAAAAACAAACTGTTGGGGGCATGGTGAGAGCAATCTGGCTGGACCATCTATCATTACATACCACCCACATGATTCTTAGCTTGGTATCAAGGATATCTCTTTCAAAAATACAGGTAGGGCAATGCAACAGAAGCCCAACAACTAGAAGGGTTGGGAGCAAAGAATTCAGTGGGAGTCGAGTTAAAGAAGTAAAGGATAAAAGAAGATAAAAACATCTACTTTCAGGCTGGAGTATGGCTCAAGGGGTAGAGAACGTGGTAGAGAACTTGCCCAACAAGTGCAAGGCTTTGACTTCAACCCTCAATACTAAGGGACCAAAAAAGGACACCACTGTTTCTCTCAACTCCTTCCTGGATTCAAGGAATTTGTCTTCAAGTTCAGAACAACCCACAACGCATGCAGAACACAAAATACAGTTGCTGTTTTCTTCCCCACAGAACAGGCACTTAGAGAAGGACAGGGGCGCTGGTGGCTCCCGCCTGTCATCCTAGCTATTCAGGAGGCTGACATCTGAGGACTGCGGTTCAAAGCCAGCCCCAAAAGGAAAGCCTGTGAGACTCTTATCTCCAATAAACCACCAGAAAACTGGGAGTGGTGCTGTGGCTCAAGTAGTAAAGCACTTACCTTGAGCTAAAGAGCTGAGGGTCAGCGCCCAGGCTGAGTTCAAACCCCACGACCAACAAAAGAAGAAGAAAAGGGCAGTGGCAAAGTACAGTGTGTTAGAATAGGGAAAGCTTTGAGCCCAGGAGGCCTCTGGGGAGAGGGCTGAAAAACTACATTTGAGACCAAGAGTGAACCCCTCAGAGACCATCTAATGTCACGTTACATTATTTACAGAATGAGAAGGCAGAGCCTGAGAAATGATTACTTTTTGACTATAGAATTTGTGCTCAGGGCCTTCTGCTTGCTTAGCTTGCATGCTCATGGCTCTACCATATGAGCCATACCTCCATCCTGGCTTTTTGCTGGTTATTTTGGAGCCAGGCACTGGTGGCTCCCTCCTTAATCCTAGCTACTCAGGTGGCTGAGATCTGAGGATTGCAGTTCAAAACCAGCCCAAGCAAGAAAGTCTGTGAGCCTCTGATCTCCAATTAATCACAGAAAAAGCTGGAAGTGGCTCTGTGGCTCAAGTGGTAGAGTATTAGCCTTGAGCAAAAGGAGCTCAGAGACAGTGCCCAGGCCCTGAGTTCAAGCCCCAGAACCGGCAAAAAAATAAAAAATAAATAAATAAATAAAATGACAAGATTTTTCTGCCCAGGCTAGCATCAAACCTGGATCCTTTTGATCTAAGTCTATTAAGTAGCTAGGATTACAGCTATGAGCTAAGATCACAAAATATCAATAAGAAAAGTAGGAATAAAAGTTTACCACATGCCAAGAAAGCAATGCTGTAGTTGAGAATGTTACTCAGCAGCACTTAACAAGGATGTGAGGAGAGACCACCCAAAGTTCTTGGGCGAGTGGAGCAGGTGCTGCTGAAGGAGGGGAGAGGGGGAAGCAAACTAGAAGCTCCATTCCAGTGCTGTTAGGCTAGAGCTGGAGGATCCCACCTGCAGAAAGGGAAGGCACGGCCTAGGAGCAAGAAGAATGCTGCTGTAAGGAAGTGGAGAAGAATGCAGGAGGGCCAGGCGCTGGTGCTCACGCCTGTCATCCTAGCTATTCGGGAAGCTGAGATCTGAGGATTGCAGTTCAAAGCCAGCCTGGGCAGGAAAGTCCATGAGACTGAGCACAAATTAAACCACAAAAAGCTGGAAGTGGTGCTCTGGCTCAAGTGGTAGAGCGCTAGCCTTGAGTACAAAAGCTCAGGGGCAGCGCCCAGGCCCACAGTTCAAACCCCACGACCAGCAAAAAAAGGGAGAGGAATGCAGGAAATCTGGCAGCAGTTGGAAGAGGACACACATACTGACAATTCCTCTGAGGCTATGGGCCGAGACTTGGGGAAGCAGCAGTAGTTGTTAGGCCAAATAAGGCACAGTCCTAGCACTTAAGGGAAGTACCAGCAGTTTTAGCAAGACCCATTCTAATGAAAGCTGGGACAGCCTGGTAAAGACTGTCCCATCGGAGAGTTCAATGGGACCCCAAAGTGGGCCACACCATGCCCAGATTATATGGATGGATTATGCAAGTAGGCCAAAGCACAGTGGTCAGAGTGTATCATCTGCAAATACTGTGAAATGACACGAAGAGCGCAGAAATGAGGCCAATTCTTGGGAAGGATAACCATGTTCAGGTACCAGCAAAGAAGAGATAATGCACTGCAGAGGGAAAAGATGACTGGTAACAAGACTCGAGGTAGCCCAGACAACAGATAGTGTACAGTGACAGAACAGAAATCAGGCCAGATACCAGCGGCTCAAACCTTATGATCCTAACTACTCAGGAGGCTGAGATCTGAGGATTGCAATTAAAGCCAGCCCAGGCAGTAAAGTCTGAGATTCTTACCTCCAATTGATCACAATAAACAAACAAACAAATAAAACAAAAAGCCAGAAATGGAGCTGTGACTCAAATTGTAGAGCACTAGTTCTGAGAAAAAGAGCTCAGGGACAGCACCCAGGCATTGAATTTAAGCCCCAGGACTGGGGTGTGTGCACACACATGTATACACACACACATGTGTACACACACGTACACACACATGTATACACACACACATACAACAAAGGAAGAGGAAACATGATCTCTTCCTTCATTTCAGTCAGGTGTGGATTGGAACAGGCAAAATCACATTAGAGAACACTGAAAACCATAGGTTTTTCTTACAAATTCTATCACCTGCTGTCAAGTTACCTGTTGTTTCAGTTGTACTTCTTGCTGTTTCATCTGTTCATATTTGTGCCTTGATTCTGTTGCTTCTTTTAATAGCTAGAAAACAGAAACAATTGGCAAAATACTAATAGTAATAACAAATAGGACCACATCAAATGACCAAACAGTTAGGCTACATCCTCCAGCTATTTTTAGGAAGTACCACTACAGATGTAATTATTCTATCAATTGTCATTTACCTGTAGTCTTACTACTTAAGTAGCAAAAGTACCAAGGAGGCCTAAAAAGATTTACAAAATTCAGGACTAAATTATTACATTTTAGGGGAAAATAACTGCATGTGTAATATGAAGAGAAAATATAGCTAGGAATCTCAACATCATTCACATGACAGAGAAAGCCACTTTAGTCCAAAAGCAAAAGAGTAAAAGGCTGAAGAGCAAAGCAATGAAATCTAAGAACCAGTTTCTATATGCTTTGTTTTTAAAAAAAAAAAAAAAGGCAGCCTGGCCTTAGTGGCTCATACCTGTAATCCTAGCTATTCAGGAAGCTGAAATCTGAGGATCACGGCTCAAAGCCAGCCTGGGCAGGAAAGTCTGTGAGCCTTTTTTTGGCAGGGAGGGGGCATTCAGTTGTGGGGCCTGAACTCTGGGCCTGGGCGCTGTCCCTCAGCTCTTCAGCTCAAGGCTAGCACTCTACCACTTGAGCCACAGTACCACTTCCGGCTTTTTCTGCTCATGTGGTGGTGAGGAATCGAACCCAGAGCCTCATGCATGCAAGGCAAGCACTCTACCACTGAGCTACCTTCCCAGCCCTGTGAGACTTTTATCTCCAATTAACCACTCAAAAACTGGAAGTGGAGCTGTGGCTCAAAGTGGTAGAGCGCTACCCTTGAGCAAGAGTTCAGGAACAGTGCCCAAGCCCTGAGTTCAAGCCCAATGGGGAAAAAAAAATCAGGTTAAGAAGAAATAGGAGCTCTCATTTATACACTGAGGTTTTCAAGAACACACTAAGCAATTGTGAAACTGTCTTTGAAATACAGTATCACATATAGTCCAAAGAAGTCTGAAAAACTACTGAAACCGAAACTACGTGCCTGAAACACGTGACTATGTGTGTGCAAAATTTATACTCTGTAACTTAAGAAATAATAGTCATTTTTCAGTTGAGCACTGGATCCCACTTTGAGTAGATACAGAAGGGACCACATTTTTTGTGTGAATAACGTCTCTAAATCCTAGACTCCCCGCATGCACATTGATGACATGAAATCACTAAGGAAGCAAGTCTTTACACTGCACCCATCTGGGGACCTGGTCTATTTGAGTCAGTGTTGGATGCAATCGTCCAAATTAGTATCATCGTTTCTCAGGTTTAATACTTGTTTGTATTAAACAAGTGCATAAAGCAGAATTTCCATATACTGAATATCTGTAGCCAAAAAAATGCTATTACATTTACAATTACTAATAGGCAATAACATTAGAGCATTCAATCTGAGAACAAGAGTGAGCTTTTAGGTCAACAATGAATTCTGTTAAAAATTATTTCTAATCCTTGGCAATGATGTCTCATGCCTGTAATCCTAGCAACTCAGGAGGCTGAGATCTGAGGGTCATAATTCAAAGCCAGCCTGGGCAAAAAGTCCATGGGACTCTTATCTCCAACAAACTACTCAGAAAAAGCCAGAAGTGGCACTGTGGCTCAAGTGGTAGAGCACTAGTCTTGAGCACAAAGAGGCTTAGGGACAGTGTCTAAGCCCAGAGTTCAAGACCCAGGACTGGCAAAACAAAAACAAACAAAAACAAGTAGCATGCCCCAGAGACAATAATGCATATAGAGTAAGTTTAAATGTTTTAGAGTTCAGCTTATGATTTTAGCAACATCTTTTTAAAGAAATAGAACTTACAAACTCTCTCTCTCTCTGGTGTTTTTCATCAGCTTCTTTTATCAGCTGCGTTGTCTGCTGAAGTTTGGCATCCACAAGCTGTTGCTGGAGCTCCTTATGTTTGAACACTTTATCAATATGCTACGGGAAAAGCCAAATTCCTTCCATCACTTCATGAGCAAAGGGGCACACGGTGCAGAACAAACTGCAGTTACAACCTTCTTGCTCTACTTTCCCATTAATACCACCACAGCTAAGAGCACAGGGGGCTTTTTGTCCCCAGAGCACAGGACCCATGCCCTGTGGCCAGCTGTCAAAGCTGGGCTGTCTCCATCACTAGCTTTGCAATCCTGGTTCTGCCCTGTGTTGAAGATAAGGCTCCAACTACATGAAAACTAAGACAGGTAAGAAAATTAAGTCATTAAATTCATACAACTTGAACATTCATTCCTTTCTTCTACCTGTTAGACACTCCCAAGTTCTCAGCTAGTGGCAGCATGTGATGGTACAAATGGCAGCAGTTAAGGCCCTTCTGGGGCATGGCTCTGGACAAACTCTGAGCCTTCTGAGCCTAAAGAGAGGCATCTGACCACACTCGCCTGGCAGAATGGTGACGGAACTGTGAATGTAATGGTGGAAGCACGCGAAATGCTTGGTGCCTGGCATGTATCAGACATTTGGTAAAACATTATTGTATCTCCAAACAAAATTATCATGTGATTATGTACACAAAAACCATCTCAAAACAAACCTTTTCAAAGAAGCTGGGTGTCAGAGGCTCATGCCTGTAATCCTAACTACTCAGAATACTGAGCTCTGAGGACTGCAGTTTGAAGCCAGCCCAGAAAGTCTGGGAGACTCTCATCTCCAATTAACCACCAAAAAAGCTAAAAGAGGAGCTATCCTTGAGCACAAAAGCTCAGGGACAGCGTCAAAGCCCTGAGTTCAAGCCCCAGGATTAGTACAAAAAGAAAAGAAGCTAGAAGACCAGGAAGCTCCCAGGTATAATAGTGGGGAATAAGGCAGCCACTGTGTGCGAGGACAGCAGCAGAGGATTTCTCTTCATCTGCAAGTGATCTCATCACAGTTGTTTCCTTACAAAGGAAATACATCCTGTGCGATTCAAAATAAGTAAGAATCCTAAGTAGTATGATTTAAAGATGACATTTTCAAATCTGCTACATCTATACAGAAGTAGATTGTAGTATTAAACAATAAAACTAAAGGAATCATTGTTGTTTTTGTTTTTGTTTTTGGGTCCGGTTGTGGGGCCTGAACTCTGGGCCTGGGCGCTGTCCCTCAGCTCTTCAGCTCAAGGTGAGTGCTCTGCCACTTGAGCCACAGCGCCACTTCCGGCTTTTTTCTTTTTGCTTATGTGGTGCTGAGGAATTGAACCCAGGGGCTCAGGTGTGCAAGGCAAGCGCTCTACCACTGAGCCACCTTCCCAGCCCTAAAGGAATCATTGTAAGAAAAATAAGGCTTTATGAATTAAATTATAAGAAAATTGAAGCTCAAAGACCAAAGAGAGAGAGAGACGGGGGAGGGAGAGAGAGAAAGAGAGAGAGAGAGAGAATACTCTCCAACAAAAAAAAAAAACAAGAAGCCTGGTGCCAGTGGCTCATAGCTACTATTATCCTAGCTACTCAGGAAACTGAGATCTGAGGGCTGAGGTTCAAAGCCAGCCTAGGTAAATCTGAGACTTTTTTTATTGTAAAGAAAATCTGACACTCTTATCTCTAATTAACTAGAAAACAAAAGCTGGAAGTAGAGGCATGACATTAGCTTGGAGCAGAAAAGCTAAGCAAGTATGGGAAACCCTGAGTTCATGCTCCAGTATTGGCATTAAAAAATACATAAATGGGGGCTGGGAAGGTGGCTCAGTGGTAGAGCACTTGCCTTGCATGCATGAGGTTCGATTCCTCAGCACCACATAAGCAAAAAGAAAAAAGCGGGAAGTGGCGCTGTGGTTCAAGTGGTAGAGTGCTAGCCTTGAGCTGAAGAGCTGAGGGACAGCGCCCAGGCCCAGAGTTCAGGCCCCATGACTGGACCCAAAAAAAAATACATAAATGGCCAGGTGCCATGACTCACACCTGTAATCCTGCTACTCAGTAGGCTGAGATCTGAGGATCTCGGTTCAAAGCCTGCCCAGGTAGGAACACCTGTGAGATTCATCTCTGATAAACCACCAGAAAACCAGAAGTGGTGCTGTGGCTCAAGTGGTAGAGTGCTCACCTTGAGCTGAAGAGCTGAGGGACAGCACCCAGACCCAGAGGTCAAGCCCCATGACTGACCCCCTCCCCCCAAAAAGCATAAATGAATAAAAACAGCAACCATACAAAAAAGGAATAAGAAACCTATTTCTGAGACCTGATAGAAACCAGTGAAATGGACAGCTTTTGAATTTGGATTTTAATCCAACTTCTTTTTTAAAAAGGAGATTAAGCAGAAAATTTTAAACATGACCAGATACTTAGTATGAAATTCTTGTTAAGTGTTTAGGTATGAAAATGTTATTATGGTTATGGTTAAAAGGAACGGTGCTGGGAGTGCAGCTCAAATGTCAATGTGCTTGCCTACCAAGCTCAAGGTCATGAGTTTGAACCCTAGTACCAACAAAATGTTTATTTAAAAAAAAAAGAATCTTAGGGGGCTGGGATGGTGGCTCAGTGGTAGAGCGCTTGCCTTGCATGCCTGAGACCCTGGGTTCGATTCCTCAGCACCACATAAGCAAAAAGAAAAAAGCTGGAAGTGGCGCTGTGGCTCAAGTGGTAGAGTGCTAGCCTTGAGCTGAAGGACAGTGCCCAGACCCAGAGTTCAGGCCCCACGACCGGACCCAAAAATAAAAAGAATCTTAGCTGGGCACCAATGGCTCAAGCCTGTAATCCTAGCTACTGAGGAGACTGAGCTCTGAGGGTTTTGGTTGAAGTCAGCCTGGGCAGGAAAATCTGCGAGAATCTTATCTCCAAGTGAAAACAAAAAGCCGGAAGTGGAGCTGTGACTCAAGTAATAGAGCAGTAGCTGTAAGCAAAGAAGCATGAGGACAGCATCCAGGCCCTGAGTGAAGCCCCAGGAACGAACACACACACACACACACACACACACACACACACACACACACACACACACACTCCTTTAAGCTATCCACACACACACACACACACACACACTCCTTTAAGCTATACACACACACACACACACACACACACACACACACACACACACACACACACACACACACACACACACACACACACACACACACACACACACACACACACACACACACTCCTTTAAGCTATCCATTCCAGTATCTGTGAGTGGAAAAATAGAACACTTTGGATTGCTTTTAAACAATGTAGAGAAATATGGATGAAACTGATGTCATCTGCTAAAACCAGGTAATATTTTTTTTGGGGGGGGCTCGGTTGTAGGGCTTGAACTCTGGGCCTGGGCACTGTTCCTCAGCAATTCAGCTCAAGGCAGGCCCTCTACCACTTGAGCCACAGCACCACTTCCAGTTTCCATGTGGTTTATTGGCGATAATAGAATCTTGGACTTTCCTGCCTGGACTGGCTTTGATCCGCGATCCTCAGATCTCAGCCTCCTGAGTAGCTAGGATTACAGGCGTGAGCCACCAGCGCCCGTCTTTTTATATTCTCTTTTTTTTAAGCTAGCATTTTTTTCTTAACATTTTTCCTGTTTCCTATTAGCAAATATCAGTTAGTCAAGTGAGGTTTCATTGTGACCTTTCCACTCAATGAATCTCAATAAACCTTATCTTACCACCTCGCCTCCCATCCCACTCCCCCTTAAAGCAATTCCAACAGGTTCCACGTATCTGTTTTCATACACACAAATAAACTGTATGCACCATACTCCTCTCCAACATTTTCCTGAGCCCTCCTCTCTTGGTGATGCTCAGCTCCCCCATCTGAGCCTGATTTACTTTCCTGTCATTCATTGTTATTTTTAGTATGTATTAATGACCACCAAGGGGGCTCATTATGGTATTTCAGCTGTGCATCTGTTATGTTTTATTCAGAATCTCCTTCTCTATTGCTTTCTCTTTTTCACCTCAAAATCCTATTAATCAATAGCTCTCATTGAGATTTTTAGGCATTCTTCATACATAGTTATACTGTGTTTGAAATTATTCACCCTTCATCTTTCCTTTCCCTCTCCCCTTGCTCTCATCCTCTTACATGGCCCCATAATTAGAATCATGTTCTTGGTGTTTCTATCCATAATATATATTATATACATCACATATATGCATAATATATACTATATATAACATACATAGATGGATAATTTAAGGAGTCAAAACACACTAGGAGCTTGGTTTTGAGTGCTTATGCCTATAATCCTAACTACTGAAAACTGAGAATCTGAGCTTTGAAGATGGCAGTTCAAAGCCAGTTCAGGCTGACAAAACCCATTAACCAGCAAAAAGCCACAAGTGGAGGCATGGACTCAAGCAGTAGAGCATCAGCCATGAGCAAAAAGGCCAAATGCAAGGCCCTGAGTTCAAACCTCAGTACTGGCACACACACACCAAAAAATAGAATCCTGGGGTGAAGCTCAGTGGTAGAGGACACGCCCAGTAGGTGCAAGATGGTCGTGGATTTCATTCCCAACACCAAAGAAACAAACAGAAGTGAAGTATGAGGCTGGGAATGTGACTTATTGGTAGAGTGCTTGTCTAGCAAGCCCCAGGTTTCAGTACCTTCAGTACCCTTAGTACCACATAAACAGAAAAAGCTGCAAGTGGTGCTGTGGCTTAAGTGGTAGAGTGCTAGCCTTGAGTAAAACCCAGGCCCTGAGTTTAAGCCCCAGGACTAGAAAAAAAAGTGAAGCATGGTGAGAGTAAGCAAAACTCTTTTTTTTAAAAAAAGAACTAAGGTTAGCCAGGCGCTGGTGGCTCACACCTATAATCTTAGCTACCCAGCCCGGGCAGGAAAGGAGTTGGTGAGACTCTTATCTCCAATAAGCCACCAGAAAACTGGAAGTGGCCCTGTGGCTCAAGTGGTAGGGCGCTTGCCTTGAGCTGAAGAGCTAAGGGACAGCACCCAGCCCGAGTTCAAGTCCCATGACTGACAACAACAACAACAAAAGAATAAACTAGGTATAGTGGCATACACTTGTAATTTCCGTACTCCAAAGACTAAAACAAGAAGATGGAGACTTCAAGTTCAGTCTGAGCTATGTAGTTAGACTATCAGAAAAAGAAAAAAATCATGGGGCTGGGAAGATGGCTCAGTGGTAGAGCACTTGCCTTTCATGCATGAGACCCTGGGTTCGATTCCTCAACACCACATAAGCAAAATGAAAAAAGCCGGAAGTGGCGCTGTGGCTCAAGTGGTAGAGTGCTAGCCTTGAGCTGAAGAGCTGAGGGACAGCGCCCAGGCCCAGAGTTCAGGCCCCACGACCGGACCCAAAAAAAAAATAATAAAAAAAATCTGGGGCTGTGTGATAGCTCAGTGATAGACAGCTAACATAGCATGTCCCCAAACCTGAAAGTAAATAAAGAACAGGACAGAGTGTAGCTAAGTGGTAGAAAACCTTAGCACAACTAAGGCCCTGGGTTTGACCCTCAGACAGAGCAAAAAAACTGAAAATAATTTCTTTTAAAACTGGGCATAGTTTGTACATGCTCATGGTCCCAGGAGGCTGCAGCAGGAGAATCCTTTGAGCTCACAGGTTCAAGACCAGGTTAGGCAACATAGCAAGATTCTGACTCAAAAAAAACACACAAAAAAACGAGTATCTTAAGTACTGTAATGCAAATGTCCATAGATACTCTGATGATCATAAATATCTGATACAGGTATCAGGTAAGGAAGATGATCTGGATGTGAAAATGCCATCTTGCAGTATCACATGGAAGATGTGCAGCTCGTAACAACCTGCTAGAAATTCTCTCACCTAGCCAAATCTACAGACTTGCAGGCCATTACATGATGAGTCTAACTAATCCTCTTGGTCATTTTTTTTTCCTAGTAACTACCCTTATGTTCTAAAACAGCCACTCCTGTGGCAGTAGTTTTACTGCAGTAGTGAATGGAGAGGGTTTTCCTAGTTGAGTAGATGGCTAAACCAACAGAGAGCTGTTACCTCTTCCCTCAGTGCATACTGCTCAATGAGCTTCTTCAGCTTCTCTCCCAGTTCGATGTTCTCCTGCCGGAGTTTGGCATTGTGTATGTCATGTTGTTCCAGCTGGGTTTGGATTTCATTTAGAGTAATCTGGAAATGGGCTGTTGCTTCTTTACGGCGTTCTTCTTCCTCTCGGGCTTGCTGTATATTTTCTTCCTTAATTCCCAAAATAATTTCTGTTAATAGTGAAGATCTATAGACAGGATGCTCACAGAAGCAGCAGCTGTAATGCAGGTTCGCTACTGCTGCCCTGACATGTTGCTTCTGAGCTTTAGCTCCTCTTCCTTAGGACCAAAAGGTTCTCACTTAAAAGTAAGTGAGATGGTTGCCACTGACTCATGCCTGTAATCCAAGATCCTCAGGAGCAGCCCTGGCAGAAAAGTTCACAAGACTCTAGGTCAAAAATAACCACCAAGGGGCTGGGAAGGTGGCTCAGCGGTAGAGTGCTTGCCTTGCATACATGAGGCTCTGGGTTCGATTCCTCAGCACCACATCAGCAGAAAAGGCCGGAAGTGGTGCTGTGGCTCAAGTGGTAGAGTGCTAGCCTTGAGCTGAAGAGCTGAGAGATAGAGCCCAGGCCCCATGATAGACAAAAAGAAAAAAGAAAAATAACCACCAAAAGTCTGGGTGCTGGTGGATCACATCTGTAATCTGAGCTACTCAGGAGGCTGAGATTTGAAGATCCCAGTTCAAAGTCAACCCAGTCAGAAAGTTTGTGAGGATCTCCAATTAACCACCAGAAAACTGGAAGTGGGATTGTGGCTCAAAGTGGTAGAGCACTAGATATTGGCAAAAAAAAGAGCTAAGGGACAGCACCCAGGCCCTGAGATAAAGCCCCACAACTAACAAAAACAACAGCAAATGAGGGTTGGAGCTGTGGTTCAAGTGGTAAAATGCCAGCCTAGCAGCATGAAATCCTAAGTTCAAATGCTAGTACACCAAAAAAAAGCCAGTCTTTTCCCAAATAGTTGTGAAACACAACGCTGATAGTTGGTGGCTCATGCCTATAATCCTAGTGATTCAGGAGGCTAAGGTTTTGAAGTCAGCCCAGGCTGAAAAGTTCATCAGACTTATCTCCAATTAAGCATCAAAAAATTCAGAAGTGGGCCAGGCGCCGGTGGCTCATGCCTATAATCCTAGCTATTCAGGAGGCTGAGATCTGAGGATCATGGTTCAAAGCCAGCGCTGGCAGGAAAGTGGCAGGAAGGTCCGTGAAACTCATCGCCAATAAACCACCAAAAAACCAGAAAGTAGTGCTGTGGCTCAAGCGGTAGAGCACTTGCCTTGAGCTGAAGAGCACAGGGACAGTGTCCAAGCCCCACAAACAACAACAACAACAACAAAATTCGGAAGTGGGGCTGGGAATATGGCTTAGTGGTAGATTGTTTGCCTCGCATGCATGAAGCTCTGGATTCGATTCCTTAGTACCACATAAACAGAAAGAGCTGGAAGTGGCACTGTGGCTCAACTAGTAGAGTGCTAGCCTTGAGGAAAAGAAGCTCAGGTACAGTGCCCAGGTCCTGAGTTCAAGCTCCAGGGTTGGCAAAAAAAAATCAAAAGCGGAGGTGTGGCTCAAGTGCTTGAGTGTTAGCCTTGAGCAAGAAAGCTCAAGGACAGCACTCAGGCCCTGAGTTCAAGCACAGGCACATCACAAAAAAATAAAAAATGAGACACAAACTGTCGCTTATATCATTACAAGTGTGATACAACTATCTAAAGCTTCTTCATGCTCCAACCCCCTCTTCACTGATCACATAGAACATGACTTTATATCAGCCCAATAGAGCCCCTCCTGAAGTTAATTTCTGGGTCACACCTTCCACTACTGACAGGGCAAGAGACAAATAACATTTTTAAAAAGCTTACTGAGGCAGGAGCAGGTGGCTCACGCCTATAATCCTCACTACTCAGGAGGCTGACATCTGAGGATGGTTGTTCGAAGCCTCCCCAAGTAGGAAAGTCTAGGAGACTCTTATCTCCAATTAGCCACTCAAAAATCAGAAGTGGTGAAAGTGGCATTGCAGTGGTAAAGCACTGGCCAGGTGCCGGTGGCTCACGCCTGTAATCCTAGCTCCTCAGGAGGCTGAGATCTGAGAATCGAGGTTCAAAGACAGCCCGGACGGGAGACTTTTATCTCCAATAAACCTCTCAGAAAACCAGAAGTGGTGCAGTAGCTCAAGTGGTAGAGTGCTCTCCTTGAGCTGAAAAGCTGAGGGACAGTGCCCAGGCCCAGAATTCAAGCCCCAGGCCTGAGCTAAAAAAAAAGTTTAAGGAGTTGGGTAAGAGTGGCTTAACACCTGTAATCCTGGCTACTCAGGAAGTTGAGTTCTAAGATCAAGGTTCAAAGCCCGCACAGGCAGAAAAGTCCATCAGCTATACTCCAGGGATTGTGGGTCCAGGTGAGCCCGGCAAAAATACAAGACCCTACTTGAAAAGTAACTAAATGTTAAAGGCAACCAAGGGGATGGCTCAAATGGTAGAGTGCCTTTCTAACAAACGTTAGGCCCTGAGTTTAAACCCAGTACTCCAAAAATAATAATAATTATTATTATTAACATATTAATAAAGACAATACTGCTGAGCACCACCCCTGTAATTCTAGCTACTCAGGAGGCTGAGATCTGAGGATTGCAGTTTAAAGCCAGCTGCAGCAAGAAAGTTTGTGAGACTCTTATCTCCAGTTAGCTACAAAAAAGCTGGAAGTGGAACTGTGGCTCAAGTGGTAGAGCCCTAGTCTTGAGCAAAAAGCTCAGGCTGTGAGCTCAAGCCCCAGGACAGGTATGTATGTACACACACACACACACACACACACACACACACACACCAAAAAAACCCAACTTAATATTAATTCACACACACACACACACACACACACACAAAAAAAAAAAACAACTTAATATTAATTCTTGCTAGGTTGTGTGTCAAGACCTTTACCTGTCTACTCAAAATGACTTTTTGTGAAGGAAAAACACCATCTGCTTTAATTAAGAGCTAAATACATTGACTCAAAATCCTACCTACTCAGGAAGCTGAGATCTGAAGATCGCAGTTTGCAGCCAGCTGGGCAGGAAAGTCTGTTATTGCCACTAAACTACCAAAAACTCCAAAAACACAGCTCTGGCCCAAGTGGTAGAGCATTAGCTTTGAGCAAAAGAAGCTCAGGGACAGTGCCTAGGCCCTGAGATCAAGCCCAAGAACCAGCACAAGAAAAAAAAGAAAGAAAGAAAATAAAACCTACTCAAAGTGCTACTACAGTATATATACTCAAGGGCAGGTCTGTCCCACTGTTTAAGACAGATTCCTTCACATGGTTCTGCTTTTTCCTCATTCCCTGTGGATACCAATTGAACTTAAGATATATGCTTATTCCTCCTTTATAATTGGTCTTAGTATAGCTGTACTATCAAAGTACTCAGCATCAAAGAGCTAGATGTAGGCCAGGAGACTCAGGCAAGTCTATCTCAGCAGTTCTCCCTTCTCAGATTCACTGTCTCAAGTCCCTTACTAGCTTCTCACTTCATAGCAGCTCTGTGTTCATGGTTGTCAGCTCTACTGGCACACAGCAGAAAGCTGGCAACTCTGAGCTTCTTAAGAGAGCAACAGATATAAACATCAGGATGTAGACTACGTGGGACCAAGAATGAGGGAACTAACAAAGGCCTCGTTCCTTAAATGGGATAGTACAACATAGGAAAAAACTGTTACTAGCTCACATATACCAGCCCAAGCAGAGACATGGCTTCATTTCAAACAGGTATAAGGTAACTATAAAAACCAGTTGAGTAAGTTCCTCTTACAAAAAACAAACAGAAAAACCAACATACTAACCTTTAAAGTCTTATTGTGTCGCTGAAGTTCCCTGCAGAGAGACTCCAGTTTGCTTCTTGCCAAGATAGCTTTGCTGTGTTCACTCTGCAGGTGAACTTTCTCTTTCACAATCTGGGCTTGCTTCTTCTGCAGAATCTTCATTTGCTTCTGGACATTCCTGCTCTCCTCCAGCTAAAATCAAGAACTTTATATTTAGGAAGTATAACAAAGACCTTACAGTAAAAGCTGAAAGAATTATAGTATGAGCTATGCAGTCTTTAAAGAGCCAAATTCTGGCCTCAGGCTACAGCTCAGCAGTAAAAGCATTTGCTTCGTATGAGCAAAGTCCCTGGACTAAATCCCCAACAGAGAAAAAGAAAAGAAACAAAGAAATAACAACAAAAAGCCAAATACTGTGGTTTTATTTATGTTGTTTTATATCTTCCAACACTTCCAACTTCCTCTGAGTTCCAGATGTAATAGAAAACCAAGTAACTTTTAGGGTGAGTGGAAAAAAATGACCTTCATTACTTTTGTGATTTTCAGAATCAAATTAAACCTCAAAACCTCTACAATGGCTTCTTCCTTGGCTTCCATCCATGTTGACCTTGAGTCCTTGATTCACTTGCCTTCCGCCAAAGGCTAATAAGCACAGGTCTTCAGCCCCCTCTCAGGGGTGTAAGCTCTTCAACTTCCAGGTATAACCCTGGGTGTTGAACTGGACACTTCCTGTCCCAGAAGTTTTTGAAGGCCCACTGGCAGCACTGTCCACGTTCTGGGCTTACTTAACCCTTCTGAAAACAAACTGATGTGTTCTGGCTAGACTTCCGCCAATGCTGAAGGCTAGGACTAACTTAGTTCCAAGGCCAGACATGTCTTGATTTGCTGCCTAATGGCTGAGCCATCTGTCTAGACAAATTTTCTGCCTGTCAAAAGACGTGCTGAAGGGGCTGGGAAGGTGGCTCAGTGGTAGAGTGCTTGCCTTGCATGCATGAGGCCCTGGATTTGATTCTTCAGCACCACATAAGCAGAAAAAGCCAGAAGTACTGCTATGGCTCAAGTGGTAGAGTGCTAGCCTTGAGCTGAAGAGCTCAGGGACAGCACCCAGACCTTGAGTTCAGGCCCCACGACCAATTAAAAAAAAAAAGTGCTGAAATCCAAATATAAATTATGGCATTTTTTTTTACTGGGGCTTGAACTCAGGGCCTTGCACTTGTTAGGTAAGTGCTCTACCACTGGGCCATGATCCTCACTTAAAATGTAGATCTATTGTACTTTATGGCTCATTATTTTCTTTTAAAAATATTTTAGGAATCAATATTGTTTTATTTTTCTAAAATAACACCCTAGACACTCCAATACTGATTTGTAACTTAATAAGCAGCATTCAAAAGTTGTAGAAAATGCTGCAATTTTAAGTTCAAAGCAAATGGCTATCTCAAGGTTAAAAGAACACTACAGCTAAGATGGCAGCTTTACTGACCTTTCTGTACTGCTTTTCCTGAAGGAGGAAATGATGCTGTCATAACTTAAAGAACAATAGTGCCACCTTGTGGTCTTTCAAAACATATCACGCTGGATGGAGGTGAACTTCAAGAGTTTGCCTAGAAATCCCAAGGCCCTGAGCTCAAACCACATACTGCCCCCAAACACCTATTTGCATGCACATACATCCAAGCATCTTTCAGACAATCTGTAAGAACACCTTTACTGAACTGCAGTATAATTCCAGGACTCAGAGGGCCGAGACAGGGGGATTAATTGTGAATTCATGGTTAGCCTGAGCTACATAGTGAAACCTTACCTTGAAAATTTAGGGGGAAAAAAAAAAGCTGGTTGCCAGTAGCTGACACTGTAATCCTAGCTACTCAGGAGACTGAGATCTGGGGATAGCGGTTCAAAGCCAACCCAGATAGGAAAGTCCCTGAGAGATTCTTATCTCCAATAAACCACCAGAAAACTAGAAATGGCTCTGTGGCTCCAGTGGTAGAGTGCGCTCCTTGAGCTGAAGAGCTGAGGAACAGCGCCCAGGCCCAGAGCTCAAGCCCCAAAATGAACCAAAAAAAAAAGAAAGAAAAAATTATTTACTGAAATCCTTGGAGAAAGAATCAATGTTCTCTTATAATGCTGTCAACATTACTCTTTTATATATACTTTTATATAAAAAATGCTTGCCTCACATGTATGAAGTCCTGGGTTCGATTCCTAAATACCACATACCCAGAAAAGGCTGGAAGTGGCACTGTGGTTCAAGTGGTAGAGTAGCTAGCCTTGAGCACAGGGACAGTGCCTAGGCTCTGAGTTCAAGCCCCAGGATTGGCTAAAAAATAAAAAAAATAGAACAAAAAACCTGTTGGAATTGTTTGAAGGAGGGGAAGAGGCAGAAGGTGAGAGAGAGTGATAAAGGGTATGACATTGTTGGGTATATTGTATGCATATATGAAAATACCACAGTGAACCCGCTCTTATAAAATGAACCCATGCTAATAAAGACCTTTAAAAACCAATACTAACGGGGCTGGGAAGGTGGCTCAGTGGTAGAGCGCTTGCCTGCTTGCCTTGCATGCATGAGGCCCTGGGTTCAATTCCCCAGCACCATATAAGCAAAAAGAAAAAAAGCCGGAAGTGGCACTGTGGCTCAAGTGGTAGAGCGCTTGCCTTGAGCTGAAGAGCTGAGGGGCAGGGCCCAGGCCCAGAGCTCAGGCCCCACAACTGGACCCAAAAAAGAAAAACAAACCAATACTAACAAGCCAGGTACCAGTGGCTGACACTTGTGATCCTCACTACTCAAGAGGCTGATATCTGGGCTGGGAAGTTGGCTCAGTGGTAGAAGCGCTTGCCTTGCATGCCTGAGGCCCTGGGTTCGATTCCTCAGCACCACATAAGCAAAAACGAAAAAAGCCGGAAAGTGGCGCTGTGGCTCACAGTGGTAAAGCGCTAGCCTTGAGCTGAAGAGCTGAGGGACAGCGTCCAGACCGAGAGTTCAGGCCCCACGACCGGTCCCCCCCCCCAAAAAAAAGAGGCTGATATCTGAGGATCATGGTTCGAAGCCTTTCTAGGCAGCAAATCTATGAGATTATTATCCTGTTAACCTCCAAAAAGGCAGAAGTGAAGCTCTGGCTCAAGTGGTAGAGTGCTAATCTTGAGCAAAATAAGCTAAGAGACAGTGCCCAGGCCCAGATTCAAGTTCTAGGAGCAGCGCGTGTGCACATGTGTGCGCGCACACATCTTGTTTACTTGTGACTTTACTGTAACTAGTAAAATTAAGGTACTGAAAAATTTAAACATCTCTAATAATTGGCATTCATTTTCACTTTAAGTAGCCTCATATGGTAAATGGAGAGTGTCTTGGACAGCAAAACTCTAGATTTTTTTTTTTTGGTCAGTTGTGGGGCTTGAACTCTGAGACTGGGCGCTATCCCTCAGCTCTTCAGCTCAAGGCTAGCTCTCTACCACTTGAGCCAGTACCACTTTCGCTTTTTCTGTTTACGTGGTGCTAAGGAATTGGACCCAGGGCCTCATGCATGCAAGGCAAGCACTCTACCACTGAGCCACCTTCCCAGACCTAGATTATTTTTCTTTTAGGGCAACATTTTATCTTTTTTTGGGGGGGTCCAGTCGTGGGGCCTAAACTCTGGGCCTGGGTGCTGTCCCTCAGCTCTTCAGCTCAAGGCTAGCACTCTACCACTTGAGCCACAGGGC
>NW_012267366.1:5215052-5222864 GCF_000151885.1 Dipodomys ordii | reverse complement strand
AAGGCTAGCGCTCTACCACTTGAGCCACAGTGCCACTTCCGGCTTTTTTTCTTTTTGCTTATGTGGTGCTGAGGAATTGAACCCAGGGTCTCATGCATGCAAGGCAAGTGCTCTACCACTGAGCCACCTTCCCAGCCCCCGCATGAGACTCTTACCTCCAATTAATCACCCAAAATCTGAAAGCAGAGCTGTGGCTCAAGTGGTAGTACACTAGCCTTGAGCACAAAAGCTCAGGGACAGCGCTAAGGCTCTGAGTTCAAACCCAAGGACTCTCACCAAAAAAAAAAGTGAAATAAATCTACCCAATCATATTTATGATTATTACTAGTACAATATAATCTAAACAAACTGACTATGGAATAGAAAGAATAACAATATGAAATAATGCCACAGGACATTAATGGCATTCACCCTCAAATATCAAGATTTCTTGAATCCATATGATCTAGTCAACATGAAACAAGATCTCCTAAATGGATGGTCACAATCACATTGACTGAGCTCCACAGGGGAGCGCTATATATCAGTGTAATAACCAGAGTGACGGTGCAAAGTGATAGATACCATAAGAGTCATAAACAAAAACACCCTAGAACCCCTGCTCCTACAGATATGGTGCAAGGTTTAGAAGCATCAGCAACTGGTAGCTTGTTAAAATGCAGACTCTTGACACTGTACAAAAAGAAATGGAGTCTTTACAGGATCATCCTTATAATAATTTAAAAAATTAATGCAGAAGAGGTGAATGTGAATGTTCACAAAAGCTCCAATGATTTGTGCACATGTGAGAAATGCTGAGGTGACTCTTGCTCCATCTTCTAAGCTACTCAGTGCTGTCTGCTGTTCTCAGAGCACTGCATCAAGTACGTATACTGCTACAGTTTTGCTTTTTTTTTTTGGTCTGTTGTGGGGCTTGAACTCTGGGCCTGGGCACTGTCCTTCAGCTCTTCAGCTCAATGCTAGTACTCTACCACTGGAGCCACAGTACCACTTCTGGCCTTTTCTGCTTTATGTGGTGCTGAGGAATGGAACCCAGGGCCTCATGCATGCAAGGCAAGCACTCTACCACTGAGCCACCTTCCCAGCCCAGTTGTGCTTTTTTGTACCTCTCCTGGGGCTTGAACTCAGGACCTAGGTGCTGTCCCTGAGTGATTTTTGCCCAAGACTAGTGGTTCACCATTTGAACCATAGCTCTACTTCCAGCTTTTTTGGTGGTTAATTGGTGAGTAGAGTCTCACTTTCATGCTCAGGCTGGCTTTGAACTGTGATCCTCAGGGCTCAGCCTCCTGAGTGACTAGGATTACAAGACATGAGCCACCAGCATTACAGTTTTACTTTTTAAAATTTTCTTTCTCGTCCTCCTTTCCTTCCTTTCCTTTCCTTCCCTTCCCCCTCCTTCTTGTTTTCCCCACCGCTTCTTGCATGATTCTCATGCAAATAGCACCAACAGGAACTGGCCTATGGCCATAGCCCATGGACACATTCCTTCCCTGAAGCTAACACACACAGTTACTGCCATCATTGCAGTAACTTGTGGCCCAAATAGTGGAAGGTGCCAGACTGCTAAGACCCAGCTAAACAGGGCAAATGGGGACCACTTTCTTAACTGATGGGAAGTAACTCTCATTTGTTGAGTAATAACTCATTTCTTTGAGCTAGTAATGGTTTATAATATGAATGGCTTATAATATGAAAAAATAATAGTTTATAATATAAAACAACTGCTCTAAGAGATGAAAATGCATAAAAATTATAATTCTAATAATTAATTAGAACCACTTACTGTAAAAGTTTCCACAACTTTTCCTTCAAAGGGTTCTGTGACTTTTCCATGCTTTCTTTATTTTGGATTATTCAGACAAGGTCTCACAACATAACCCAAGCTGGCCTCAAACTCTCACCCAGTTTAACTTTTCACATTCTTCAATTTAAATAGGATGGCATGCCTTCCACATTGAGATTACTTTTATAGTTTCACAGATAATTAATGCTAACTGAAAAAAACACAGGCCAGAAAAAAATGATGAGGTAAATTCTTTGGAAGAGAAAAAAAATAACCTGACAAATAGTAGATGCTCAATAACTATATCATTGCCAGGCACTGGCATCTCACATCTCAGGAGGCTGAGATCTAAGGATAGCAGTTTGAAACCAGCCCAGGCAGAAAAATCCATGAGATTCTTATCTCCAATAAACTATTCATTAAAAAAAATTGTGGACTGGAAATGTGGCTTAGTGGTAGAATGCTTGTCTAGCATATATGAAGCCCTGGGTTCAATTCCTCAGTACCATATAACCAGAAAAAGCTGGAAGTGACACTGTGGCTCAAATAGTAGAGTGCTAACCTTGAGCAAAAGAAGCTCATGGACAGTGCCCTGAGTTCAAGCCCCAGGACTGGAAAAAATAAATAAAACCCACGAGTGGCACAGTAGCTCAAGCAGTAGAGGGCTAGCCTTGAGCAAAAGAACTCAGGGACAGTGTCCAGGCCGAGTTCAAGCCCCCAAGACCAGTATATATATGTATATATGATATATAAACATAAACGTATGTTTATATATATATCACATATATATGTTATGTGTGTTGATACAAAGTATTGTCTTATTAGATCATTCCATATAGCTCACAAATTCAATCAAAATGGCTAATCTTTATCTCTCCAATTCCTGTAAGAAAATGGTAAATACAGCCCAGTATCAGTGGCTTACATCTATAATCATAGTTACTTGGGAGACAGACCTGGAGTATAATGGTTGAGGCCAGCTCAGGTAGAAAATTCCAATAGGCTCCATCTCAAAACTAGAAAAAAGTAGGGATGGAGGTATGGCTCAAGTGAGAGTGCCAACCATAAGCAAAAACGCTGAGCAAGAGCACAGATTGTCAAGCTCAAGCCCCTGTAACACACACCAAAAGTTAGTTTATAAAGTTAAATAAGACACTCCAAATGACTGGCATCTAGGGCACCACACTGAAATCAAGATGCTTATTTTGAAAGAACTCTGAAATCTTTAGAAAATCTATGCCAGAGTTGGGCACAGGCTCACGCCTGTCATCCTAACTACTTAGAAGGCTGAGATATGAGGATCACGGTTTGAAGCTAGCCTGGGCAGGAAGTCAATGAGACTCACATCAGTCCATGAGACTCACATCTCCAACTAAACACCCCAAAAAAGCCAAACATGGAATCATGGCTCAAGTGGTAAAATGATAGACTCAAGCCTTGAGCAAAAAAGATTAGGGAGAAGACAGGAGCCGGTGGCTCATGCCTGTAACCTTAGCTACTCAGGAGGCTGAGATCTGAGGACAGCGGTTCAAAGCCAGTCCGGGCAGGAAAGTCTGTGAGAGTCTTATCTCCAATCAACCACCAGAAAACTGGAAGTGGTGCTGTGACTCAAGTGGTAGAGAGCTAGCCTTGAGCTGAAGAGCTGAGGAACAGCGCCCAGGCCCAGAGTTCAAGCCCTCAGATTGGCATATGTGCACTTATGCATGTGCACACACATGCACATATGAATACACACATACACACACAAATATTTGCCAGTCACATCAGTATGGTGACACAAGCCTGGGGATCCAGCTACTCAGGAGGCAAAGGCAGGAGGATCATTTGAGCCCAAGAGTTGGAGACCAGTAGAGCAACAAAGTGAGACCACATCCTCAAGGGAAAAAGCAAATCAACATGTTAGCACTATTATGTTGTCTATATATTACCATATTAAACCTAATCATGTAACCAATAAAAAGGCCCAAGGAATCAGATTCTCCCCTTCGGTTTTGGAATAAAATATTAATTTTACATTTTAAGCTATATCAAAATTATATATGCAAAAGCTTATCAAGCATACACACATTCTTCCATATTTAATGTGGCCTTCACACCCTTGATTTAATACTCACAAGATCAGCATATTTCTTACAGAGAGCTGCCAGCTTCTCCTCTGGGGTTGAAAGGGTGTTTAGGGCTTGCATCAGTAATAAAACTTCTTTTCCTGATGATTAACAAGATAAGAAATAAGTCCCTGAAGAAGAATGAAATCAAATCGAACCTGTTAACTCTACCAATACTTCTCCCGTTCCAGAGTAAATAGTTTATACCTATACCTAGAAGCACACTATTTATCAGCTCAATTCCCCAAGTGGGGCTGGAGGAATGGCTCATCATTACAGCATTACCAAGCATAAGACCTTGAGTTTAAGCCCCAGTATGATCAAAAAAGAAAAAGAAAAGAAAGCTATTTGGGGGACCGATGGTACAGCTCAATGGTAGAGCACTTGACTGCATGCCCAGGGATTTAATCCCCACCCCAAAAAAAGAAGAAAAATAAGGGAGGAGGTAGAAAAAAGAACGCTATTTTTAAATTCTGGTCATAGGTACCCCACTCTGCTCCCCATCCCAACCTCAAATGTCTTAACTCCTTCACTAACACCAACATTTCTTTGTTGGGTTTTTTTTTTTTTTTGGTTGGTTGCAGGGCTTGAACTCTGGGCTTGGGCACTGTCCCTGAGCTCTTCAGCTCAAGGCAAGCACTCTACCACTTGAGACACAGTGCCACTTCCAGTTTTCTGGTGGTTAATTGGAGATAAGAGTCTCGCAAACTTTTGTGCCGGGCGCTGGTGGCTCACGCCTATAATCCTAGCTACTCAGGAGGCTGAGATCTGAGGATTGCGGTTCAAAGCCAGCCCGGGCAGGAGAGACCGTGAGACTCCTATCTCCAATAAACCACCAGAAAACTGGAAGTGGCGCTGTAGCTCAAGTGGTAGAGCGCTAGCCTTGAGCTGAAGAGCTGAGGGACAGCGCCCAGGCCCAGAGTTCAAACCCCACGACCGACAAAAAAAAGAAAAAAGAAAGCTGGGAACCAGTGGCTCATGCTTGTTATCCTAGCAGGAAGCTGAGATCTGAGAATTGTGGTTCAAAACCAGTCTGGGCAGGAAAGTCCATGAGACTCTTTTTTTTGGGGGGGGGTCGGTTGTGGGGCCTGAACTCTGGGCCTGGGCGCTGTCCCTCAGCTCTTCAGCTCAAGGCTAGCGCTCTACCACTTGAGCCACAGCACCACTCCGGCTTTTTTCATTTTGCTTATGTGGTGCTGAGGAATCGAACCCAGGGCCTCAAGCATGCAAGGTAAGCGCTCTACCACTGAGCCACCTTCCCAGCCCCATGAGACTCTTATCTCCAATTAACCACCAGAAACCTGGGAGTGGTACAGTGACTTAAAGTGGTGGATCACTAGCCTGGAGCAAAAAAGCTCAGGGAGATCCCCAAAGCGCTGAGATCAAGCCATCATGGTCATGACTTGGCCATGACTGACCAAAAAAAATCTTCAGAGATAAGACCTTACTTTGTTGTCAAGTGAGCCTTGAACTCCTGGGTCCAATGACCTTGCCGCCTCAGCCTCCTATGTAGGTGGGACTAAAGGCTCTCATAGTACACCTAGTTAAAACTTAATCTGTGTGTGTTTCTGAGTGAGAGTCGTGGGGCTTGTACTTAGTCCCCTAGTTTTTTTCACTCAAGTCTAGAGGTCTATCAACTGAGTGGCAGGTCCACTTCCAGCATTTTGGTGGTTAACTGGAGCTAAGTCTCATGGATTTTCCTTCCTCAGCAGGCTTCAAACCATGATTTTCAGATGTCAGCCTCCCTAGTAGGTAGGATTGTAGGTATAAGCCACCAATGCCCAGCTACTTTTTATTTTTTTAATTTAAAGTATACAACTTATCGCCAGCATTGTTAAGAAATAGTATACAATTTAGTATATTCCCAAAGTCATACAACCATCACCACGTTCTAATTCCAGAATATTTTCACCACCCCCAAAAGAATCCCTTGCCCGTTAGCATTCCTCGGTCCTCCATCATTCCTCTGTCCTCTCGGCTCTGGCCACTACAAATCTACTTTGTGTCTCCACAAATTGGTCAAATCTAAACATTACATATATAATGATATCATACAATGTGTGGCCTTTTGTGTCTGGCTTCTTTCATTTTACAGATTGTTTTATAGTATTCATTCATACAGGATGGATCAATGCTTCATTCCATTTTGTGGCTAATATGTCACCATGTGGATACATACATTAATTATCCATTCATTATCCAATGCATATCTATGTTGCTTCCATTTTTGAGTAATTTTTTGTGGATAAAACTGCCATGAACATTCCTGTACAAGCTTCTAAGCACACAAAAATTTAATCCTCCTGGGTATAGATATCTACAGGTTGAATTGCTTATTCATATGTAACATTGTATTTTTTTTTTATTTTGTTGTACCAGTACTGGGGCTTAAACTCAGCCTAGTGCTCTTGCTTGGCTTGCTTGCTTAGCTGATGAGCTACCACTTGAACCATGCTTCCAGCCCAGCTTTTTGCTGAATTATTGGAAACAGTCTTGTAGACATTTTTGCCTAGGGTGGCTTGCTGGGTTCAAATCACACTCACTTCCTGAGCTGCTAGGATTATCGATATAAGTCACCAAGCCTGCCTTATGTGTTACTTTTTAAGACTACATTGGTTTTTATATACATAATCAGGGATCCTGATTTAAGAAGTATGCCCTATGCATAAGAAATTAAAATTACTTTTTATATTTCTGCAACTTTTTTCATTTTCTCGGATAGCCTAAAATTAGTTTAATAAGGATAATTCCAACTTACAGTCATTAAATAAAACTATGCATATCATATACTATAAATATTACATATTTAATAAGCATAAAAACCTGAGTAGCCCTGAGTAGCAGGAGTAAGACTAAAATGCAAGAGGGTATCAAGTCACAAATTACATCATGGGAGAGATAAAAATATCCCTAGAAAGCCAGCCAACTCCCTTTCTGACTACAGATACCTATTTTACCATTAAAGTTTTGTGCCTAGTCTTTAAAGAAATTGATCAAATAAAGTTTTCACATAATTTTTATCAGAATACAATAAAGATACAAACAAGGCAAGTCAAAGAACACTTCTGTCTGTTGTACCCAAATTTTGTGAAGAAAGCTAATTCTTGGTTATTTAGAGAATGAACTGAGCTTCATAACTCTGCTGTTTTTACCTCTTACCCATATCCAAAACAGACATAGAGATTGTCCTCACCAAAGACAGTAAGGGCATTAGCTAAGCATCTCCAAACTAATCATGTTCATGGTCATCTGTGCTATAGACCATGAGTAAAATGAGCAATATGTGAAAATGTCCAACCAGTATGCAGAGATTATTACCTAAGGTTTTCTCCTTGTTTCTGCTGCACTCTGAATCCTGTTGACCATCAGGAGGACCAGTTCGAGCTTCCTGCCCAGGAATTTCTTCTCTTGACTCCTGTGCGCAGTATGCTGGGCTTACCAAATTCCTGTTCTTTGTTATAAAGTCACTGCCTCCATCCCCTTCCAGTGAATGCTTGTTAGTCGTGCCACCACAACTGGAGTCTTGATGTTGAAGAATATCATTTGACTGAGAGTTACACAACCTATCTGCTTTCACCCCTAGCCCACAAACTCCAGCTTCTTCCATTGTGCCAACTTCAAACTAGAAGGGGAAGAAGAGAAAAGATGGAAGAGGGGGTTGAATCATATGTAGTCCATATTTTAAACCAATGGCCCATCACAGCTTGCCAGCTTAATATAAAGGTAATAAAAATTAAAACAAGGCTGGGAATATGTGCGTATATGTGGAGATAAGATACACACACATGGGGGGAAGGTGGCTCAGTGGTAGAGCACTTGCCTTACATGCCTGAGGCCCTGGGTTCGATTCCTCAGCACCACATAAGCAAAAAGAAAAAAGCCAGAAGTGGTGCTGTGGCTCAAGTGGTAGAGCACTAGCCTTGA
>NW_012267366.1:5159529-5211712 GCF_000151885.1 Dipodomys ordii | reverse complement strand
TAGCCTTGAGCTGAAGAGCTGAGGGACAGCGCCCATGCCCAGAGCTCAGGCCCCACAACCGGATCCCCCCCCAAAAAAAATAAAGAATCTTAACTCCAATAGACTCTTATCTCCAGTTAACTACTCAAAAACCAGAAGTGGTAGAGTACTAGCCTTGAGCAAAAAGAAGCTCTAAGACAGCGCCCAGGCCCTGAGTTCAAGTCCTACAACTGACAAAAAAAAATAATAGAGGGCTGGGAAGGTGGCTCAGTGGTAGAGACCCAAAAAAAAAAAGAATAGAGCTACTTATTGGTCAGTAGAAGAAAGAACCTTAAAAAAAGAATAAAGCTACAAGCTGAGTGCTGGTGGCTCACATCTGGCTAATCAGGAGAATGAGATCTGAGGACTGCAGTTTAAAACCAGACCAGGGCCTCATTCATGCACAGCAAACACTCTTATCACTGAGCCATCTTCCCAGTCCCCAAATAATTTTTATAACCTTGCCATGAAGAGGGCCTTTCAAAAACTTCAAGATCTATGGGGGGGCGGGAGGGAGAAAAAAGAAGATCAATTTACAAAACAGTAACTGAAACTTCAGACTAGCTCAAAGACCACAGGAAGCCCTTACAAATAAGACAAGAGACCTAATTTTCAATCATTTGCTAATAAGCAGATCACAATTAAAAACTAAATATGTAAAATATAGGAAAAACATTTTCAACCTTGTTCATAATAAAAGAAACACAAAGAAGAATGTCAATCAAAGTAAGACAGCATTTTTTTTTACCTAGATTTGTATCAACAAACTGAACTCTACTATGTACAAGTACAGGCACAAAAAAAAGAGAATAAAGTTGGGAATGAAAGAAAGGCTGATGAAGTATATTGTATACATGAATGGAAGTATCACAATGAATTCCCTCCCTTGTAAAATTAACTCATTTAGTAGGTGCCCACGGCTTACAACTGAAGTTCTAGCTACTCAGAAGGCAGAGCTCTAAGAATCGTGGTTTGAAGCTAGCCCAGACAGACAAACTCAAGAGATTCTTATCCCTAATTAACCATCAAAAAGCCAGAAGTTGCCAGACACCAGTGGCTCATGCCTGTTATCCTAGCTACTCAGGAGGCTGAGATCTGAGGATCACGGTTCAAAGCCAGCATGGGCAGGAAAGTATATGAGACTCTTACCTACAATACATTACTCAGAAAAAGCCAGAAGTAGCACTGTAGCTCAAGTGGTAGTCTTAGCCTTGAGCAGGAAGAGGCTCAAGGATAGTGCATAGGCCCTGAGTTCAAGCCCCAGGACCAGCAAAAAAAAAAAACAGGGGAGGGGAGGAAGGCAGAAATGGAGCTATGGCTCAAGTGACAGAGCACCAGGCTTGATAGAAAAAGCTCAAGAACAGCACCAAAGCCCACACAAATAAAGCTGGATCCACAGTATCAATAAATAAAACATACTTTCCAAAAGATTAAGGCAGATTGCATGTTCATTATGTACAATGATCATCATGTATTGATGGTGCAAAAGCTATGTCCAGTAACAAAGCTGGCTGGCTCCTTAGCAAATCAAGGCCATGGCATTAAACTATGTCAGGATCCTCTCTTCCTCACCAATATACACAGGGAAGGGGGGTGTTTCAGTATTATTTGCCAAAATATGTCAATATGGGGCAGAACAACACAATTCAGTACATAAACTAATACTGTTTATGGATATTTCAAACTGATGCATGGAAAGAAAAAGATCCACTGCATGTAAAACAGGGCTTAGAGTACATGTTTAGCATGTATGAGGCCCTGAATTCCACCCTCAGTATTATAAAAAAAAAAACTGTTATGGATGGGGGAAGGGATATACAAAACAGATCTGTCAAATCAAAAAGCTTCCACAATTATCCAGAAAGGCTATAATAGTCCTCTCTTTAGACTACAAATTTGTACAAGCCCAAACTGTCTTCATATACTTCACCTTAAATGACATAGTACAACAGACTGAATGCAGAAGCAGATGAGATCTCAACTGTTTCTATTAAGCCATTCATTAAAGAGTACAATACTATGCCCACAGTCATGAACCTAGGACACAGAAAGCACAGATTGAATTCTTATCTTTGCAACATTCCAATGAGAGTACTCTTCCCAGGTTATGTTAAAATATATAAATGGCCAGGCACCAGTGGCACAGACCTATAATCCTAGCTACTCAGGAGGCCGAGATCTGAGGACCACAGCTCAAAGCCAGCCAGAACAGGAAAGTCTTTGACACTCTTATCTCCAACTAACCGCCCAAAAATTCAGAAATGGAACTGTGACTCAGGTTGTAGTATGGTAGCCTTGAGGACCCAGAAACAAATAAAATAAAATAGCTCAGGCCCAGCACTAAGACCCTGAATTCAAGCCCCAGGACCGGTACTAAATAAATGAATAGATGTGATGATGGTCATGCAACTCTGTAAATACACTAAAAGTTACTGAATTGGTTTAAGTGGGTAAATATTACCACATATTAACTTTTTCTCAATAAAACCATTACTCTAAAAATAAAATGTGTGAAGCCAAACAATGACAGAGTTCTGAGGAAGGACATACTTTGGAAGCAAAGAGGCAGACAGGTGGCACTGGGAAGGTGGCTCAGTGGTAGAGCGCTTGCCTTGCATGCATTAGGCCCTCAGTTCGATTCCTCAACACCACATAAGCAGAAAAAGCCGGAAGTGGGGCTAAGGCTCAAGTGGTAGAGCTCTGGTCTACAGATGAAGAGCTAGGGGACAGTGCCCAGGCCCAGAGTTCAGGCCCCACAGCCGACCAAAAAAAAAAAAAAGAAGCAGACAGGGTGGTACTTGCCTATAATGCATCCCAGGATCCAGGAGCCTGAGATAGGATGATAAAGAATTTGAAGTCAGCTTGGGCTACACAATGAATCCTGGTCAGCTTGAGGTACAACAAAACTTGGTCTCAGAAAAAGATAGTAATAACTGGGTGCCAGTAGCTCATGCCTGTAATCCTAGCTACTCAAGAGGCTGAGTGAGATGTGACGATCACAGTTCAAAGCCAGCCCAGGCAGGAAAAGTCCCTCAGACTTTTCTCTCCAAATAACTACCAAAACCTGGAAATGGTGCTGTGGCTCAAAGTAGTAGAGCATAAGCCATAAGCGCAAAAGATCAGGGATAGAGCTTGGCGCTGGTGGCTCACGCCTGTAATCCTAGCTACTCAGGAGGCTGAGATCTGAGGATCGCGGTTCAAAGCCAGCCCGGGCAGGAGAGACCGTGAGACTCCTATCTCCAATAAACCACCAGAAAACCGGAAGTGGCGCTGTAGCTCAAGTGGTAGAGCACTCGCCTTGAGCTGAAGAGTTGAAGGACAGCACCCAGGCCCAGAGTTCAAGCCCCATGACCGACAAAAAAAAAAAAAAAGATAAGGGATAGTAGGTAGGTCCTGCATTCAAGTGTCAGGACCAAGATAAAAATAAATAAAAATAATAGATCTCTAGGATTGGTACAAAGTGAAAGTTGACTCTACCCTCACAGTGCTTGATCCTAAGACAGGTTTTTGTTTTGTTTTGCTTTTGTAGTCCTGGGGCTTGAACTCAGGACCTGGGCGCTGTTCCTGAGCTGTTCCTGAGCTTTTTCACTCAAGGATAGTACTCTACCACTTGAGTCACGTTGCTACTTCCAGCTTTTACTGAGTAGTTTATTGGAAATAAAGAGTCTCAAAGACTTTTCTGCCTGGGCTGGCTTCAAACTGCGATCCTCAGATCTGTTTCCCAAGTAGCTAGGATTATAGACGTGAACCACCATTGCCAGCTCATAGGGCAGTTTTTATTGCCCCTACCTGCACCTGCCTGCCTGCCCATGGGAAGGAATGCATTTATATGCTTACCCAGGCCCTGGCAGCTCAGCTGCCTTGATCTGTGTCCTAAGAGTGGTAGAAGCTCTGTGAATAGAGCAAGGTGGGAGGGTGTGGCCAGAGGCACTGTGAACTAATTGGACAAACACAGAATCCCAGCCTTGCTGGTCTCTTGGCTGTGCAGCCTTGGACAATTATTGCCATTGCCAAACCTCATGCTTATCAGAAACTAAGGGCTAATAATGCCTGCTGACGACAAACCTCTAATAAGAAGCATGAAAGTTTCAGCTGCACTGGCAAAGAACAAATGTCCAAGAAAGAAAGCCCCCACCAATGCCTCCACTAGCCACTGGCCACTGGCCTGCCTGTTTGCCACTTGTCCTTTGGATAGAGGAAGCAAGTAGGAGAGAAGTTCTGGTCTAACTCAAAGACAGGAAAACTCTAAACAGGTGATAAGGAGCAAGATGGGAGACGTCAGAATTGTTATTTGAGGCTGGGTATGAACAGGAAGGCAGAAGTCCTGAAGAGGCCTCCAGAGACTCCTCTTCCAGGCCTTGCCCACTCCCTCTTTGTTCTTTGGCCTGGGGTCACATATCATGGGTGTGTCCTTTTCTAAGAAGTGGTGGTATTAGTAATGACTGCCCATAGTCAGAAGTGGATATAGCTGTGGAAAGGTGATATGCGAATCTAGTATGAGCAAGCTCAAATTTTGACCTCTTACATTCAGAATCTGAGGTCTCTCTAGCTGGGTTGACTCTCAAGCATAGACCCACAGGACAAGGACAAAAAATGCTGGCTGAAGAAGACTAGAGCTGACATCTAATTCCCAGTCTGCTGACCAAGTTGTGCATCCTGGATTGGGATTGTGTCTATCCAGAGAGAGGGGCATCATTTTTCAGTTATACCACCAAGCATGGCCACTTGCCACATTGTTCTCAAGCACAGTGGCACAATGTCTGTGACCTGCAGCCTGATCCTCTTCCCTCACTCTGCCTCAGAACATCACTGGTTAGCAGCTAAGTTCACACAGAGGCTGGGTTCTGCTCCATCTTTCTGCTTATTTTGCTGAGCAAAGCTTAACACTATGACTATTCAGGGAATGGAAAACTTGAAAACTTTTAAAAAGCATCCCTTTTTTTCTTTTCTAATAAAAGTCATACATATAACTCATAGAAAATTATGAGGACGCAGGAAGTATAAAGAAGGAAATGAAGCTGGGTGCAATGACTCAAGCCTGTAATCTTAGTTACTCGGGATGCAGAGATCAGAGGACTGTGGTTCAAGGGCAGCCAATGCAAAAAGTTCATTAGACTCAATCTTTTTTTTTTTTTTCTGCCAGACCTGAGGCTTGAACTCAGGGCCTGGGCACTGTTCCTGAACTTCTTTTGCTCAAAGTTAGTACTCTACCACTTGAGCCACAGCACTACTTCTAGCTTTTTCTGTTTATGTGGTACTGAGGAATCAAACCCAGGGCTTCCTGCATGCTAGGCAAGCACTCCACCACTAAACCACATTCCCATCAGACTCCATATTATCCAATGGCTAAGCTTGGTAGTGCATGTTTGTCATCCCCCATGGTCCTGGAAAACAGAAATAAGAGGATTAAAGGCCAAGTTCAGTGAGGCATAATTAGACTCTACCTTCAAAATGACCAGTACGGAAAGGGGCTGGAAATATGGCCCAAGTAGTAGAGCATTTGCCTACCAAGTATAAGGACTTGAGTTCAATACCCACAACTCCAAAACAAAAGAAAAAATAAGAAATGAGATGAAAATCCTGCAACCCAGTTACTCAAAGATGCTCCAAAATGTTTAAAAATAGTGGTTTCTAGCCAGGCACTGGTGGCTCAGGCCTATAATCATAGCTACTCAGGAGGCTGAGATCTAGGGATTGCAGTTCAAAGCCAGCCCAGGCAGGAAACTCCGTAAGACTCTTATCTTCAATAAACTACTCAAAAAGAGCCAGAAGTGGCACTGTGGCTCAAGTGGTAGAACACTCACCTTGAGCAAAAGAAGCTCAGGAGGGGCTGGGAAAGTGGCTCAGTGGTAGAGTGCTTGCCTTACATGCCTAAGGCCCTGGGTTCGATTCCTCAGCACCACATAAGCAAAAAGAAAAAAGCCAGAAGTGGTGCTGTAGCTCAAGTGGTAGAGCACTGGCCTTGAGCTGAAGAGCTGAGGGACAGCGCCCAGGCCCAGAGTTCAAGCCCCCACGACCGACAAAAAAAAAAAAGAGTCTCAAGGACTTTCCTGCCCACGTTGGCTTTGAACTGCTATCCTCAGATGTCAGCCTCCTGATTATAGGTGTGAGTGACCAGCACCTGGCTCTGTACATGATTTTAATGAACAGTATTATTTGTGTATCTTTATACTCATCTGTTTTTTGTGTTTTTTGAGACAGGGTCTTGCTTTGTACCCTAAGCTGGTTGGCCTCAAACTCATAATCTTCTTGCCCAACTAAGTTCTATGATTACAGGTGTAAGCCACTAAGTGCAGCAAGCTATTTGCCCTGGCTTTCCTTTAAAAGAAAAAAAAACCCTTTATGTAGGGAGTCATGCATGCCAGTCAATCACACTATCATGGAGCTACATCATTGGCCCTTGATTATTTCCCTTCTAGAAATTGGGAGTTATTGAGTTCGAGGGTATGTAGACAGCCTCTTAAACGGTCACCCAAAATCCTTAGCTGCAATAGTCCTTCTACTTGTTTAATCCCTTCCCCTTGAATGTGTGCTAAGAACTAATGACTTGCTTCTTATGCATAAATGTGGCAAAAGTGATACTGTTGCCTTTAAAACTAGGATATAAGCCAGGAGCCGATGAATCACATCTGTAATCCTAGCTACTTAGGAGTTGATATCTGAGGATTGCAGTTCAAAGCCACCTTGGGCTGGAAAGCCCATGAGACTCTCATCTCCAATTAAGCACCAAAACAAGCTGGAATGGAGCTGTGGCTCAAGTGGCAGAGTGCTAGCATTGAGCAAAATAACTCAGGTACAGCACACAGGCTGAGCTCAACCCCCAGAACCAGCACACACATGTGCACACGCACATATGCGCGTACACACCTACACACACACACACACACACACACACACACACACACACACACACACTAGCATATAGCCAGATGCTGATAGCTCATGCCTGTAATCCCAGCAAGTCAGGAGGCTAAGATCTGAGGATTATGGTTGGAAGCCAGCCTGGGCTAGAGACTCTCATCTCCAATTAGGCACCAAAACAAGCCTAAAATGGAGCTGTGACTCAAGGGGTAGAGTGCTAGCCTTGACAAAAAAAAGCTCAGGGACAGTGCCCAGGCCCTGAGTTCAAGCCCCAGGATTGAGGGGGAAGGGGAGACTAAGATATAAACACAAGAACTACTTGTCTGGGTTCTCTTGTTTACTTTGAAGAGAAGCTGACTGCCACTTTGTGAGTTGCCTTATAGTGAAGCAACATGGCCAGGAATTCAAGAAGGCCTTGAAAACTGAATTCCTCTCATGAGGAAGTAAGTCTTTCCACCAGCCCTGTGAGCAGGCTCAAAAGAGGGTTCTCTTACCATGGGACCTTCAGGAGAGGCTGGGGCTCAGCTAGACACCTTGACTGCAGCCCATGAGAGACTGTAAAGCAGAAGCACTGCTAAGGCACTCCTGGTGTCTATAAATACAAGGGTTGTGAGATGGTGCTTATTGATTTAAGCCTCTAGATTTGGGATTTGTTATGCAGCAACATGTTAATACAGAGGATGTGTACAGGCATACATATATACATACATAAACTGAGGGTAACATAAGTTCTGGGGTGGCCCAATTTACCATCTGTTGGCACCAAAAATGATCCAGATGAGAGAAGGGGTGACACTGTCCAAAAAAGAAATGTACTCTTTACCTGACTTATGTAACCTTTAACCCCTTTGTATTTCAACTTTATAATTATAATAAAAACAATTTTAAATGATCCAGGGGAATCATCACATTGAGTAAGAGGACCAAGAACATAGAGAAGAAAGCACTAAAAATTTAATGAGCAGAAAAGAGGGGCAAGGCAGTGCTAAACTAATAGACCACAGACCTTGATTTCATACACTAGTAAAAAAGCCAGAATGTACAAAAGGGTCTAGAAAAGGTCTAGTTAGGACACCACTTCCTGAAACTCATAATCTCTCTACTAGATGTGGGTAATAATGCTGGGTATTTACTGATAGTATCTGTTTAGACTCTGTACATCATTTGCCTTTATAAGATGGAGTTCAGCATCGGCTACAAAGCAAAACTCTGTCTCAAAAACCAAGGACCTAGGGCTAGGGATGTGGCTTAGTGGTAGAATGTTTGCCTAGCATGCATGAAGCCCTGGGTTCGATTGCTCAGTACCACATTAACAGAAAAAGCAAGAAGTGGCACTGTGATTCAAGAGTAGAGTGCCAGCCTTGAGAAAAAGTAAGCTCAGGGACAATGCCTAGGCTCTGAGTTCAAGCCCCAGGACAGGCAAAAAAAAAAAAAAACAAGGACCCAGGTAGGCTTGGTGGCTTATGCCTATAATCCCAACTATGTGGGAGGCATACATACACAGAGGATCATAGTATAAAAAATGGGAGACATACCCGGGCACCAGCAGTGGCTCACACTTATAATCCTAGCTACTCAGGAGGCTGAGCTCTGAGGATCATGGTTCAAAGCCAGCCTGGAAAGGAAAGTCTGTGACACTCTTATCTCCAATTAACCATCAGACAATTGGAAGTGGCTCTGTGGCTCAAGTGGTAGAGCACTTGCCTGCACTAAAGAGCTCAGGGACAAGCCAGGCGCAGGTGGCTCATGCCTGTAATCCTAGCTACTCAGGAGACTGAGATCTGAGGATTGTGGTTCAAAGCCAGCCTGGGCAGGAAAGTCCGTGAAACTCTTATCTCCAATAAACCACCAGAATACCAGAAGTGTTGTTGTAGCTCAAGTGGTAGAGAGCTAGCCTTGAGCTGAAGAGCTGAGGGACAGTGCTCAGGCCCAGAGTTCAAGCCCCACGACCAACAACAACAACAAAAAGAGCTTAGGGACAGCACCCAGGCCAAGTTCAAGTCCCATGACCAAATAAATAAATAAATAAAAATGGGAGACTCAATCTAAGAATAGCTAGAGCAATAAAAGGGCTGGGGTATGCTCAAGTTTGCCTACCTAGCCCTGAATACATACCCCAGTAGTTTCCACAAAAATTTTTAAATGCTAAAGAGAAAAAAAGCAAGGACTGGCAATATAGCTCTGTGATAGAACATTCCCAGAATGTCCAAAATCCCTGGGCTTGAGCCTCAGCATCATAAAAAATTGATAAAATAAATACACAAAACAAAAGGTGCTGCTGGACTCTACTTACAAACCATTTCTAGGGGCTGGGAAGGTGGCTCAGTGGTAGAGTGCTTGCCTTGCATGCATGAGGCCCTGGGTTCCATTCCTCAGCACAACATAAGAAAGCTGGAAGTGGTGCTGTGGCTCAAGTGGTAGAGCACTAGCCTTGAGCTGCAGGGCTGAGAGACAGTGCCCAGGCCCAGAGTTCTAGGCCCCACAACCAGATCCAAACAAACAAACAATTTCTAGCTCTAAAACTCTTTTAACACAAAGATTCTCTGCAATTAGCCTAAACACCTATCCTAGCAGCAAGAAAAAAACAAGCAAGGTTGATTATGCCCAAAGCCACTGATATACACTTGGGCCTGACCCATTTTGAAGAGCAGAGCCTAGGTCACATTGTCTGTGGCATCTTCAAGCCACAGACTCCTAGATGTAAAAATGGTCCTCTATTTTATGGGTTACCTAAGTGGAACATCATTGTCCCAATTTTATGAAGTCACTCTCAGCTCCACATAGGCCAATCCCGATGTACCTTTGAAATAAACACCAAGCCTTCTTTTCACGTGTCCTACTTACTCGACCACTTCCGCTCTTTGTTAACACCAGGCTGTGTGGACTTGAAGTTTCAAAAGGTCTCTTTAAACTCTTTACCTTTCACATTTCATTTGCAGGTACCTTTGGAGGGAGCTATCCGCAAAGCAGACCTTGTAAATCATATATCATAAGGCTTAAATGAAAAAGAGGTAATAAGTTTATAAGGCTCAACCAACCAAACATCACTACCACCACCCCCAATTACAATGTATTTGCCATATCCATAATCATCCAACCCCAGCCTACATAATTTGTTTACCAAAAACTATTACTCCTTTTACCTCCCTCAAAGTTTTGCTCCCATTCAATATTATTGATCTTTACTATGCTCAAGAAATGTGGAAAGATGGGAGAGGAAACTAGGAGCTGGTAGCTCATGACTATAATCCTTCCTACTCAGGAGGCTGAGACCTGAAGGATTGAGGTTCAAACTAGCCCGAACAGGAAAATCTGAGAGCCTCTATCTCTAATAAACCAGCATAAAAAATGGACTAGAGACATGGCTCAAATATAGAGCAGCAATTAGTGAGCAAAAAAAGCCAAGCAATTGGGGCTGGGAAGGTGGCTCAGTGGTAGAGCGCTTACCTTGCATGCATGAGGCCCTGGATTCGATTCCTCAGCACCACATAAGCAAAAAGAAAAAAGCCGGAAGTGGCACTGTGGCTCAAGTGGTAGAGCGCTAGCCTTGAGCTGAAGAGCTGAGGGACAGCGCCCAGGCCCAGAGTTCAGGCCCCACGACCAGACCCCCCCCCAAAAAAAAGCCAAGCAAAGTGAGGTATTGAGTTCAAACCCTGGTACAGACACAAAAATCAAATATACAAACAAACAATATACAAGTCAATAAATAGGGCAGAAGGTGTGGTTCAAGTAGTAGAGTGCTTTCCTAGCAAACATGAGGCCCTGAGTTCAAACCCTAGTACTACCAAATAAACCTCCCAAATGACTAAATTAATAATTGTCACATAATAATAAAAACTGTGGTATTGTTAGAGGAATGTGCTGTATCTGATTTGTTTTCATCACTTTTGTTGTTTGACTCTCATAAAGTGAAATTTACCAAAGCTTGTCAATAAAGTTAGAAAACAGTGTTGCAAACACAAGATCATTTTGCTACTTATCAATATCTATAGCAGAAAAGTTGAAATTCAACAAACTGACAAAGACAAGATTTAATAAAAATAGTTTTGTCCTACCCCACACTCTTGCCAATCCTGACTGATTTTTCTTCATTACATCAAGCACAGAGTCTGGAAAGGGGGAGAATATAAAAAGCTGGAAAACAAAATTAATGGCACCCTAAAAGCAAGAGATACATCTTATGTATTACCTTCCTCCAAGCCATGTAAAATGTTATGTGCTCTGCACTATGCCTAATGTCACATCAATTCTTATTCCTCAGAATAATCCTAATGTGAGAGGCACTAGCATCATCCCCACCTTATAGATAACCCAACTTATATATTAAGAAGCTTGCCCAAGATTTCATAGCTATTAAGTGGCAGCGAGCCAAGAGTCTTGACTCTAACATCTACACTATTTACCACTGCTACACTACTTATTACTGTAAGGAAGATGAAAGGGTACTGAGTTCCAGACTCAGCTTCACCCCTTGGGCAAATCACTTGACCTTACTGAGCAGTTTGTCATCAGTAAATGTGGGCAAGGACAGCCGCCCAATCTTCTCCATAGCATCTGACTAATGCTGAGAATTAACGTATGTGCAACTATGCCATAAAAAGCTATAGGGCACTATTGTAAATGTATAATTTTGTTAAGTTGAGCTTAATTAACATATATTTTACCCTTCCAAATGGTTTATAGAACTAAAAATAAATTTAATAACAAATAGTTTTAAACATTCTCAAGACAAAAAAAATCTAGCAAAAAAAAAGATCAAGCTTAGACATTCTGGGAGTCAAAATTATAAAGAGAAAGACCAGTGATAGCTGGCCCATCCTAATACTCATGAAGCTGAGAGGAAAATATTGCAGGCTACATTTTAAGAGTATACATTTCGGGCTGGGAAGGTGGCTCAGTGGTAGAGAGCTTGCCTTTCATGCATGTGGCCCTGGGTTCGATTCCTTAGCACCACATAAGCAGAAAAAAAAAGCCGGAAGTGGCGCTGTAGCTCAAGTGGTAGAGCGCTAGCCTTGAGCTGAAGAGCTGAGGGACAGCGCCCAGGCCCAGCGTTCAGGCCCCATGACCGGACCCCCCCCAAAAAAATAAGAGTATACATTTCAAGACTTTAATCTCAAAAAGAAACAAAGAAAAAGATTAGGGGGCCCAGTAGCATAGGGAAAAAGAGGGATGACTAGGTAGAAGTCATATTATGATACACTTGTCAAAAGGTATACATACATTGTATAACATAAGAGTAACCCTGTAAACTATAGGCTTAGTGCTTAGGCATCAATGCTACTTGGAGAATGTCAACAAAATTATCATGCTAGTCCAAGATGTAAATGAAAGAAAGGAGAATGTGGAGACTTGTGGATAGTCTATACTTCTTGCTGAATTAGCCTGTAAACCTAAAAACTGCTAAAAAAAATGTGGAGTTTTTTTTCTTCCTTAAATGAAAAGCCAAGGGGCTGAGAATGTGGCTTAGTGGTAGAGTGCTTGCCTAGCATGCATGAAGCCTGAGTTCGATTCCTCAGTACCACATACACAGAAAAAGCCAGAAGTGGTGCTGTAGCTCAAATGGTAGAGTGCTAGCCTTGAGCAAAAGAAGCTCAGGGACAGTGCACAGGCCCTGAGTTCAAGCCCTGGGACTGGCAAAAAATAAAATAAATAAATAAATAGCCAAATGCCCTTGTAAGCTGAGATTTGATGGTTATGGTTCAAAGTCAGTCTGGGCAGGAAAGCCCATGACTATCTTATCTCCAATTAACCACCAAAAAAACAAAAGTAGAGCTGTAGCTCAAGTGGTAGAGCATTAGCCTTGAGCACAAAAGCTCAGGGACAGCACCCAGAACCTGACAGTACCAGCATACACACATGCATGCACATGCATAAAAATCAATCGAAAATGTGGGGCTTGTTTTCTTAAAACTCAACCTATAAATTGGGCATGAGTGGCTCACACTTATAATCCTGGCTACTCAGGGAGCAGACATCTGAAGATCACAGTTTGAAGTTAGCTAGGGGAATGAGACTCTTTATCTCCAATTAACCACCAAAAAACCGGGAGTGGGGCTGTGGCTCAAGTGGTAGAGCACTAGCCTTGAACAAGAAAACTCAGGGACAGTGCCCAAGCTTTGAGTTCAAGCCCTAGTACCAGTGCATACGTATGTACACACATACGTGTACACACATACACACGTACACACACAAACTAAACTCAAAAATAAATTCTACACAGGAATTTAGAAAATAATATGAATGTGCTTGATTGTTTAAAACAAAAATTCCCCCAAATACTTCATAATATAATGATCTTTTTATCTTTAGAACAATGCTGTCCAATATAACTATATGATGAAAATGTTCTAGTTCTGCTCTAATACAGATACCTAGCCATATTGGCTATTATAACACTTGATATGTGGCTAGTAGGCTTGACAAACAGAGTTCTTCATTTTTATTGAGCTTTAACCAACTTAGCTACATGTAGCTCATAGCTACTATATCAGCACAGTTGTAGAAATCCCTCAAGAGACCTCTAAAAAATGTACTGTAATATTACCTTCAGGAAAAAAAAAGTTACCTTAAGAGACCATTCAATTGGATGTAGTTATGAAATGAAGCCAGTTAATTGAGCAGGTCAAGAGTGACTAGGCAAGTGAGCCTAGGAGTTCAAGGCCAGCTTGGGCAACATGGAGAGAACCTGTTTCAAAAAAGCAAGGTGTGGTGATATAGGCTTGTAATTCCAGTAATCCCAGCATTCAGGAGGCTGAGACCACAGAATCCAAGTGAGGCCCTGTCTCAAAACAACAACCAAAAATGATTCAAACGAGAACCAACAAAGCCCATCTCGCTGGGCGCCAGTGGCTCATGCCTGTAATCCTAGCTACTCAGGAGGCTGAGATCTGAGGACTGCGGTTCAAAGCCAGCCGGGGCAGGAAAGTCTGTGAGACTCTTATTGCCAATAAACCACTAGAAAACGGGAAGTGGCGCTGTGGCTCAAGCAGTGCTTGCCTTGAGCTGAAGAGTGCAGGGTGCAGGGACAGTGCCCAAGTCCAGAGTTCAAGCCCCACAGCCGACCAAAAAAAAAAAAAAAAGAAAGCCCATCTCCAATTTTCCTCACTTTTAGTTCCATAATGGAGCCAAACAATGATTGTCACTTTTAATTCCTTCAATATTTCAAAACCCTAATTTGCTAAATTTTATTTCTGCTTCCTGAAAAACAAAGAGTAGAAGTTACGAATAGGAATATTTTCTCAAGTTAGTGACTGGGAGGAAATTATAATAAGGATCTCCCGGGCACAGGTGGCTCATGCCTGTAATCTTAGCTACTCAAGGAAGCTGAGAACTGGAAGATCAGAGGTTTGAAGCCAGCCCAGCAGACAAGTTTGGGAGACTCCATCTCCAAAATAACCAGCAAAAAGCTGGGCTGGTTTCATGGCTCAAGTGGGAGACAGCCAGGTGAGCAAGCAAACCCAGCTAGTCCTAGTCCCCATGCCCCTGAGTTCAAGCTCCATGTGTGTGTGTGGGGAGGTGGAGGTCATAAAGAATAACTCAAAAATTATTTCTGCAGATACGATGCCCTATTTTTTAGTGAAAATTCAAAATCTGGTATTTAGCTGTGCATTTCAATTTCATATCAAAGTCGGTTGAAATCACAAGGAAAAATAGTCTCAAAGAAGTATAAGAAAATAAAAAAGGAGTACAAGGTAATTAAAGCAGACAAGACAACAGACACATATGACTATTCATATCTAGATACTAAAAAGCTCTGTACCTCCAAGGGTCATTACCTCTTATGGGGTAGTTTAAAATACTACCTGATTAAACCTCAGTTCCTAATTCAATGACTTTCTGTCCTTATCCCAGTGGCATAAAAGGGAACTTATGTCCTCAATTGCAATAGCCTTTTATCTGAGTTCTCCCCTGGGGAACCTATGAAATCAAACACTGAGATTGGCTTTCTACCCTTAGGGAATAGTCAAGTGTCCAGAATGACAGTGTTGAATCCCTAAAGTACATTTGGTCCCTGGCTTTTTGAGTTCTACAAGTACTAGATCTTTCTTTTAGGAGAGAGAGGGAAGACGGAGGAAAGGAGTGGGGGAAGAAGGAAGAGGGGAGAGTGAGGAGAGGGAGATAATTGAGTAATACCAACTTCTCATGCAGAGACATGAAAATACCTGACCGTAGAAACACGCCTGGCCCCAAAAGCCAATTCTTGACACTTTGCTCAAATGTAAACCAGACCTTTGTTCCCTTTTGAAGTTCATGAATCGCATTAGGAAAAATATTATTTCGTAATTTCATACAGGAATGATTTCTAAGATTAGCCAAATACATAATTAAGTAATATGAAATAGCCCTGAGTGATCAAGCAAGACATCTTAACAAATGTTCACCTGCAAGAAAAAGGGACGGGGATTCTACCTCTCAGCCCCATTCCCCACAGTTCTCTGTCCCAGGGCTTTCCAAAAGCCCAGTACCCCATTCCTTGTGCAATCTTTCTCAAACTCCACCCACTGAGCTCCAGAACAAGTGGAATTCTCCCGTTCTGAAAGAGGTCTCGATTTCCTGTATCCAGGGAGACATTGAAAACTCCTTGACAAGAGTCAAGTAAGGCAAGGGGAACCGTCCAGCCTGCCTCCCAGATGAAGAAAGACCAAAGGCCAAGTCGGGGAGGCGCTCAAGTTTCCCTTACCAAATTAAAAAGGAGAAAAAGAAAAGAAAAAAGAAAGAGAAAAGAAAAGAAAAGGTGAGGAGTTGGAGGACTGGGAAGGCTATTAGATGCTGCTGCTCCCGACTGGGGGGGGGGGGTCACGAGATTCTTCAGCATCCCCTCCCCTACCCCCACCACACGTGTAACCAAGGCCCACAGTGCCCAAAGACGAACGAACCCCGGGGGCCTAGGTCCTAAGGGCCAAGCGCCCCCCCACCCCGCCACTCCCCACTCAGTCCCGCAGCGTTCACCGCCCGTCCGCCCGCGCAGTGGCGGGGAGCGGAGAGGGGCGGGGGGAGGGGGGCGCAGCGCAGCCCCGGCTCCCGCTCTGTTATCTTACTGCGCAACAGCCTCGCCTCAACAACCCGGGTGCAACCCGCAGCGCACCCTGCGCACCTGCCGGATGCAAAGTGGGCTAACCTATAACCTCAGGGAGCCCCAGACAGCGGCGTCCAGCGCCCGGAGCATCATGACCGCAGGGGCTAGGAGCGAGGGAGAGAGAGGAGAACACCTGGCGTCCGGGGCCCCGCGGCGCCGGCCGGCCGCACGTGGCTGTCACACCTGGCGCGCCCCCGCTTTGCACACCTACCCCCTCAGTCGCGGTGTATACTGCTCTCCTTCAACACCCCCCCCAAGTGCCTTCCATCCCCAAGCCCCAACCATCATCCCTACCCATCCCATCCATCCCAGTCGCATCCCCCCCCACCTGCTCCCACTGTCGTCACCCCCCGGGAGGGAAAAGGGCCGGATGTTCGTCCCGTGGCTAAAGGTAACCAGGGAGAGTGAAGAGGTGGACCCCGAAAAAAGGTAACCCGAGTATACTCCCGATTCAACAACATGAAGGAGTCCCTCTGACCGACCTTCTGCCGAGGGCTGCGTCGCCGTCCACCCCGTCCGGCCTCGACAGCCGCCTCAGCGCCGCCGCCTCTTCCCCGCGCTGCCTCCTCAACCCGCGTCGCCATGAGGTGACGGCAGCAGCCAAACAAGCGGCCCGACCAGGGGCAAGGAACCTCGCAGGGCCTTGCGCTCCGCCCCTGATCTACCACAGCCAATCACTGCATGGGAGTTTTTCCACGTGACAGGAGGAGGTTTGCCCCCAAGGGAAAACCGCGAGATGGGGGTGGGGAGCACTGAATGCTGGGTTGGGCTTCTTCTAGGGCCGAAGGGCAGACCGAGGCCCCACGAGTCTGCGCTAACCGGGAGAGGGACTTGGGAGCGAACTACAAGTCCCAGAAGGCTGCACGACCACCGCTTACAGGCCCGGATGGGGGGGATTCGAGTGTTAAGCTACATTATGAGCAGTGAAGTTCCCACTCTGCTGCGCGCGCAGCCTACTGGGATTTGTAGTTTCGGGAGTTGATGTCTCTGTACCGAAAGAGAGTCAATATTATCCCTACCGGAAAAGTTTGAAAACATTCCAGTGTTCGAGAAGGAACAGAATCAGGGCACTTTGACGTATTCTTGTTTTGGTAGTTGTTCTTTGGAATTGAGCGCAAATGGTTTGGGCATAGAGGGGCAGTACTTCGCTATTTTCAAGGTGGGAGATGTAATGGCTTTCAATGTGCGCCTTGGACTCTGACACTTACCCAAGTTCAAGGACTCCACCAGAATTCTCACTGCACTTACCTGTCCGAAGCTCCTCTAAAGTGTGGGACTGCTTGCTACTCACCTGTGTTGAACTGTTTCTCCACACTTAGATTTATTGGATGAATGTATCCTGCCTTCTCCTTCATTCGTATCATTAGGTAAAATCGTCAAACTTGATTTGTCGAAAGTTATTTTTCTCGATATGATGTGGGGGAGGGGTCCTTGGAAATATTCCCTATTTCCTTCTGATAACCAGATCACCAACGGCCAAGCTTCTGAAAAGCACACTGTCACGAAATTCATAGTGTTTTAAAAGCTTTGTAATGAACATTTGTTCAGATCCTTTAGCATGTTTTATTACTTTTGAATACAGAACAGTGATAGCAGACGCCAAAATTTCAATAGCGTTCACGAGATTAAAATTTCAGTATAGAAGACATTCCATCTAGTAATTATAATTATTTTAGAAATTTGAAAAAGGTATCATCATTTTGTTTCACAAGACAGAACCAAACACCTCAATCCAGCCTTGTGATTTCAACACAAAAGCATAGTTTGAGACATAGATGGCAGTTGATAATGAACCCATACCCAGATTCCAGAGAAAGGATGGCCTTAGCCACCACATCTCATTTTTGTGAAGGAAAAAGGTCCCAGCAAGATGTAAAATAAATGTATCAGTTCAGTAGTGCAATTCTCCAGAGAATAGAGACAAAATGCACCATAGTTAATTATAGTACAGTAGAGAATCAGGTAGCTGCTAAAATTACAAGCACTTTAAAAATTGACTGAGAAAAAATTTAATCTTTGTAGAATAATAGCATGAGAACTTTAGAAGATTATCCCTTAAAATATTAATAATATTTTTCCTGGATGATGAATTGGGAGTATTTTTACTTCATGATTGTGTGAGTTATTTAAGAATAGATAGATAGATAGATAGATAGATAGATAGATAGATAGATAGATAGATAGATAGATAGATAGATGAAAAAATAGTTTATCTTGCCCCATTACTGGTGGCTCACTTCTGCAATCCTAGATACTAAGGAGTGGAGTGGGGAGGGAGCTTGAAACCAGTGCAAGCAGAAAAGTCTGGGGAGGGCTGGGAAGGTGGCTCAGTGGTAGAGCGCTTGCCTCACATGCATGAGGCCCTGGGTTTGATTCCTCAGCACCACATAAGCAGAAAAAGCTGAAGTGGTGCTGTGGCTCCAGTGGTAGAGCACTAGCCTTGAGCTGAAGAGCTGAGGGACAGCACCCAGGCCCAGAGTTCAGGCCCCATGACCGGCAAAAAAAAAAGAAAAGAAAAGAAAAGAAGGGGCTGGGAAGGTGGCTCAGTGGTAGAGTGCTTCCCTTGCATGCATGAGGCCCTGGGTTCGATTCCTCAGCACCACAAAAGCAAAATGAAAAAAGCCGGAAGTGGCGCTGTGGCTCAAGTGGTAGAGCGCTAGCCTTGAGCTGAAGAGCTGAGGGACAGCGCCCAGGCCCAGAGTTCAAGCCCCCCCAAAAAAAAGAAAAGTCTGGGGAACTCCATCTCCAAAATAACCAGCAAAAACTGTATTGGAGATGTGATTGGTATAGTACCAGCTTCAAGTGGATAAAGCCCATTAAGAGCCCTTCGAGACTATGAAGTCCTGAGTTCAAGCCCCAGTACACACACACACACACACACACACACACACACACACACACGGTAGTCAAATTTTTATTTTGAGCAACGAAGTAAAGAGGAAAATACAATGTATGTTGATTCACAGCATTACAAAATAAAAACTGGTTGCTCAAGAGAAACAAACCCATTTCTGGTTCTGTGAGAAAATGAAATTTAGAAATCTGTTTCTTACATGTGGCATTTTGTTTATTTGCTGTTTGTGGTATTAGGGATTGAACCCAGGGCCTGGGTTAGGACATCTTATAAACATCTCTAAAGTAAGCTCTGGTGGTTTTTCAATCTATCCACAAAATTTTCCCTTCCAAAGGTAGAGTCCGATTTCCCTTCCCTTGAAAGAGAGCCAGATTTAGTGATTTACTTCCGAATAGAATGTGGCAAACAAGCCACTTCCAAAGCTGGGTGAAAGTATATTTTGTGTCAGGTTCTTTCTTCTTTTTTTTTTCCCCCTACAGGAGAACCAACCAATCAGATGTTTTGCTTGACCTGTTCTTTCTGGAGATTTTTATCTCAGATATCTTTGGAGAAGTGACAGTAAAGCCTTACCCCCCCAGGCTTTGGAAAGCCTTTCACTTATCTCTGTTGGGATCCTTTGTTGGACTTATATTTTCGGTCTTCAAAGGCTATCACTTGTTGATATTTCTAAGCCTTTAAGGGGCACCCCTTGTCCTGTCTACACACAGTGTTCTCACCTTTGCTCTGGGAAGTATTATCTCTGTTAAGACTTGTGCCTGTGCACTGTGCTTGACTATAGGGTAAAGGCCACAAGAACAGCAGCTCCTCATTGGGTAGAGGAATTATCTCAAGGCTCACTAAGGGTTGTGAATATAAAGGCTCCAGTGCTGGGGGTGAAACCCAGGCGTCATGCAAGATTTCTACCACTAAGTGACATCCCCAACTGTATTTAGATGTGTATTAACTTTTTTTTCTTTTTTCTGTCAGTCCTATGGCTTGAACTCAGGGCCTGGACACGGTCCCTGAGCTTCATTTGTTCAAAGCTAGCACTCTACCACTTGAGCCACAGCACCACTTCCAGCTTTTTCTGTTTATGTGACACTGAGGAATCAAATCCTGGGCTTAATTTATGTTAGGGTTAGCACTCTACCACTAACCCACCTTCCCAGCCCTGTGTCTTTAGCAATCAAGTAAAAATTACTATGGGGAGGGGGAGAATGTCCTGGGACTTGAACTCAGGGCCTGGGTGCTGTCCCTGAACTTTTGTGCGTAAGGCTAGCACTATTCCACTTGAGCCACACATATTTTGAACACTTTATTAGACACCAGGCATACCTGCATTTAGAATAAAGAGCTAACAATGGACAGTCAAATATACCAAAAACAATAGCATAATTAATAATATGGAGGTAGGTATTACAGAGTAACCTTGGGCGTGTGTGTGTGTGTGTGTGTGTGTGTGTGTGTGTGTGTGTGACGCGCCCACCAGTGCTGGGGCTTGACAGGACCTAAGCTCAGTCCTGTAGCTATTTTGCTTAAGGCTGACACCCTACCATTTGAGCCATACCTCTACTTCCAGGTTTTTGTTGATTAATTGAAGATATAAAGATAAATATCTCTCATTTATCTGCCTCAGGCTGGGTTTGAATTGGGATCCTCAGATCTCAGCCTCTGGAGTTAGCTAGTATTACAGGCATGAACCACCAGCTCCTGTCCGCTGAGTAACCTCTTGAGGGTTAAATGTAGCACTGGGGAGGCTTAAAGCAGGTTTCAAGTGACGGCTGAGCTTCCTCTAAACAGGTCAGTAAGAGTTAAATTAACCACATTAGTTTGACTTGTCTACCTCAAAGTATTTTCAGAAAAAGAAAAGATCCTAACCTTTAAATCATTCAAGAGTATCACTTCATCAAGACTTGAATTTCATGTTTGTTGCGTATTATTAGGGTTGTAGGCAGTGAAAAGGGGTATTTACGTTTCATAGAACAAAGAATTTATTGTTTGATTTGATTACCCAATACTCTTTCTGTGCTAACCTTGATTTTAGTTCTTATAGGAGTTTGGCCAGTTTCTGCATTTGCTATAGATGTCTGCATTTCTGGCAAACACTGAACTATTTGAAAAATGATCGTACTTTCTACCCATGTCATTCAGGCATATTGAAGGCAGGCTTTGAACATACTACAGATTGTCAGAATGACAGCTCTAGCAAAAAGCAGACACTTGAAAAACTATCCTCGGGGCTGGGAAGGTGGCTCAGTGGTAGAATGCTTTCCTTGCATGCATGAGGCCCTGGGTTCGGTTCCTAGGCACCACATAAGCAGAAAAGCTGGAAGTGGCGCTGTGGCTCAAGTGGTAGAGCACTAGCCTTGAGCTGAAGAGCTGAGGGGCAGCGCCCAGGCCCAGAGTTCAGGCCCCACAACCAAGAGAAAAATTAAGAAAAAATAAAAATAAACTATCCCCAGCCCCTCTATACATCACCTTTATAATAGCAATAAAAAACTAATAATAAAAATTTAAAAAACTATCCTCAAGAGCCTGGGGGATAGAATACTTACCTAGCATGTAGAGGCTCTTGGCTCCATTCCTTGTACCCTACCACACACGAAACAAAATGAGAGAGAAGAATGTTCAGTATTAAAGAGAAATGGAGAGACCAAAATAAAAGAGTTATATACATTGCAAAAATACTGTATCTATATCTATATAGTATATTTTAAAGTGCTGGCATTTGTTTTGATTGATCTCTTTAACACTTGGCCTTTCAAGGAAATGGAAACTATATTTCTATAGAGACAATGAGAAGGAATACATATAATGCTCATGAGTTTAAGTTTTATTGAAAATCATTAGGACATTAAGGGTGTTTTTTGTTGTTGTTGTTGTTGCTCATTTGATTTTTGCAGTCCTGGGGCTTAAATTCAGGGTCTGGGCGCTGTCCCTGAGTTTCTTTTGCTCAAGGCTAGCACTCTACCAATTGAGCCACAGCACCACTTGCAGCTTTTTCTGTTTATGTGGTACTGAGGAATCCAACCTAGGGCTTCATGCATGCCAGGCAAGCACTCTACCACTAAGCCACATTCCCAGCCCAGGACATTAAGTTTCAGTAAGAAAGAATTTCTCACTTAGTGCAAGTAGTAGAGCACCTGCCTAGCAAGTGCAAGGCCCTTAGTTTAACTCTCAGTACTGCTTTAAAATACTAATAGAGAGACAGAGACCGACTGAGAGACAGAGAGCTGGGACCAGGGCCTCATACCTGTAATTGTAATTACTCAGGAGGCCAAGACCTGAGGATCATGGTTCAGAGCCAACATCAGGCAGAAAAGTCTCTGTGAGACTCTTATCTCCAATAAACCACTCAGAAAACTGGAAATGGTGCTGTGGCTCAAGTGGTAGAGTGCTCGCCTTGAGTTGAAGAGCTGAGAGACAGCGCCCAGGCCCAGAGTTCAAGCCCAACAACTGACAAACAAATCAAAACAAAAAAAAACAGCAAAAAATTGGAAGTGGCAGTGTGTCCCACATAGTAGAACCCCATCCTTGAGCAGAAAAAGCCAAGCAAGGGCACAAGGCCCTGAGTTCAAGCTTGTGAACACACAGAGATGATAAAATATAGGTTCCAGGGCCTACTCTAAGATCTCATTTGGAAAAACCTTGAACAAGGTGCTCTGGTGGTTCATAGTTGTAATCCTCACTACTCAGGAGTCTGAGATCTGAGTAAAGATCACAGTTCAAAGCTAGGCCTAGCTAGAATGGGAACATCCTGGTGACCTTTAGCTCAGACCTGGTTTTAGTAGTGTCAGTGACTCAATCGTGGGATGATCTAGAGGGAAGTCCCATAAGCAAGGTCCTGAATGACAGAGGAACATATTTACAATGCCATCATCAAATGCACTGCTAACATTAATTCCTGATATTAAATGCCCAGTGCCTTTTTAAAAATGTTTTTAATTGGGCTGGGAAGGTGACTCAGTGGTAGAGCGCTTGCCTTGCATGCATGAGGCTCTGGGTTTGATTCCTCAGCACCACATAAGCAAAAAGAAAAAAGCCAGAAGTGGCGCTGTGGCTCAAGTGGTAGAGCGCTAGCCTTGAGCTGAAGAGCTGAGGGACAGCGCCCAGGCCCAGAGTTCAGGCCCCACGACCGGACCCAAACAAATAAAATAAATAAATAAATAAAATGTTTTTTATTGTCTCCAAAGTATTTAGAGTACATATGTGTGTTCGTGTATGTATGTATATGTGTGTATACATGTATATATATGGGTTTAGATACATTATTTATCTAGAATCATATCAATTTTTTAAATTTATTGTGAAATTCACAAAACATAGAAAGTCACCATTTTACAGTGACTAATTCTGTGGCATTTAGTATATTCTGAATTCGTGTCACCACCACCTCTGTCTAATTCAAAAATATTTCCATCATTCTAAAATAAAATCCATTAAGCAGTTTCTCCCTCTTCCCTTCCCCTCCCCCAGCCCCTGGCAACTATCAATCTTCATTCTGTCTCCATGAATTTACCTATTCTGGCTATTTCATATAAATGGAATCATACATGTGACTTCTGTGTCTGGCTTCTTTCACTTAGCATAATGTTTTTGCGATCTACAGATATAACATCACTGATGTTGGCAAGACAGCCAGCAGTTACTGTGACATTTTATTATTCTTAATATTGTTAAGCCTTCTCTCTCTTTTCTTCTGGAACAGTCTTTGTGATTCATTGAGCCTAATTTTGACTTATGTTTATTAATTGAATTCTGCTAACATTTTTATTTTCTTTCAACTTTTTTTGTCTGTCATGAAACTGCCTAATTGATGTTTCCTATTATAAAAATGACCATACTAAGTGGCACATTTTCAGATAGATATACAGTCAAGAATGGTCAAGTATGACAGCACCTAGGCCCTGAGTTCAAGCCCCACGCCCCCCCTCAAAAAAAGAATGAGCCGGACACCAGTGGCTTATGCCTGTAATCCTAGTAACTCAGGGACACTGAGGTCTGAGGATTGTGGTTCAAAGCAAGCTCGGCCAGAAAAGTCCATAAAACTCTTTTTTTTTTTGTCGGTTATAGGGCTTAAACCTTGGGCTTGGGCGCTGTCCCTCAGCTCTTCAGCTCAAGGTGAGCACTCTACCACTTGAACCACAGTGCGACTTCTGGACTTCTGGTTTTCTGGTGATTTATTGGAAATAAGAGTCTCACAGACTTTCCTGCCTGGGCTGGATTTGAACCATGATCCTCAGATCTCAGCCTCCTGAATACTTAGGGTTGCAGGCGTGAGCCACCTGCACCCGGCATCCATGAGACTTTTATCTCCAATAAACTACTCAGAAAAAGATGAAAGTGGCACTGCAGCTCAAGTGGTAGAGCACTAGTCTTGAGTACAAAGAGGCTCAGGAACAGTGCCCAGGCCCAGAGTTCAAGCCCCAGGACCAGAAAAAAAAACCCAGAATGATCACTTATTTTATTTATTTATTTATTTTTGTCGGTTGTGAGGCTTGAACTTTGGGCTTGGGGGCTGTCCGTGCACTCTTTAGCTCAAGGCCAGCGCTCTACCACTTGAGCCACAGTGCCACTTCTGGTTTTCTAGTGGTTTATTGGAGATAAGAGCCTCATGGACTTTCCTGCCCCGGCTGGCTTTGAACCGCAATCCTCAGATCTCAGCCTCCTGAGTAGCTAGGATTACAGGCGTGAGCCACCAGCACCTGGCTGGAATAATCACTTATAAGTGATAGTCATCATCCATAATTTTTTGTTTCTATATACATCAGTGCATAGGACACATACACAAAATAAGCATTGTTTATGGTAAATTTTACTATTTTAACCATTTAGAATGAGAATCACAATTTACATGTCCACACAAGCCATCTTATGCTTTCTGATAAGAAAACAGCCATCAAGCTGGGTGCCAATGGATTTCACCTATAATCCTACCTACTCATGAGGCTGAGATTTGAGGATTGCAGGTGGAAGCCAGCCCAAGCAAGAAAATCCCCAATTATTATCACCGATTAACTAAAAATGCTGGAAGTGGAGCTTTGGCTGAAATGATAGAGTGCTAGCCTTGAGCAAAGAAGCTCAGGGACAGTGCCAGGCCCTGAGTTTGAGCCCTGGACAGGCAAAAAAAAAAGGGAGGCGGGAGAAGGGAAGGAAGGAAGGAAAAGGAAGAAAGAAAGAGAAAGAAAAGAAAGGAAGGAAGGAAAAGGAAGAAAGAAAGAGAAAGAAAAGAAAGGAAGGAAGGAAGGCAGGAAGAAAGAAAGAAAGAAAAAAAGAAAGAAAGAAAAGAAAGAAAGAAAAGAAAGAAAGAAAGAAAGAAAGAAAGAAAGAAAGAAAGAAAGAAAGAAAGAAAACAAATATAAAGCTGGGGTTGGGGCTCAAACCTGTAATTACAGCTACTCAAGAGGGTGAGGATCAAGGTTTGAAACCAGCCTGGGCAGCCAAATCCAAAAGACATTTCCAGTTTACCAAAAAAAAGCTGGAACTGGAGGTGTGGCTCAAGTGATGAGGGCCAACTGTGAGCAAAATAGAACAAGAGCGTAAGGCCCTAAATTCAAGTTCTAGTACCAGTGCAAACATGTGCACATGCGCACAAACGCACACACACACACACACACACACACACACACACACACACAAATGGTCAAACCTAAACTTGGGTGAAGTATGAAGAAACACAAGGAAATAATGTCTATAGAACTCAATGTGATCTTTGTGGGGAGTAAGGGAGCAATGATATTGAACAGCTCAAGCCGAGGGTTCTGGGATAATTGACAAAGGTCTTTTCCATTCCTTTCTCTTCTCTTCTCTTTTCTTCTTCTCTTCTCTTTGCTCCTTCCTTTTTCTCTCTCATTTCTTTCTCTCCCTTCCTTCCTTCCTTCTGTCTTTCTGTCTTTCTCTTTCTTTTTTTATTGTGAAAATACTGTACAGAGGGGTTACAATTACATGGGCAAGATAATGAGGACATTTCTTATCAAGCATTGTTGCCTCCTCCTTTGTTTCCCCTTCCCACCCCTTCCTCTCCCCCCCCACACACACCCTGGCTCTCTCTCTCTCTCTCTCTCTTTCCTTCCTTCCTCCCTCCCTCCCTCCCTCCCTCCCCCCCCTCTTTCTTTCTTCCCTCTCTCCCTCCCTTCTTTTCTTTCTTTTCCTCAGCACAATTTCATTGAAGTGTAAAGGGAATTGGAGCTTTAAGCCTCTCCCCAGAACCAGCCCATGGGGCAGCGTCACTGTCCCAAGGGTAAGGGAAGTTCAGTGAATTACATTTGACCTCTAGGGCATGGTTTATTGGCCTGAGTAAGTAGCAAAGTTCTATTTCTTGAGCAGAGTGTTTGCTTTGCAGCACTTTTCCCGGGCCACTGTAGAATACTCATTATATCAAGCTGCACACTTGTTTTACATGATTATCCAATTTTAATGTGTATGTGCTGGTCCTGGGACTTGTAGTCAGGGCCTGGGTGCTGCCTCTGAGCTTTGTGGTTCAAAGCTGCTGCTCTACCACTTGAGCCACACTTCTGCTCCTGGCTTTTTGCTAGTCAATTGGGGATAGAACCCGCAGGAATTTTCCTGCCCTGGCTGTCTATGAACCAGAATCCTTAGATCTCAGCTTCCTGAGTAGCTAGGATTCCAGGCTTGAGCCACCAAGGCTTGGCCCAATGTTCTACTTCTGTTTTCTAAAAGCAATGTTGAAACAACCAGGAGTCTCCATGCTTCACGGATCCCCTTCCTCAACTACTCTCTAGAGGCCACCATTTTCAGGTATTGAGATCGTCTTTTCTACTTGCTATTGTATTTTCATACTAATACATACTAATTTCTCTGCTGCATTTTTCCTTGCTTTTTCTATTTCTTTTTAAATTTTTTTTTCGGGGGCCTGTCGTGAGGCTTGAATTCAGAACTTGGGCACTGTCCCTAAGCTTCTTTTGCTCAAGGCTAGCACTCTACCACTTGAACCACAGCACCACTTCCAGCTTTCTCTGTTTATGTGGTACTGAGGAATTGAACCTAGGGCTTCGTGCATGCTAGGCAAGCACTCTACCACTAAGCCACATTCCCAGCCTCTTTAAAAAAAAATTGACACAAGATTTTGCTACATAACCCAGGCTGACCCCTCAAGCTTGGCATTCTCCAGTCACTCAGCTTCTTTTGCTCTACTTTTGAAAAATCTCATTTTTTTCTTCTAATACTTCTGAGGAATTTCTTTAAAAAAAATCTATGCCATCATATTTTAATTACTTTAGTCCTATTTCTTTTTATCTGAATGTTCTTGTTCTAGTATGCTGTTGATCTTTTCATAAATACATACTTTTTAATATCTCACTTGATATTAGAGTTTTTAATTTCAAAAAAAATTTAAATTAATTTTGTGTGTGTATGTGTGTGTGCGCACGGGTGCATGTGCACAGGTGACTCATAAGGCCTTCTGAACACTAGGCAAACACTCTACCACTGGGCACACCTAAGCCAAGTTTTTGTTTATATATATATATATATATATATATATTTTGTTGTTGTTGTTCCACTTGGAAGCTGTTCCCTTAAATAGGACACTCAGCTGTGAGGGACCAGAGTAGGAAGACAGCTGGGATAGGAAGGGTGAGAGCTGGCTGATGGATACAGAGAAGGTTATTTCTGTCCTGAACCACAACATGGGTGTGTCCAGCCTCTAAATAATCACCTTCATACACTGTTTATTTCGGTACTGCAGGGTGTGTGTGTGTGTATGTTTGTGTGTGTGTGTGTGTGTGTGTGTGTGTGTGTCCTGGAGCTTGACACTGTTGCTGAGCTTTTTCACTCAAGGCTGGTATTCTACCACCTGAGCCACAGCTCTACATTCAGCTTTTTGGTGGTTAATTGGAGATGAGTCTCACAGAATTTCCTGTCTGGGCTGGTTTTGAACTGTGGTCCTGAGATCTCAGGCTCCTGAGTAGCTAGGATTACAGATGTGATTGTTTTAAAATCAGAGGAAAGGAAATGTAAAAGATGACTCAGACGTGTGTGTGTGTGTGTGTGTGTGTGTGTGTGTGTGTGTACATGCGCATGCATGATGTTATTATGTTTATGGCTGAATGGACTATCAGGAGCTAGGATCTAGTTGGAGGAAGTAGGTTAATGGGGGCATGCTTTAAAGGGATACCTCTGCTCCCTGGCTGCTGTGAGGTGAACAGCTTTCCTCCTCCATGCCCTTTTGCCTCCATGCTTTGCTATGCCTCAGGCCTAAAGGCAATAGAACCAGCTCACCTCAAAGATACCTCCAGATACCCCAAGATACCTCAAATCTTGTAAGTCAGAAGAAATCCTTCTTCCCTTCAGTTGTTTGTCTAAGGTATTTCGTCCTGATAATGAAAGTGACTTACATACGTACAAAGAAAGAAAGCAACCAAAGACTCTTAAGGCCTGATACAGCAGGGAAAATGAGGCATGTGAAACCTGGAGCCAGCAATTCTCAGACAAATACTGTACGAACAGAGAGCTTGAGTGAAAATACAGACAGCTAGAGACACTACTTAGGAGGAAGACATGGGAGAATGGAATACATAGTGAGTAACTTTGTACATTGCAAGTATACATGGGGGCAGCAGACAGAAAAAAAAGCTAATGATTAATAGGGAGTAGGGGGCAGCATGAAGGAGGTTAAATACTGTCCAAAAACATTATTTGCAACTATGAGCTAGGTGCATGTGACTAACACCTGTAATCCTAGCTTCTCTGGAGACTGAGCTCTGAGGATTGAGATTTGAAGCTAGCGTGTGCAAGGGAAGTCTGTGAGACTCTTTTTTTGTGATATTAGTTTAGTTACTATCAGCTTATTATAAAAAGGAGATATGGAAATTATTTATATATTTATATATGATGAAAGATCTCAGAACTTCCATGGAATGGGCAGCTTCACATGATGCTATTTTAGTGATGTATTCATTCTACATACTTCCCAAGAATGTCACTATCCCTAAATAAGAAATGATCCTTGTCCTCTAGAACTACTTTGGTGCCTCCATATTCTGGGAGAAGAACTGTATCACCTACTTTCACACTAACTGGCTGAATCTCTCCACTCTTTCCTTTAGAGCCTGATCCCACGGCCACTACTGTGGCTTGCAATACTTTTCCTTGAGACTTTTCCTGGAAGCATAATGCCTGCTTTCGTTACAGTTTCAGCTGCACTCCTTTTGACCAACACTTGGTCAAACAGAGGAAGAAATGTCCTAAATGCTTGTCCAGCCATGACTCTTCCCGGTCGCTACTCAGACTCTTCTGGCACTTGAGCCGAGGCACAAAAACCTGAGGGACGAGGCCTAGGGCGTGGAGTCCAAGCCCCAGGATTGCAACAAAAACATTTCTCCCATATAACTAACATAAGCCAATTTAAAAAAAAATTAAGACACTACTTTTTTTTTGCTTGAAGTTTGTATAGCAGCAACGTTTAGTAAATTGGAAGGGAAAAAAGAAAGGAAAGGAAAAAAGAACAGTTCTTTCCTGACCTTGTCAGTGTGCCCAGCTGATTAGCATAATCAGAGACTGAGCAAAGATATCTTAAAAAAGAACGAAGGAGGGCTGGGAAGGTGGCTCAGTGGTAGAGTGCTTGCCTTGCATGCATGAGGCCCTGGGTTCGATTCCTCAGCACCACATAAGCAAAAAGAAAAAAACCCAGAAGTGGTGCTGTGGCTCAAGTGATAGAGCGCTAGCATTGAGCTGAAGAGCTGAGGGATAGCGCCCAGGCCCAGAGTTCAGGCCCCACGATTGGACCCCCCCCCCAAAAACAAAAAAATGAAGGAAGGAAGGAAAGAGAAACTTTCCTGGAAATAAAACAGGAAAAATGACTCCTCTGGGCACAAAAAGCTCTTGCAAAGGAAAATATTTAGCTCAAGGATAGACACCTGTCTTGAAGGGAGTATAAAGCAGAACCCATCCTTTGTTTGAAGGGATACTCAGATATCAGTGATATCTGATGTTTAATGAACAGGCCAACCTTGAAATCTCTCTACCCAAATAATAAAACACTGTAATAGCAACAATTATGGAATGTGCCAGGTATCAGAACAAAGGGAGACACTCATTCTAGGATGATTTCTTTTTAACTTTCTTTTTTTTTTTTGTCAGTCGTGGGGCTTGAACTCTGGGCCTGGGCGCTGTCCCTCAGCTCTTCAGCTCAAGGCGAGCGCTCTACCACTTGAGCTACAGCACCACTTCCGGTTTTCTGGTGGTTTATTGGAGATAGGAGTCTCATGGTCTCTCCTGCCCAGGCTGGCTTTGAACCACAGTCCTCAGATCTCAGCCTCCTGAGTAGCTAGGATTACAGGCGTGAGCCACCAGCACCCGGCTCTTTTTAACTTCAATAATGAAGGTATTCAACTCAATATATTAAACATAGCAGCTGGGCGCCAGTGGCTCACCTATATCCTAGCTACTCAGGAAGCTGAGATCTGAGGATCATGGTTCAAAGCCAACCCAGGAAGGAAAGTCTGTGGGACTTTTATCTCCAATTAACCACCAGAAAACTGGAAATGGCACTGTGGCTTAAGTGGTAGAGCACTCGCCTTAAGGCACAGCACCCAGGCCCAGAGTTCAAGCCCCATGACTGACAAAAATAAATAAATAAATAAATAAAATATATCACCTCAACATGTATTTGAGGTAAAAATTATGAATGAAATATATTGCATTCTTTTGTACTAACTGTTATGTTTTATCTTTTTTGGGCCAGTCCTGGGGCTTGAACTCAGGACGTTAGCAGTGTCCCTGAGCTTCTTTTTGCTCAGGGCTAGCACTCTACCACTTGAGCTACAGTGCTACTTCTAGCTTTTTCTGTTTATGTGTTGCTGAGGGATTGAACCCAGGGCTTCGTGCATGCTAGGCAAGCACTCTACCACTGAGCCACCTTCCCAGCCTCTGTTTTATCTTTTAAAATAACTTTTATTTTCTTTACATTAACAAGCGTGGCTGGGCTCCAGTGGCTCATGCCTGTAGTTCTAGCTACTCAGGGGGCTGTGGTCTGAGGATGGCGGTTTGAAGCCAGCCTGGGCAGGAAAGTCCATGAGACTCTTATCTCAGAAGAAGCCAGAAGTGGTGCTGTGTCTCAAGTGGTAGAGCACTAGCCTTGAGCACAAAAGCACAGGGACAAGGCTCCGGTTCCCAAGGATAGCATGGTCTAGCAGGCAGAAACCAGGTACAAGCTAACCCTCCTCCTCTTCTAGTTCCAACTGGGACAGAGTAATAAACTGTTAGCTTCCAAAATAACTAATCAGAGTATACAGCCCAGGGTTTTAGAAAGAGGCTGGGGAGGGGCAGGGGAGGGGGAAATGTGTGTGTGTGTAAGAGAGGCATAGAGAAAACACCTGAAGAAGAGCTAGATACTTCTTCTGATGGTGCCACATTCATTCTTTGTTGTCCTGGACTTCATTGTTCAAACTCTTTTTTTTTTTCTGGTCGTGGGGCCTGAACTCTGGGCCTGGGCGCTGTCCTTCAGCTCTTCAGCTCAAGGCTAGCGCTCTACCACTTGAGCCACAGCGCCACTTCCGGGTTTTTCTGCTTATGTGGTGCTGAGGAATCGAACCCAGGGCCTCATGCATGCAAGGAAAGCCCTCTACCACTGAGCCACCTTCCCAGCCCTTCCCTGTGCTTCTTTTGAAGCTCAAGGCTAGCAGTCTACCACTTGAGCCATAGAGCCCCTTCTGGCTTTTTCTGTGTATGTGGTGCTGAGGAATCGAACCCAGTGCTTGGTGCCTGCTAGGCAAGCACTCTACCATTGAGCCACCTTCCCATCCTGTTCCAGCTCTTGCTGCAGGCACCCAAGAGGCTCAGCAGCTCTGGCAGTGTCACAGCTCCACTGCCAGGCATTGTTGCTGAGCTACAACACCAAATAGGCCTTTGCCTGCTCCTTTAGGGATAGAAGCTAGTGTTTTCTGCTAGCTGCTGAGCCAGAAGGGTTGTGGAGGCCTCTGCCCACCAAGAGTAACAACAGAAAATTCTGTATCATCTCACACATACTTATATGTGCATATCACATATAGTATATCACCCTAGTAAATAATTTGAATAACTTGCCTTTTATATTTTATATTGAACATTTTGTTTTGGTGCCGAGAATTGAACTCAGGGCTTTGTGTATGCTAAGCCCACATGGTGCCACTGAGCTATGTCTGCAGCTGCGCGGCACAGATCCATCATTTTAAGCCCTCCATAAAATCCTTTACCCAACACAATCCTTTACTAGGCCTCTGCTTGGCTGACTTGGGAGCTGCGAGGGTTAATGTGAAGGGCAATGACTCAGCTTCTTATTTGCATAACCATGGTGCACTGCAAGCAATTGATTTTCAAGTTAAAAGCTGCAGCTTTCCTTTAATGCATTATTTTGTAAAAGGAGACTATACACATTTAACTGGAAAGACTGAAGCAGGGTTTCTTCCTACCAGGGAGAGCAGTAACTTGGCTTCAATCGTTGCAGAGTTCCTTTAAGCTTGTGCAGATCTTTTGTCTTTCAGTAAAGCTCTCTGACCAGTTTGCGCTCTAGCTGTAATGGATAGTGGCAAGCCTTATATATTTCTTATTTGGTGTCCTGGTAACTTCTCATTTTCATTTCCTTACCCATGATATGTGCTCCTCCCCACCTTTTATTTTTCTAGGTAATACTTTTGGTGGTAGCCATGCCTTTGAGTTGTACTATTCACACAGTTTAGCTCAAAGCTTATGTATGGGAGGACAAATTTGTCTTTCCAGGCTTTGCTTTTTCTACTTCTCATTCTGTCCGTGTCCACTCACTTACAACACAGTGTGTGGCTGTTGTTTTTTCCACTCTGGTCCTCACTACAGTGGAATTATAATTTCCACTTGGTGGCTGACTTTGGGTGGGGTGTTGCCTGAGGTCCTTAGAACAACCACCGTCAGGGACATTATTGCCCACTGTCACCTAGCTGTGTATGCCTAAGGATATGTTTCTCTTCAACTTTACTGAGTAATGGTATTTTCCTAAGTGGTTATACCACTTTGTACTTACACTGAGAGGAATAAGAACATATTCAACTTTCATCTTAGTAATGCCATAGTGTTGACATTTTCCTAAAGAGATTAGGGCAGTCTTTTACTAACAGAAGAGTGACATTCTTTTTATTTTATTTTATTTTTGGAAATTTTGTCCAATGTCTGGCTTGTCATTCACCAAACATTTCTCTCAATAGCAACATCCCCATTATGTCATGTGTCTAATAACTTATTTTTGGCCATTGTACATGTGGAATTCATCACTTAAAATATTGCACAGGATTCCATAGTATGGAAGAGCCATCACCAGCTCAAATGGAAGTAAAGAAGTCAGGTCTGGCCAGCGCCATATTGGCCACCTGGTGGATTATAGGTCTGGCATCTCCAGGTAATGGGCGTGCCCAGACCCCTGGAGGCAGGGGCGGGCACTTGACTGATAGGTTACTGAATCTGTCAGTCTGGTGCCTGGGATTGGGAATTTCCTGAGGATCTGCCCCCTGCACCTACCTATTTAGGCCCGGACCAGCCACTGGACTCCATGCCACGTGTGTCTCTGTGATCGTATCCTGTTTTCTGTCTCCTGGCTCGTCTCCAGTCATCATGGCGTCCCAATTCAGCTCTCCATTGGAGCTGAACTGGCTTGTTGGTATTGTTGTTATTTCTTTCCTCTTTAGCATGTTTCCTAGCTGTGTTAAGTGTATTTACATGCTGCATGCCTTTGTAACAACTGGAGGCCCGCAGCCTGTAAACTGTAATAAAGACTCCAATATTATATATTTTAAAATGTGGCTCCTGAGATGATTTACCCTACAACAAAAATCAAGATCCTGTTTTAAGATAGGTGGGTAGTTTCCAATTTTTCTTTTTGTGTGCTGGTCCTAGGGCTTGAACTCCATGCCTGGATACTATCTGTTAGCTTTTTTGCTCAAGGCTAGCACTCTACCACTTGAGACACAGATCCACACTTACATGCTTTTCTCCCCATACTCATACCAAAAGCAGGTATTAAAAAAAATCTAAATGATGCATGGACTTAATTTTCGAAGGTTCTGGACTTAATTTTCGACGATTCACTGGGATTGCCACTTCCCAGGAAGCAAGCTGCATGGCCCCTCTTAGCAATCACAGAGTAAGTTACTTAGGATTCAGGGCTCCTGGATGGCATCTTGGCCTCACAGGTGGAAATCAGGTGCCAAAAATACACTGTTGCAGAACATCTTACCTCTGCCCCTCCTTATCCCCCTCTAGTTTTGGAACTTTCCAAGGATCCTAGAAATGAGGTCTTATAGAAGAGACCTGATAGGAATTAACAACCAATTAGAATGGACTTGACCAATAAAGTGTTACTCTCCAAAACACCTAATTATAAACAGAGCCATGCCTGTTCTTGTTGGAAACGTGTGGTTATAGAAAGAAGAATTCCTAAACCAAAGGAGGAGGCTGCAATGCTTGGTAAGAAATGTACGCATTATCCTGCCCATGTAATTGTAACCCCTCTGTACAGCATGTTCACAAATAAAATTAAATTAAAAAAAAAAGAAAGAAGAATTCCTAGACTCAGCCACAGAGAGAGAGAATAATGGAGATGGAGATGGAGAGACATACAAGCAACCACATAAAAGAAGGGAGCATGAACAAAATTGGCATGATGGTGACAGCCTTCTGGCCAGATGATTCTCTTCTGAATAGTTATTTACACTCATCTTCCATTGTCCTGGACTTCATTTGTTAGATTTCGGAGACAAAAACCCAAGGAGGGTCAGAAGTACTGGCAGTAAAACCGAAACACTGGCAGGAATTGTCTGCTGCTGAGCTGCAGTATGAACTTTCCTGCCACAGCTCTACCTTCAGCTGTTTTAGGTCGCTAATTAGAGATACAAGTCTCATAGACTTTCCTGCTTGGGCTGGCTTCAAACCTCAATCCTCAGATCTCAGCCTCATGAGTAGCTACGATTATAACTGAGCCACTGGTGCCAGGCTAATTTTGAACCTAGCCCCTGATAGGGAAGTCCATGAGACTCATCTCCAATAAACTACCCCCCAGAAAGCCAGAAGTGGAACTCTGGTTCAAGTGGTAGAGTACTAGCCTAGAGCAATAGAAAGTCAGGTATAACACCCAAACCTTAAGTAGAAGCCCTGGCCTGGACTAAGACTTTAGGACTGGCAGCCATTACTTTCTACATAAACTGCTCCAACTGTAAATAAAGTAATATAGTTAGCTATTATTTATTTTTTGTTGGTTGTGGGGCTTGAACTCTGGGCCTGGTCACTGTCCCTCAGCTCTTCAGCTAAGGCTAGTGCTCTACCACTTGAGCCACAGCACCACTTCTGGTTTTCTGGTGGTTCATTGGAGATAAGAGTCTCACAGACTTTTCCTGCCCAGGCTGGCTTTGAACTGTGATCCTCAGATCTCAGCCTCCAGAGTAGCTAGAATGACAGGTGTGAGCCACCGGCGCCCGGCCATAGTTAGCTTTTTAGTTGAACTCATTGCAACCATGTCAGACACAAGCTTTATCTCTTCAAGGTCCATTGGCGCTCTGAGGCTGCTAAGGTCCCACAGAAAAAGGCTATGAGAGCCTTGACCATATTTCATAGAAATCATGCTCCTTGGAAATGTGTGGTGTCAGTAGTACACAGCCATACTAGCAGGCCAGGCCTGTTCTTGTTTGAAATGTGTGGTTGTAGAAATACCTGATTTCACAAGATATGTCTTCATTGTCCTGGACTTTAGATTCTCTTAAATTTGGCAGCATGGCAAGAAGAGTCGGCAGCATAACTGGGATCTGAGATATCAATGAATCAAAACACACTACTGTATCGCTGGGCGCTGGTGGCTCACGCCTGTAATCCTAGTTACTCAGGAGGCTGAGATCTGAGGCTCACTGTTCAAAGCCAGCCCAAGCAGGATAGTCCACGGGACTCTTATCTCCAATAAACCACCAGAAAACTGGAAGTGGCGCTGTAGCTCAAGTGGTAGAGCACTCGCCTTGAGCTGAAGAGCTGAGGGAGGGACAGCGCCCAGGCCCAGAGTTCAAGCCCCACGACCGATAAACAACGACAACAACAAAAAAAACCACACTACTGTTCCAGGACACTTAGTGGAGGTATAGAAACTTCCACTACCTTCATCCCTGAACCAGTGTGAAGCCCATTGGCATCTCTGGGGCAGCCAGCCTAGGGTGGCTGGCCTTTGTATTTTTCTGCTCCTGGGACTTGAACTCAAGGCCTGGAAACTATCCCTTAGTATTTTTTCTCAAGGCTAATGCTCTACCACTTGAGCCACAGTGCCACTTCTGGCTTTTCCCTAGTAGTTCATTGGCAATAAGTCTCATGGACTTTCTTGCCTGGGCTGGCTTCAAACCTCAATCCTCAGATCCCAGCCTCTTGAATAGCTAGGATTACAGGCTTGAGCCACCGGCACCCAGCTGTCTGAGTAGGCATATAACTCCCATAGTGCAACAAAATATGTTTTTATTATATTTCATGGAGTCTTTTTTTGCCAATGCCTGAGGCTTAAACTCAGGGCCGGGGTACTGTCCCTGAGCTTCTTTTGCTCCTGACTAGTAGTCTGCCACTTGAGCCACTTCTGGCTTTTTCTGTGTATGTGGTGCTGAGGAATTGAACCCAGGGCTTCATGCATGCAAGGCAAGCACTCTACCACTGAGCACATTCCCAACCCTGGAGTTTGTTTTATGCTCAATATATCTTGTTGGCAAACCCACTCTCCTCATATAGTAAATACTAAATAATTTACTTCCAACTAGGGTTAGTTTTCCCTTTAAAGGAACAATTCAAGTTGAATCTGCAGGTTACTTAAGCATCTTGATGAATCCCTATCTCTATGTACAGATCTATTGCTTGGCCGGTCCTGGAGCTTGAACTCAGGTCATGGGTCCTGTCCCTGAGCTTTTTTGCTTAAGGCTAGTGCTCTACTACTTAAGTCACAGCTACACTTTTGCCTTCTTTTTTAAATTGGAGATAAGAGTCTACTGCTGAGGGCTGGCTTTGAACCGGAATCTTATGATTACAGACGTGAGCCACCAGTGCCCAGCCTATATCTGTTTTTTTTTTTATTGCCAGTCATGGGGCCTGAACTCTGGGCCTGGGCGCTGCCCCTCAGCTCTTCAGCTCAAGGCTAGTGCTCTACCACTTGAGCCACAGCACCACTTCTGGCTTTTTCTGCTTACGTGGTGCTGAGGAATCGAACCCAGGGCCTCATGCATGCAAGGCAAGCACTCTACCACTGAGCCATATTCCCAGCCCTATTTCTGTATTCTTATGATCTGTACAAAACCTTATTTTATCTTTTCATTTCCATGAGCAATGCACCATCAAGTTGGTTTATAATACAGCAAGAGATACTGGCAACAACTTGAAAGACATTGCTGGCCAATTGCATCATGTAAACTGATAGTACTAACCTTGGCATACTTCTATTGGCATTTTAGTGCTTTTTCTTTCTCTGACCTCTTTGCTTTTTTTTTTTTTCAGTTCATATGAGCCAGGCACTACCAAGTCCTCCTCTGCTTGCATTTAGGATTTTTAGTTGCTTAAAAACATTTAATGCATTTCTTTTCCACTAGCAAACTTAAGAGACAAAATTATTTTTCCTACATTTGAGCTACTTCAGAAGTTGCCAGTCATCTTGGAAGCCCACCTGCAAGTGGAAATCTTTGTTTTTCATCAGTTGTGAGGCTTGAACTTTAGGCCTGGGTGCTGTCCCTGAGCTCGTAAGCTCAAGGCTAGTGTTCTACCAATTGAGCCATAGCACCACTTCTGGCTTTTTCTGTTTATGTGGTACTGAGGAACCAAACCCAGGACATCATGCATGCTAGGCAAGCATTCTATCATTAAGCCACATTCCCAGCCCATGCAAGTGGAATTTTTTTTTTTTTTGGTCCGGTTGTGGGGCCTGAACTCTGGGCCTGGGCGCTGTCCCTCAGCTCTTCAGCACAAGGCTAGCACTCTACCACTTGAGCCACAGCACCACTTCCGGCTTTTTTTTTGCTTATGTGGTGCTGAGGAATCGAACCCAGGGCCTCAGGCATGCAAGGCAAGCACTCTACCACTGAGCCACCTTCCCAGCCCAAGTGGAAATTTTTTGATGATGGCAGTCAGTGGATTCATAGAACATGAGGTTATTGCAATACTGGCTGAGAGAGGCAGTCTAGCACATACATTCACATTGCATATCTCCAATGACGTACAGGAGAGTAAAGCTTACATCAAGTCCCAATTCTCATTGAGTACCTTTGCCAAAGGGCCCAAGAATATAAATATATACATTTTTCTTATAAAGCAATGTCTTGGTTTTATTCCCCTTTATGAATTAAAGGCTCTATGAAAAATATGAAAGGGTCAGGAAGTAAAAGTTGAGGAAGTTATCTAACAGTGCTTGCTCTTAAAATTATATTCTCTGAACAACAGGAGCCTATTGGTATAGAAGAATACAAGGATTAATCACTAAGTTCCAGAATTTGTACTTAAGAGGAATATAATTCTAAAGAGAATAACAATGTAGTTAAGACAAAGTTATAACATTCGTTCATATGTAATGAGCATTACAATGGGAACAAAAGACTAAGATAAACAGAATTCTGAAGACTATTAATACAAAAAAGGGTAACAGAAGGTTCCACTCTACAAAAACCTTGCTGTAAAATCTGTTTTTGTTTTTTTGTTTTTAAATGAGAGCCAGGTGCATATGGCTCTTGTGTGTAGTTCTAGTTACAAAGGAGACTGAGACCTTGAGGATTCAAGGTTAGAAACCAGCCTGAGCATAAGAGTCTAAGAGACTTCATTTCCAATTAACTAGGAAAATGCTGGGCTGGAAGTGTGGCTCAAGTGGTAGCACACCTGTCCAAGTAAGAAGGTAGAGAAAGAGATAGAGAGAAAGTGAGAGAGGAGGGGGAAGAAGGAGGAGGAGGAGGAGGAGGAGGAGGAGGAGGAGAGGAGAGGGGAAGGATGGAGGGAAAGGGTACAAGAGTGAGCAAGGCCCTGAGTTTAGCCCCATATCAGCACTAAAAGAAAAGAAAAAAGACAAAAAAGGCCTATGGAAAAATCAATTTTTAAAAAAGCAAATATTTTTACACAGTATTTATTTTTCTATTTTTAAAAAAATGTCAGTGCTGGATTAAATCCAGGGCCTTGTGCATACTAGGCAAGCACTGGAATGCTGAGCTAGAGCCCCAGCCCTGCAGTGTTTCTTAACTGGGTGATGTTTGTAGTATTAGAATTAGCTTAATATTTTACCTTTTGGCCTTTAGATGGAATTTTAGAAAACACCTAGCAAGAAAAGAGTTCTGAAAGTGCTTCCGCTTCAGTTCTTTGGTACAATTTGGTCACTCTGATAGTAATTAATCCATTAGGTAAGTACTTAAAACATTCATGTATAACAGAAGTGCAAAGATGCTACACATATTTAGAAAAGCATGACTGAAGAATAAATTATATTTTTGACTTCATCAAAACAAAATTCTAAAATTTTACTTGAAGCTCTGGTGCAAAGATGTCTATACTAGCTATAAGAACAACTATAATTCAATTTATCTGAAACAAATGTTACAACCCTTTTCTTGACTATTAGAATAATTGTTGTATATACTTTTAATGAAAGCAGAAGAGGTAAATTTTAGCTTGAAAAAAAAGAATAATTTTGAATCATATACAGTTATACTCTTGTGTCTTTTGATTCGGTGAATGCCAACATTTAGAATTTAATGTAAGTTTGCACAATGTTTAAGACTCTTTTATTTCCAGAGATATCTAATTTTCCTCTTCGAGCATCTTCTCAATTTCTTTATCCCAGCTTTCATCCCGCTTCTCAGACTCTGCCACCACTTCATACTCCTGAAGCTCTTGTTGTAGCTCCTTTTCCCAATCAGCAGAATCCTCTACAAGAAACAAAGGGGAAGGAAAACAAAGATTCTCTCTGAATTCTTAAAGCTGGTGATAGCAATTCAGTCAACTTTACCAACAAAAGTCCTCATCATAGTAGTTCCTTCTTTTGTTTTTTTTTCTGTGCTGGAGGTGGAACCCAGGGCTTCCCACAAGCCACAACCCTAGTTCAATGTCTCAGGCATCTTCAGTGTAAGTGCTTAGGAAAACACTTTTTTTTGCCAGTCCTGGGACTTGAACTCAGGGCCTGGGCACCATCTCTTAGCTTTTTTTTTCTCAAGGCTGGCACTCTACCACTTGAGCCAGTTTCATTTCTAGACTTCTCTGGTTAATTGGAGATAAGAGTCTCATGGACTTCCCTGCCTGAGTTGGCTTTAACCTGGATCTTCAGATCTCAGCCTCCTGAGTAGCTAAGACTAAAAGTATGAGCCACAGGGGCCTGGTTTGGAATGAACTTTTTCTTTTTGGTCCGGTTGTGGGGCCTGAACTCTGGGCCTGGGCGCTGTTGTCCCTCAGCCCTTCAGCTCAAGGCTAGCACTCTACCACTTGAGCCACAGCGCCACTTCCTGCTTTTTTCTTTTTGCTTATGTGGTGCTGAGGAATCGAACCCAGGGCCTCAGGCATGCAAGGCAAGCGCTTTACCACTGAGCCACCTTCCCAGCCCTTGGAATGAACTTTTAACAGAGACCAAGGAACAATGTAATTAGAAAGATAAACTTGTTAATGTAGAACCAAAGCTATCAGATAATTGTACATTTTGTTTACCTAAGCTGTTGTTTTTCCTTTTATTTAAATGAGTAATTCATAATATTTGGTTGCAAATTAATTTTTACCACTATGAATGAGGATAATGGTAGCAAAAGCAGTTAACACTTATTTAGGACCTATAGAACTGGGCTCACTCTCTTTTCTCTTTCTCTCTCTCATGTACACATACACACATACAAAGCACAGACATACACACACATACCCTTTTAGTAGCTATAGTTGAAATGAGAATAAAATAAAAGCGTTTTAGTTTTCCTGAAGCAGTGACCAAGGAAAAGCCCTTGCATACTGTATGGGAAAGCACCAATCTCACAAGTACTTCATTAAGTGCTTGCTGAGTTCTAAGCTGCATGTGAAGGGACAGAGGCAAGATGGAACTGTCCTTAAGTAGCCTACAACTTAGCTGGTTGAGCCAATATGCAGAATATGATGTAGTCCAAATCATCACTCAGGTTGGAATTCAGAGAAAATTCAGTTCCCCTGGAGCAGTAAAGCCTTAGGAATCCTGCTGGCCCCTGTGGCTTCTGCTAGGGGTACAATCACCAGAAAAAAGAGAGACAGCTGCCAGAAATGTATGGGCTTAAGAGCTCCTTGCTTTTGTGATGATCAGAGGCTATGTCTTATCAGAAACCAGTCGGGGTTGGCACTGGGGAGACTGAGACAAGAGGATCAAAAGCTCAAGGCCAGTCTGGGTTACACAGTAAGACTCTATCTCCAGACAGGCTCTGCGGGCCTACACAATACAGGTTTTCACTGACCCGGCCAGTCCCTCACTCCTCCTCCCTTTTCTTCTCAAATCTGTCCTTCAGACTTCTTCCTGGCTGCGGCAGCATGCAGACAGTGTTCAGGTTCCCCTTTCCAGGCTCTTGTTCTAGCTGGCACTCTACACAACTGTGAGGACAGTTGGCTTTCTGGATGCATTTTAAGTCTGAGATGGCATCAGAAAACTCTTCATTTGATAGTGATGGACTCGATCCTTTTGTGTTTCATGCAGTAGGAAGCCAGTAACTTGGCCCAATGGGCCGAAGGAATACAAGAAGTCCCCTCAAGAAATATTGCAGATTTCCGCCTAGGATGGCTTTGAACTGCCATCCTCACATCTCAGCCTCCTGAGCAGCTAGAATTTCAGGTGTGAGCCAACAGTGCCTAGCTACAATTAGTTTTTAAAAGGCAGGCTGTTCCTTTCTGGAAATGATGCTCTTTGTGTGCATATTTTCTAGTGGTACTGGGGGTTTGAACTCAAGGCCTTGTGCTTGCTAGGCTGGTACAATACAGCTGAGATATGCCCCCAGCCCTATTTTTCACTAGTTACTTTTAGGATTCTCCCAGGCATTTGCTTAAGCTGTAATCTGTCCACCTTTAGGCTCTTCATCCTTGCTGGGATCACAAGTGTGTGCCACTGTGTCCAGTTTCCTGTCCATGGAGATGGAGTCTCACAGATTTTTCTTGTTCAGGTTAGCCTCAAACCCTGATCCTCCAGTTCTCAGCCTCTCACGTAGCTAGAATTACAGTATGAGTCACCAACATCCCTGGCTCAAAGTTTGCAACATATTTTTGACCAATTGCCGTTAACACTTTTACACAATCAACTTTGAAATTTGGGAAAAGGTTAAAGTTTCCTTAAAAAAATTGTTTACCGTCCAATACAGCTGTCTCCTCTTCCTTTTTGTCAAGTACAAGCTGCTCCATTTCTTTTCTTAAATCTTCCTGATTTAAGTTGCAAGCACCAAAGGCATCACTGACAAATTCTGAAACCCCAGGGCTAGTAGAAATTTCCTCCTCATCCTGAAATGGGACAAGAGAGCTCTTGTTGGTGTTCTCTATGTGACATGCCTGCTTATGGTTGTCTCAGAATTTACTACAACCTAAGTTTTGCTGGCTGTAATACTAACTTGTAGTTGCTTGGTAACTTAATGAGTTACCACCTGAGGCTATTACTCTCCTTCCTAGCTGAGATCACTCTGACCATTTGCTAAAATCCCTAATGAGCACACTGAGAATTATGTATGGCAGTAAATCGCCTTGTGTGTCAGCTATAGGTCGTTGACTCTTCTAGTACTGGAGTCATCATCTTCCAAACAGATCAACCCATCCTCTTCAGTTTTAAATGGCATCAGAGATAGTTAACCCAGTTACTACATTTCCAGACATTAACTACTAGGTACAATGTAAAACTGTATTACCTCTTGAGATTTAAGCTGAGATTTGATTACGACAGGTGGCGTTTTGGGCCGTACTGCCTCTAAGAAGTGAGAATAAAAGAGAATAATTGCTTGATTCAGTTCTGAGTATATATTACAATAACAGCTAAAATATCTATAAGTATAATGATCCTAAATCATTCTCAGAAGTAAGCTTTAAGATTGGCTTTTTTTTTCTTTCCTTTTTTTTTTTGCCAGTCCTGGGACTTGAACTCAGGGCTTGGGCACTGTCCCTGGGCTTCTTTTGCTCAAGGCTAGTACTCTACCCCTTGACCCCTTGACAACACCACTTCTGGCTTTTTCTGTTTATGTGGTACTGAGGAACTGAACCTAGGGCTTCATGCATGCTAGGCAAGCACTCTACCACTAAGCCACATTTCTAGCCCCAACTTATGTATTTTATGAAGAAAACAGTCAGGTGCAACCATCTTGACCTTCTACTTTGAGGGATATTTTTAATATGTTACCATATTCAATGTACCTTCTCTATAAAATTTCCAGCAGGAAGTGATTTGGACTTCAATGTTGGCAAAATTTATTGTGCTCTTTCTTTTAGGATAAAGGGAATAACATTATTTACCAAGTTCTCCGCTACTACAAAGCAGAAATGAACATGTATCACTCAAGCCTGGTATTCTTTCTCTCAGCTGTGTTTTCTCTAGTTGACTTTACAGACAGTAAATGCTTGAATGCTGTCTCATGTCCATTTGCTAAATAAGCAGTATTTGGTAAAATGGCATTCAGGAATAAAAGTAATACTAAGGAATGAGAAGGAATGATAGATCATTGGATGGATGTTAACATCTATGCAAAATGACCAATTTTACTGAATGAATTTCTTTTTTTTGGGGGGGGGTCCAGTTGTGGGGCCTGAACTCTGGGCCTGGGCGCTGTCCCTCAGCTCTTCAGCTCAAGGCCAGCGCTTTACCACTTGAGCCACAGTACCACTTCTGGCTCTTTTCTTTTTTTTTGCTTATGTGGTGCTGAGGAATTGAGCCCAGGGCCTCAGGCATGCAAGGCAAGCGCTCTACCTCTGAGCCACCTTCCCAGCCCCTTACTGAATGAATTTCATTCATTTACCTGCCTCTAAATGCAATTTCAGAGGCTTTCCTAGTTATACAACCTGTACTTTTGGACATCCTGTCTTGTTTAATTCCACAAACAAAATTACCCTACTTCTTATGGGATTAGAGTCTGGTGGTGAATTACCTATGTGCAGTAGGTACTCATGAAAATATTAAATTATACAAACACCATTTCTCATTTGTTGGCAAATGGTTGTTGATACTATTGCATCTCATTATAGATGGCAAACGGTTGATGATATTATCAAACACTTTGCCTTACAACCAGGATTCGTGTGTCACAAGAATAAAGTATCAGATGTCTAAATTGACAGTGCCAAGCTCAGAGCTGATGACTCAGAGTGGACTGGAGCTCTGTTCTACAGATCATACATTCTGAAGAAGCCAGGATGTAAGAAAGTCTAAGACACACAGAGGAGGAGGAGACTAAATCAGAGTGGCAGACAGAAGCTAGAAAAAGTCACACGGTAATGGCAAAAAGAGTCGAAGACATTGAAGAGAGAAATAAAAGGAACGAGAAAAGAGAGAGAGACAAAAAAAGAAAACACATAAGCTGTGTCAGAGAGACAGCAACAGAGAAGAATGACCATTTCCTTTGAAAAGAAGTTTTCTACATGGCAATGTTCACATATTTGTTACACATACAAGACACTAAGTCACCTAAGAATATTTTTTACAGTAATTATTTTTTTGGCCACAGTGATCGCTTCCTCTGGAGTTTACCTGTCAGGGGCAAACCATCCTCATTGCCATTGCCTTTCTCTTCCTTTCCAGAGGCCTGCTGCTGGGCAGCCAGGGCGGTCAACTGTGCTGACTGCTTAATCAGGGAGACACGGTAAAAGTAGTTTCTCCAAAACACGTCTTCCTTCACCCTTTGAAAGACACACAGGAGCACATGTGAGAATGCTGTACAGCAGAGACGAATCAATCGTCTCCATCTCCCTCTCCCTCTCCTTCTCCCCCTCCCTCTCCTCTCCTCTCTTTCCTCCTACCTTTCTTCCTCCCTCCCTCCCTTCTGCCAGTCCTTCAACTCAGGGCCTGGGCACTGTCTCTGAGCTCTACTTGCTCAAGGCTAGTACTCCACCACTTGAGCCCCAGCTTCACTTCTGGCTTTTTGTGGTTAATTGGAGATAAGTCTCTTGGACTTTCCTGCCCTCAGATCTCAGCCTCCTGAATAGCTAGGATTACAGGCATGAGCTCTTTGTTTCTTTAGTACTACGGATGGAATTCAGAGCTTCACACTTGCAAAACACAGGCACTTTACCACAAGAGCTATACTCCTGGCCCCTGGAATGCAAGACATTCAGGAGCACTATGCAATCCCGGTGAGGTTCAAAGGACATTTGCATTTGCTTTACAAGGGAAAGTTGAACAACAGGATAAACACAACAGGGACAGCAACTAAAAGCAAGTTACCGAAAGGCACTGAGACCTCAGCATTTCTAGGTACAAATGACATCAACAGAGCCATTGGCAGAAAGAAAAGGCATGGTGGTAGTAAGGCAGTGTGACTAACCTAGAGCTAGAGGCAGAGCCAGGACTCCAAAGGTATCTCCTGATTCCTGGGCTATTACGTGCTTTTCAGCACTAAGAAAGCACTATGGGTGTTGTTCTTTATGAAACAAAATGGTTGGTGGCATACTAAAAACTAGCAACTAGTAAGAGCAATGAGTTGTGAAATGGTTTATAGGAGGTTTTGTGTGTGTGTGATGCTGGGAATGGTACTTAGAACATCACACATGTGAGGTAAGTCCTCTGATTGATTAAAAAACAAAAACAAACATAACCCTGGCCAGGCACTGGTGGCTCACACCTGTAACCCTAGCTACACAGGAGACTCAAATCTTGAGAGCTGAGGATCACAGAAGCCAGCCTGTGCAGGAAAGTCCATAAGACTCTTACCTCCAGATAACCACCAAAAATTTGGAAGGACACTTGGCCTGATGCTTGTGGCTTATGCCTGTGATCCTAGCTACTCAGGAGGCTGAAATCTGAGGATTGTACTTCAAAGCCAGCCTGGGCATGAAAGTTTTTGAGATTCTTATTTCCAATTAACCACAAAAAAGCTGGAAGTGGAGCTGTGGCTAAAATTGGTAGAGTACTAGCCTTGAGCACAAAAGCTCCAAGACAGCGTTCGGGCCCTGAGTTCAAGCCCAGGACAGGTACCAAAAAAAAAAAAAGCCAGAAGTGTGACTCAAGTCTAGAGTGCTAGCCTTGAGCACAAAAGCTCAGGGGACATGCCCAGGCTCTGAGTTCAAACCACAGGACAATCATAAAAACAAAACAAAACCAAAACAGAGAGGCTGGGAATGTGGCTTAGTGGTAGAGTGCTGCCTATCATGCAGGAAGCCCTGGGTTTGATTCCTCAGTACCACATAAACAAAAAAAGCCAGAAATGGTGCTGTGGCTCAAGTGGTAGAGTGCTAACCTTGAGCAAAAAGAGGCTCAGGGACATGGCCCAGGCCCTGAGTTCAAGTCCCAGGACTGGCCAAAAAAAAAAACCCGAAAAAACAAAAACACACACACACACACACAAAAACACAGAAAAGCATAAATACCTAACCCTCCCACCCCTGCTGAATTAAAGTTCAACCAGAGAACTCTCAGTGGTTCTCAAACTTGGCTGCATATTAGACTTGTCTGGCATGCAGTACTGTTGCTCCAAGTGGAGTAAAGTGCTTTGGAATGGAGTGTGAGAGCCAAGCAGGGAGAGAAGGGAGTCCAAGTAGAGGAGAGAATGGAGGCAAAAGAGCTTGGTTACCTGCAGAGAGATTAAAAAGGCAAAAAGATTAAAGGTAGAAAAGGGAGTTAGAAAGATGGCAGGAGGAAAAATGGCAGTGATCTTCCTTGTTAGGTATCATCACTAGCACAGAGTGGCAGAGTGCTCATTGCACGGATACATAAATGAGCACATACACACTCGCTAGCTATGTCCTCTGACAGGGTGAGGAAGAGTGACAACTGCAATGGCCAAGGAGAACACTAGGTGCTTTCTAAATACTATTTTCCACTAAAAGGGGCAAGCACTCACTCCATGGAAAATGGCTGATCCTAGGATTACAGAAGAGAAAGAACAAGATGAGCCTGGAGAGAAAATAAGCATTTAACAGTGATGGGGATGAGTTGAATTGACAGAAGTCAGTTTCAGCTGGTTGCTGCTCGCCGAAAGGATAATTTGAGCATCAATAAATAATAACAGGTTATCCACTGCATAGAAAGCATGAGTCAGGCTGGGAAGGTGGCTCAGTGGTAGAGTGCTTGCCTAGCATGCATGAAGCCCTGGGATCGATTCCTCAGTACCAAATAAACAGAAAAAAGCCAGAAGTGGCACTGTGGCTCCAGTGGTAGAGTGCTAGCCTTGAGCAAAAGAAGCTCAGGGACAGTGCCTAAGCCCTGAGTTCAAGCCCCAGGATAAAAAAAATGCATGAGTTGCCAGGCACTGGTGGCTCATGCTTGTAATCCTAGCTACTCAGGAGGCTGAGATCTGAGGATTGTGGTTCAAAGCCAACTTAGGAAGGAAAGTCTGTGAAACTGGTACCTCCAATTAACCTCCAGAAAAGTGGAAGTCGAGCTGTGGTTCAAAGTGGTAGAGTGCTAGCTTTGAATAAAAGGGCTCAGAGACAGCACCCATGCCCCGAATTCTAGCATCATGACCGACCCCCCAAAAAAAGTCTTAATGGATAGAAATATAAGAATGCATAGAATGTTAGCTGAAGAATGTAGTATTAATAGTTCCAAAGTCCCTGCTTGCCGGGTGCTGGTGGCTCACGCCTGTAATCCTAGCTACTCAGGAGGCTGAGATCTGATGATCGTGGTTCAAAGCCAGCCTGGGCTTGGAAAGACTGTGAGACTCCCATCTCCAATAAACCACCAGAAAACCGGAAGTGGCGCTGTAGCTCAAGTGGTAGAGTGCTGGCCTTGAGCTGAAGAGCTGAGGGACAATGCCCAAGCCCAGCATTCCAGCCCCACGACTGACAAAAAAAAAAGTCCCTGCTTAAAAATACTAATTACAGAGGGTATATGGGTATATTTGTGTCTGTGTTTATGTTTATATGATCCAGTACTGGGGCTTGAACTCAGGGCTTTGCCCTGAACCACTTGAACCACAGCTCTACTTCTGTTTTTTTTTTGTGGTGAACTGGAGTTCTCATGGAATTTCCTACCCAGGCTGGCTTCAAACCATGATCCTCACATCTCAGTCTATTGAGTAGCCAGGATTACAGGAGTGAGACACTGACATTTAAAGCCACTTTTATTAGTATTATTATTTTGGAGTCTTAGGGCCTGAACTAAAAGCCTGGTTGCTGTCCCTGAACTTTTTAACCCTTGAGCCACAACTCTACTTCCAACTTTTCTTGGTGCTTAATTGGAAATAAGAGTCTCATGGACTTTCTTGTCTAGGCTGGCATTGAACTGTGATCCTCAGATCTCAGCCTCCTGGACATTCATAGACCCTCCCTCTTGATATGAAAGAGGCATACTGCATAAATCAGAAATCGTTCCCATCACAATAGAGAAGATTATACCAAAGGTTCCAAGATGTTTTCTGATAAGGCAATAACTGAGCACAACACCTCCTGGTTTACTGGACTACTTCCACTTTCATTGTCTACTTTAGGGCATTAGTAATCTGTGAACATCCTTTGGGAAACATGGGGGAAATGTCACAAGTCCTTTCTAGCCTTGGGCTTTCAAAGCCTGAGGACAATACATGATGGAGCCTCATCTGGGTCATACATTAGGTTGTCACAGAGAAGTGCTAACATACTAATGTACATTTGAAAATACAGAGCAAATGTACTATTTTCTAAAATGTTCATAAATACTGATTCCTTCTGTCCAGACAGAATATCTCAAATGATCATGTTGTACATCTGGGTGTCAGGGGAAGTCCAGAAGCCCTGTATTTGTGTGTGATGGCTGGCTTGTTTTTAGATTGTGTGTGGGGTTTTATTTTCTGACACTGTCTCACCATAGGTCTGGCCTTAACTAATAATTCTCCTGCCTTAGCCTTCTGAGTGCTAGGTTTATAGGCAGGTACTTTCATGCATGGCTCGGATTTGTTTTACTATGGAAATTTTCAACAAAATAAAAGCAGAAAGCACAGAAAGACTACAAAAATGAACTCCATATATAGAACTTAAGTTCCATGATTATCAGCATATTTTCCTCTCTCCTGTACACATGCTTTCCTTTAGGTAAGGGTTGCAAAATTTTAAGGAAAAGTCAGATGTCATATCCTTTCATCCATAATATTTCAGTAAGCATTTCTAACAGATAAGGGCTTACAAAATGTGGTGAGTAAAGTCAAGTGTTGAGATGCCTGTAATCCCAATCTTGAAAAGCAGATTCCAAGCCAGCATGATCTACATACTGAGACCCTGTCTCAATCTACCCCCTCGATAAAGTCCCCATATTCCAGTCCCATAATTTCTAAATGATCCTCAAAACCAGCAGTAGAAAACTGGAATTAAAGCACTCAGTCTACCGGCTCTGGTGGCTCATGCCTTTAATCCTAGCTACTCAGATTCTCAAATCTCAGCCTAAGCAGTACAGTCTATGAGACTCTTATTGCCAATTAACCACCAGAAAACCAGCACTGTGGCTCAAAGTGGTAGAGTGCTAGCCTTGAGCAAAAGTGCTCAGGAATAACGCCAACATCCTCAGTTCAAGCACCATGACCAACAACAACAAATTTTAAAGTGCTTAGTCTGTGAGAAATCAGAAGTGGCAATTGCCAAACAATTCTCAAACACTTTGAAAAATTTAAAATTACTGTTGGCAGTAGAGTCTCCAGAATCATCAAGAACCAAAACTATGGATGTTACATCCTGCCATAAGCACTATAGGCTACAGGTCCCAACAACTCAGGAGTCTCTTGAACCTTGACATGAGAGTCACAGTAGGGAGCCCAATGTGTGTTGGCTGAGAGAGACTGGAATGGTCAGGAATGGTCAAGTTGATGGAGCCTACAAGTCTGGAGCACATACTTCAGTCCAGATACCTGATATTCGTCCTTTTAAGTCAATTACACAGAAGAGACTTGACCTCAAATTCTAAGATGAAGGAACTCTCTCCCCCTCCCTCCTTCTGTCTGTCTGTCTGTATGTCTGTTTTTCATGCAGACACACACAAGACTCAATTCCTAGGGTTTTATGAGCAAATGAATTATGAATTAAGATATGAGATGGCACATTTTTTTCCTTATATCCTTAAGATAATATTTTAGACATAGTCTAAAGCTGGAATTTGCGCTGGGGCATTGGTGGCTCACATTTATAATCCAGTTACTCAAGAGGCTGAGATATGAAGGATCGCAGTTTGAGGCCAGCCTGGGCAGAAAAAGTTGGCTAGACTCCATCATCAAATAACCAGCAAAAAAGAAGAGATGGAGGTATAGCTCAAGTAGTATAGTTCCATCCTAGGAAGCTAGCAAGCACATGGGCCTGAGATCAAACCCTATTATTATATTTAAAAAAATCGGTGATGAGAATTTGGTCATAAAGCACATACTCCTCTTTTGGGAGAGTAGGGTAAAGCTGTAAAAACTATCAATGTGCTAATAATTATGGAGAATAGAGTTTCACTAGAAAGAAAAATAAAAATGTTGGAGGCATGGCACAAATGGTAGAAAGCCTGCTTAGTGAGGCTGAATTCAAAGCCCAGTACTGCCAAAAAAAAGGAAAAGAGAAAGAGAAAAATAAAGAGAAAGACAAAGGGCTGGGGATGTGGCTTAGTGGTAGAGTGCTTGCCTAACATGCACGAACCCCTGGGTTCAATTCCTCAGTACCACATATACAGAAAAGGCTGGAAGTGGTGCTGTGGCTCAAGTGGTAGAGCGCTAGCCTTGAGCATAGAGAGGTTTAGGGACAGAGCACAGGCTGAGTCCAAGCCCCAGGACCAGCAAAAAAAAAAAAAGCAAAAACAAAACAGGTTGGCGCTAGTGGCTCATGCCTGAAATCCTAGCTACTCAGGAGGCTGAGATCAGAGGACGGTGGTTCAAAGCAAGGCAAAGCAGGAAAGTCTGTGAAACTCCTATATCCAATAAACCACCAAAAAACTGGAAGTGGCACTGTGGCTCAAGTGGTAGACCACTTGCCTTGAGCTGAAGAGTTGTGGGACAGTGCCCAGGCCGAGGGAGGGAGGGAGGGAGGGAGGGGAGAAGGGGAGAGAGAGAGAGAGAGAGATTGAGTCTGTATATCTGTTTGGCCAAGTGCAGAAAAACATGTCCAAAATGGTTTTCTCATACAGACAAGATGTGCTGTTATGTGAGACTCTTTTTTTGTGTGTGTTGGTCATGGGGCTTGAACTCTGGGCCTGGGCACTGTCCTGAGCTCTTCAGCTCAAGGTGAGCACTCTACCACTTGAGCCACAGTGCCACTTTTGTGCTGCTGTATGGACCCAAGGGCAAGAACATTTGCGACAATCCCTTTGTGGCTGGACAGCTAAACAGAGCAAAACAAATATGTGCCCACTGTACTCCCTCTGAAAATACCACAGACATGCGGCAGAGATTAACAGAAAAGGAATCACATGGATAAATCCCAGGGAAGGACAGTGGATGCTGAAAAGTCAATATGCAAATAGTCATCTACTTGCTGAGCAGAGAAAGCTGCTGGAAGGAAGGCAGCAGGCCTGCTTACTGGGTAGACGCTCAGAAAGGCCCTGCAACAAGAGGTAGCAGCAGGCACATCTGAAGGTCAGCTAGGCTCCATATAAGAGGTATGGAGAGACAACTAACGCATGTCATGAAGCAGAGGCAGATGGTTTGCTATGTGGGGCTGAGCCATGACTGGTAGAGTTGAGACTGGGATGTGTTACCATACAAAAGCCACAGGGGTCAGGGATAGACTATATATTGACTGTGACAAGTCAGGCCTTTCTGCTATTTAGCTATTGAGTCTCTGGTCTAAAGGGCCTCTTCCCAACATGCAGTGGTCAAGTACCCTTTCAGTATAGAGCCTCATTAGTGCAGAAGGATGAGTAAGGGGCATCTGCAACATGAAAACAGCCAAGTCCAAAGATCCTTTTCTGGCAGAGAGAGTGAGGCTTGAATGTAGAGCCTTGTGCATGCTATGTAAGTAGTGCACTATCACTTGAGGCAGGCCTCCAGTCACCCAAACAAAGATTCTGAGCAAACTGCACAGAAGAGTATCTGGAGAAAATCAGACTTTTTCTCTTCATGAAACTGTAAGAGCCTACATCTACAGAACAAGAATAAGAATGCTGGAATAGCCGGGTGCCTATGGTTCATGTCTATAATCCTAGCTACTCAGGAAGCTGAGATCTGAGGATCACAGTTCAAAGCCACCCTGGGCAAGAAAGTCCAGGAGACTCTTATCTCTAATAAACCACTCAGAAAACCAGAAGTAGCACTGTGGCTCAAGAGATAGAGTGCTTGCCTTGAGCTGAAGAGCTGAGGGACAGCGCCCAGGCCCAGAGTTCAGGCCCCACAACCAACCAAAAA
>NW_012267366.1:5155763-5158439 GCF_000151885.1 Dipodomys ordii | reverse complement strand
GGGCTGGCTTTGAACCGTGATCCTCAGATCTCAGCCTCCTCAGTAGCTAGGATTACAGGTGTGAGCCACCAGCACCCTGCTCCTCTGTGAGATTCTTAAATCCACTAAACTACTCAGAAAAAGCAGGAAGTGGCATGTGGCTTAGGTGTTAGAGTACTAGCTTTGAGCAAAAGAAGCTTAGGGACAGAGCCCAGGCTGAGCTCAAGCCCCAGGACACACACATAAACACACACACACACACACACACACACACACACACACACACACACACACGCACACATGCACACACGCAGGCACGCACATGTTCATGGGGATACTAAGCCCAAGGGAAGCTGCAGAAGAGAAGGGTGCCCTCTGCTGATAGGGCCATGGAAAAGCATCACAATACGTGCTTGCTTTGGAGCTTTAAGCAGTAGGGATTTTCAGAGTGGGGAAGAAAGGACCTTTGGTGGTGGAAAATCCACAGGAAAAACAAGAACACAGCTACTGAATACAGAATGTGGTCAGCTTGAGAAAAGGCAAAGGTCCTGATGAGCTTTGTAGATGTGAATTCTATTTTCCAGACTCATAGGGTACATTTACTGTTTCTGAAGGAAAAGCCATTCTACCTTTTTTTTTTTTCCTTTTGGTAGTCCTGGGGCTTGAACTCAGGGCCTGGGCACTGTCCTTAAGCTTCTTTTGCTCATGGCTAGCACTCTACCACTTAAGCCACAGCACCACTTCCGGCTTTTTCTGTTTGTGTGGTACTGAGAAATCAAAACCAGGACTTCTTCATGCATGCTAGGCAAGCACTCTACCACTGAGCCGCATTCCCAGCCCATTCTACCTTCTAACTAGGATAAAAGAGCATTTCTCATCCCACCCCAAATATCCTGCCTTTGGTTTGCATTCCCTGGCATCCTGACAGGTGGGAGCTGCTACAGGGTTTCTGGCCTTATTTTTTTTTTTAACAAATAGACTCTTGAGGCCATTCTCCCTCTCCCTATCCCTCCTCTCCCCCTCTCCCCCTCCCTCTCTCTCTCTCTCTCTCTCTCTGTCTCTGATTTTTCAGTTGTGGGGCTTCAACTCTGGGCCTGGGCCCTGTCCCTCAGCTCTTTAGCTCAGGCTAGGGCTCTACCACTTAAGCCACAGTGCCACTTCTGGCTTTTTCTGTTTATGTGGTACTGAGGAATTGAACCCAGGGCCTTATGCATGCAAGGCAAGCACTCTATCACTGAGACACCTTCCCAGCCCCTCTCAATCATTCTTACTAATATTATGCATGGTATAATCACCATGGCCATTCAGAACAGCAAGCATGTCAGCATGCAGCCACCACTCTAGTCTGAGAACACAGTACTTACAATTTAGGAACGAGGGCAAATCTCATCTTGCTTAGCAGCTCATCCTCTTGCAGCATGACCAAGGCAGTTGGATACATCTGATCAAACTCAAAATTAAACTGCACACCAGCTGGTGGGTCACGAAGGAAATTCCTCTTATCCTTTGATGAAAAAGGGGAGGAAGAATCCAGGGGGAAATTCACAAAATGCAATTAACAGGTCACAGCGTATTATTATTTATTTTTTTTTGGGTCCGGTCATGGGGCCTGAACTCTGGGCCTGGGCACTGTTCCTCAGCTCTTCAGCTCAAGGCTAGCGCTCTACCACTTGAGCCACAGCATCACTTCTAGCTTTTTTCTTTTTGCTTATGTGGTGCTGAGGAATTGAACCCAGGGCCTCATGCATGCAAGGCAAGCGTACTACCACTGAGCCACCTTCCCAGCCCAACACAGCGTATTATTGATGAAAAAGTATTGAATTCTACTAAAAAGTTTCAGCCACAAAGTTCACTGATCTGTCACTGACCTGCTTGATTAACAGATGAGAGAACAACAGAGTCTTTCTTGTATTTTCTTGTGTGTGTGTCCTGGAGCTTGAACTCAGGGCCTGGGTGCTGTCTTTGAGCTTTTTTGCTCAAGCCTAGTGCTCTACTGCTTCAGCCACAGCTCCACTTCCAGCTTTTTGGTTGTTAATTGGAGATAAGAGTTGCAAGGAGTTTCCTGCCTGGTCTGGCTTTGAACCACAACCTTCAGATCTCAGCTTCCTGAATAGGGAGGGTTCCAGGCAGGAGCCACCAGTGCCTGGCCCTTTGATATGTTTTCTACTTCTCACCAATCTCTTGGGAGGCTGGGAAATTTAATCATGTAACTCATGGAAATTATAGCTATGAATCATAAAAACACATGTTTTAGTAAGTACCTTTAGGTATGTAAAGAGGGCTAGGAATGTGTCTTAGTGGTAGAATGTTTTCTTAGCATGAATGAAGACCTGGGTTCGACTCCTCAGTATCACATAAACAGAAAAAGCTGGAAATGGCGCTGTGGCTCAAGTGGTAGAGTGCTAGCTTTGAGAAAAAAGAAGCTCAGGGACAATGCCAGACCATGAATTCAAGCCCCAAACTGGCAAAAAATAAATTGACTTAGGAAAGTATTCCATAGGGGCTGGGAAGGTAGCTCAGTGGTAGAGCACTTGCCTTGCATGCACGAAGCCCTGGGTTCGTTTCCTCAGCACCACATAAGCAAAAAGAAAAAAGCCGGGAGTGGCACTGTGGCTCAAGTGGTAGAGCGCTAGCCTTGAGCTGAAGAGCTGAGGGACAGTGCCCAGGCCCAGAGTTCAGGCCCCATGACCGGACCCA
>NW_012267366.1:5140709-5155713 GCF_000151885.1 Dipodomys ordii | reverse complement strand
AAATAAAAATAAATAAAAAAGGGAACAGTATTTTCCAAAACTTTTTTTTTTTTTGGGTCTGGTCGTGGGGCCTGAACTCTGGGCCTGGGCACTATCCCTCAGCTCTTCAGCTCAAGTCTAGCACTCTACCACTTGAGCCACAGCGCCACTTCCGGCTTTTTTCTTTTTTGCTTATGGGGTGCTGAGGAATTGAACCCAGGGCCTCATGCATGGAAAGCAGGCGCTCTACCACTGAGCCACCTTCCCAGCCCCTCTCCAAAACTTTTAATGTTATAAAAGACAAAGAAATGTTATTGGACAGTTAAGAGATTAAATGAGGGTAAGACATATGGAAAAGAGCTGAATTATCTTATCCTTAATTGAATTGTGGCAAGCAGGGACTAGAAATGTTATAAAGGACATTTGGGAGCCTCCACTACATAGTGAATTATCCTTAATTGGATTGTGGAAGACATTGTGTCATAAAGGACATTTGGTAGTCTTGACTACATAGTAAGACCTCCTCTTGAAAACAATAGCAATGCTGGGAATGTGGCTTAGTGGTAGAGTGCTTGCCTAGAATGCATGAAGCCCTGGGTTGGATTCTTCAGTGCCACATACACAGAAAAACCTGGAAGTGATGCTGTGGCTCAAGTGGCAAGTGCTAGCCTTGAGCTGAAGAGCTGAGGGACAGTGCCCAGGCCCAGAGTTCAGGCCCCATGACCGGACCCAAAAAATAAAATAAAAAATAAAAAAAAGGAAAGTATTCCATATACCATGATTGATTTTCTTTTTCACTCAAGGTCATGAAAAACTTTTTGGTTTCAATGTTTACATCAAATTAGCTGTACTTTACCATAACTTATTTAACTGGGCCCATTTTAATAGTCATTTAAATAGGTATCACAATGAAATTTCCTTTTATTTTTGTGCCGGTCCTGGGGCTTTAACTCAGGGCCTGAGCTCTTTTTGCTCAAGCCTAGTGCTTTACCACTTGAGCCTCAGCTCCACTCCCAGATATTCTGGTGCTTAATTGGTGGTAATTGTCTTGTAGACTTTCCTGCCTAGACTGGCTTTAAAGCTTGATCCTCACTCAGATCACAGCCTCCTGAGTATCTAGAATTATAGGCACGATCCATGAGCACCTGGCTTAAAATCTCCTCTTGTGTAGTTGCTAATGTATGTTAATAAAAGAAAAACAAAGAAAAAACAGTGGAGGCAGGGGTGGTGTGTGCCTTGCAATGAGCTAGCTGCTTAGGGTGAAAATATCAGCCTGGCCTTTACTCTCTGATCATTGCCAGCTAAGTAGAGAATACAGAGAGGAAATGAAGGTATCACCCGCATTTCTGTTCAATCTTCTCACTTGTCTCAGGGTGATAAAAGCCTGACTTATTATACAGAAGTGCTGTGAGGTTCAATAGAGTAGTGTGTGGGAAAGTGCTTTTGCAAACTGTCAGATACCAAACAATTGCTAGCTGGTCTGGCTGCATTTCCTCCAAAGTCTTCAGGTAAAGTTTTGCAGGCCAGCATGCAGAATATTGTCCTATCAATTTTCAACAAGTACATATAGGTAAAGAGAAAATAGAGAATACAATCATTTCCTTCACAGAAACTAGAATGCTGCCTAAAGAACTTCCTATGGTAATGTATCTCAAAACATTATTATCAGGCCAGAAGCCAGTGGCTCATGCCTATAATCCCAGCTACTCAGGAGGCTGAGATCTGAGGATTGCAGTTCAAAGCCAGCCTGAGCAGAAAAGTCGGTGAGACTTTCATCTCCAGTAAACCAGCAGAAAACCAGAAGTGGAGCTGTTGCTCAAGTGGTAGAGTGTTCGTTTTGAGCTGAAGAGCTGAGGGACAGCACCCAGGCCTGGCGTTCAAGCTCCATAACTAACACAAAACAAAACAAACAAACATTATTGCCAGGTGTGCTGGTGCACATCTGTAATCCTGGCACTCTGGAGATGGAGGTAGGAGGCTCTGTCTGTTTCAAGAAAATTAAAACTGGCTGGGTGCTAGTAGTTCATGTCTATAATCCTAGCTAGCTACTTAGGAGGCTGAGATCTGAGGATTGCAGTTCAAATCCAGGCCAGGCAGGAAAGTCTATGAGACATTCATCTCCAATTAACCACAAAAAAGCTGGAAGGAGAGTTATGGCTCAAGTGGTAGAACGCTAGCTTTGAGCAAAAAAGCTCAGGAACAGGGCTCAAGTCCTGAGTTCAAGCCTCAGAATTGGTATTGAAAATAAAAATTGGGCTGGGAAGGTGGCTCAGTGGCAGGGTGCTTACCTTGCATGCATGAGGCCCTGGGTTCGATTCCCCTGCACCACATAAGTAGAAAAAGCTAGAAGTGGCATTGTGGCTCAAGTGGTAGAGCACTAGCCTTGAGCTGAAGAGCTGAGGGACAGTGCCCAAGCCCAGAGTTCGAACCCCATGACTGACCCCCCCCCAAAAAAAAAGAAAATAAAAATTGTACTGAAGAAAAACAAAAGGACTGGGGACCTGGGAATGTGGCTTAGTGGTAGAGTGCTTGCCTAGCACGCATGAAGCCCTAGGTTTGATTCCTTAGTACTACATAAAGAGAAAAAAAGCCAGAAGTGGCACTGTGGCTCAAGTGGTAGAATGCTAGCTTTGAGCAAAAGCAGCTCAGGGACAGTACTTAGGCTCTGAGTTCAAGCCCCAGGACCAGCAAAAAACAAAACAAAACAAAACAAAAACCCAGGTGCCTGTGGTTCACACCTGTAATCCTAGCTACTCAGGAGGCTGAGATCTAAGGATTGTGGTTCAACAAACCACTCAGAAAATCTGAAGTGACACTGTGGCTCAAGTGATAGAGCGCTACCCTTGAGCTGAAGAGCTGAGGGACAGCGCCCAGGCCCAGAGTTCAAGCCCTATGACTGACAAAAATAAAGGGAGGGGGGCCTGGGAATGTGACTTAGTGGTGGAGTGCTTGCCTATCATGCATGAAGCCCTGGGTTCAATTCCTCAGTACCACATACACAGAAAGAGCCAGAAGTGGAACTGTGACTCAAGTGGTAGAGTGCTAGCCTTCAGTAAAAGTTCAGAAACAGTGCCCAGGCCCTCAGTTCAAGCCCCAGGACTCACAATTAAAAAAAAACTGCAGCCGGGCGCTGGTGGCTCACGCCTGTAATCCTAGCTACTCAGGAGGCTGAGATCTGAGGATTGTGGTTCAAAGCCAGCCAGGGCAGGAGAGACCGTGAGACTCCTATCTCCAATAAACCACCAGAAAACCGGAAGTGGCGCTGTAGCTCAAGTGGTAGAGCGCTCGCCTTAAGCTGAAGAGCTGAGGGACAGCGCCCAGGCCCAGAGTTCAAGACCCACGACCGACAAAAAAAAAAAAAAACTGCATGAGGCAGGTAATGCCTCATGTAAAAAAAAGGGCATCTTAGTGGTAGAGTGCTTGCCTAGCATGCACGAGCCCTGGGTTTGATTCCTCAGTACCATATAAACAGAAAAAACTGGAAGTGGCACTGTGGCTCAAGTGGTAGAGCTCTAGCCTTGAGCAAAAGAAGCTCAGAGACAGTGTCCAGGGCCTGAGTTCAAGCCCCAGGACTAGCAAAAAAAAAAAAAAAAGAAGAAGAAAAAAGAAAAAAAAATTCTGCTAAAGATAAAGTCATACTGACAGATGTATCATGACAGGAAGAAAGTCTGTTCTATATATATATATATTATATATATCATAAGATACTTACAGCAGATAATGCTAAGATTTGTTGTTGAATTGTTTCTTCATCATTAGTGTCAACCCATGGGGGCACAGCTGCTTCTGTACAGAAGGTGAAAAAAAATAGGTTACAATGGCTATATTATAATCTATGATTTTAAAGAATGAGAAAGTATCTATTTGACTATTTAAAACAGCCATTTACCAGTAAGGTTCAAATATTAAGTTATTGTAATATCTTTACTTAATTTATGAGTTTTATGTATGTTTGCATTTAGTCAAAATAATTTTACTTAAACTGAGCACTAGTTACTTACTCCTGTATTCCTAGCTGAGATTTGGAGGATCCAAGTTTGAAGTCAGCCTAGGTATATATATGTAGTGGTGTATATTTGTCATCCCAGCTATGATGGGAGGTCTAAAATAGGAGGATCATGGTCTAAGCATTTGTACAGACAGGAAGTGAGGCCCTATCTCAAAAACAACCAGTACAAAGAAGGGCTGGATGTATTGCTAAGTGGTAGAATCCCTACCAATTATGAGTCTGAGTTTAAACCCCTAAAACTGTGTCCTCCAAACAAATAAAAACAAACTCTATTTGAATGACACTATAAAGAAATCTGACAACACTGTAATCAGAGTATTAAAATAACCATCAGAGCTGGGTGCTGGTGGCTCACACCTCTAATCCTAGCTACAAAGGAAGCTGAGGTGTGAGGATAGTAGTTCAAAGCCAGCCCAGGTAGGAAAGTCTGTGAGACTCTTATCTCCAATTAACCACCAGAAAAAATCGGAAGTGGCACTGTAGCTCAAGTGGTAGAGCACCAGCCTTGAGCTGAAGAGCTAAGGGACAGTGCTCAGGCCCAGAGTTCAAGCCCCACGACCGACAAAAAATAAAAATAAATAAAAAAGGGAACAGTATTTTCCAAAACTTTTTTTTTTTTTGGGTCTGGTCGTGGGGCCTGAACTCTGGGCCTGGGCACTATCCCTCAGCTCTTCAGCTCAAGTCTAGCACTCTACCACTTGAGCCACAGCGCCACTTCCGGCTTTTTTCTTTTTTGCTTATGGGGTGCTGAGGAATTGAACCCAGGGCCTCATGCATGGAAAGCAGGCGCTCTACCACTGAGCCACCTTCCCAGCCCCTCTCCAAAACTTTTAATGTTATAAAAGACAAAGAAATGTTATTGGACAGTTAAGAGATTAAATGAGGGTAAGACATATGGAAAAGAGCTGAATTATCTTATCCTTAATTGAATTGTGGCAAGCAGGGACTAGAAATGTTATAAAGGACATTTGGGAGCCTCCACTACATAGTGAATTATCCTTAATTGGATTGTGGAAGACATTGTGTCATAAAGGACATTTGGTAGTCTTGACTACATAGTAAGACCTCCTCTTGAAAACAATAGCAATGCTGGGAATGTGGCTTAGTGGTAGAGTGCTTGCCTAGAATGCATGAAGCCCTGGGTTGGATTCTTCAGTGCCACATACACAGAAAAACCTGGAAGTGATGCTGTGGCTCAAGTGGCAAGTGCTAGCCTTGAGAGGACAGTGCCCAGGCCCTGAGTTCAAGCCCCAAGATTGCAAAAAAAAAAAAAACCAAACAAAAAAACCCAACAGTACAAGGTGAATGATTATGAGTGAGAAAAAGGCTTTCAGAAGTGAAATGGACCAGGTGTTAGTGGCTCATGCCTATAATCCTAGCTACCCAGGAGGCTGAGATCTAAGGATCAAGGTTGAAACTTAGCCCAGGCAGGAAAATCTGTGAGACTCTTATCTCCAATTAACTACCATAAAAGCCAGAAGTAGAGCTGTGGCTCAAGTGGCAGAGTGCCAGCCTTGAATACAAAAGCTCAGGGAGAGTGCCCCAACACTGGCACGCTCCCACGCACACGCGCGCGCGCACACACACACACTATTACGTGAATTCCAATTTTGAGATTGAGTTAAATAAGATTATTCAAATTAACTACAGCTCTTTCTATTTTTACTTCATTTGTGTGGCTACTAGAGTATTTTTTGGGGGGGGGTCTGGTCATGGGGCCTGAACTCTGGGCCTGGGCTCTGTCCCTCAGCTCTTCAGCTCAAGGCTAGAGCTCTACCACTTGAGCCACAGCGCCACTTCCGGCTTTTTTCTTTTTGCTTATGTAGTGCTGAGGAATCGAACCCAGGGCCTCAGGCATGCAAGGCAAGCGCTCTACCTCTGAGCCAACTTCCCAGCACTATTTTCTTATTTTTTAGTTGGTCGTGGGGCCTGAACTCTGGGCCTGGGCACTGTCCCTCAGCTCTTCAGATCAGGTTAGTGCTCTACCTCATGAGCCACAGCACAACTTCTGGCCTTTTCTGTTTATGTGGTGCTGAGGAATCGAACCCAGGGCCCCATGCATGCAAGGTAAGCACTCTACCACTGAGCCACCTTCCCAGCCCCACTACTGGAGTATTTAAAATGACTTACCTGGCTTGTGTAAGTTTTGTTTGTGTGTGAATATGTGGATGTGTCAAAATGTAATTAAAATGCTCTTCCTGAGAGCCAACTCCCTAGAGGGACTATTCTCACCCACTATCCCAGCCCTGGGAATAACTTAATCCCTTTCTTTAAACCTAAAGGTTTATGGGTGAGTCTTCTCATCACTAGTCCTTCTGCTGTCAGAAGGATGGCTGGTTAATGCACACTTTTTTTTGGTGTTGGGATCAAATCTAGGATCCTGTACAAGCTAAGCATAGGGTCTGTAACTCAGCCTTATACACATTTTTGTATTTTCAGAGCCTTAGTATGGTTCTAGCACATACTAGGTGCTTAATCAAATCTAGTGGCAGGTAGGTGGAAGAGCTGGGGTTGTAGGTCAGTAGTAATGTTTTCCTAGCATCAGCAAGACCTTTAGTTAAGTACTTAGCACAATAAAATACATATCCCCCTCACAGACATATATACATGCACACATGCACACACACACACACACACACACACACACACACACACACGAATGCACACACAGCAAGTTAAGTAAGGCAAATGTATACCATACCAGACTTCTTTGTATGTTGTTCCTCAACAAACTTTTTTTGTTCCTTCTGAAAATCTCCTATAATTGTCTGTTGAAAAAAGGGCAGAGTGGTTTTCATTCTAGTAAAGAGTACACATAGCAAAAATATCTAAATAACGATATCTAAGGCTTAACTGATGACCACTTTGAATTTGAACTTTACAACTTGAGAAGGGAGGGAGGAGTTGGGGAGGGAAGGATGGTAGGGGAAAAACAAAGGAGGGGGTAATAATGCTCGATAGGAAATGTACTCATTACCTTACTCATGTAACTGTAACCCCTGTACAGTATCTTTATAATAAAAAATATTTTTAAAAAAAGAATTACTAGGGCTGGGAAGGTGGCTCAGTGGTAGAGTGCTTGCCTTGCATGCATGAGGCCTTGGGTTCGATTCCTCAGCACCACATAAGCAAAAAGAAAAAAGCCGGAAGTGGCGCTGTGGCTCAAGTGGTAGAGCACTAGCCTTGAGCAGAAGAGCTGAGGGACAGCGCCCAGGCCCAGAATTCAGGCCCCATGATTGGACCCCCCCCAAAAAAAGAATTACTAATAGCCAGGGTAGCAGTGGCTCACGCCTGTAATCCTAGCTACTCAGGAGGCTGAGATCTGAGGATTGCGGTTCAAAGCCAGCCAGGGCAGGAAAGTCTGTGAGACTCATCTCCAATTAACCCCAGAAAACCGGAAGCGGCACTGTGGCTCAAGTGGTAGAGCGCTCACTTTGAGCTGAAGAGATCAGGGACAGCACCCAGTCCTGGAGTTCAAACCCCATGACTGACCAAAAAAAAAAGACTAACAATAAGTGAAATCCCCTAAGCCTGAAATTTTAGCACTAGGAAAAACAAAAAACAAAGTCACCCTTTGGAGTTTAACAGTTGATCCTGATGAGCAATTGTTTGTAAATCATACAAAGACCAGGTGCCAGTGGCTCATGCCTGTGATCCTAGCTACTCAGGAGGCTGAAGTCTGAGGATTGAGGTTCAAAGCCAATCAAAGCAGGGAAGTCCATGAGAATTTTGTCTCCAATTAACCACCAAAAATCTGGAAGTGGAGCTGTAGTTCAAGTGGTATAGTGCTAGCCTTGAGCAAATAAAAGCTCAGGGACAGTGCCTAGGCTCTGAGTTCAAGCTCTAGGACCACCCCCCCCGCCCCCAACACACATATACATACACACACACACACACAATCATACAAAGGCATACATATATATCTTGAAATAGTTAAATTTAAAATTAAACTTGGCCAGGTACTAGTGGCTGACGCCTGTAATCCTAGCTACTCAGAAGGCTGAGATCTGAGGATGGTGGGTCAAAGCCAGCCCGGGCAGCAAAGTCTGTGAGACTCTTATCACCAGTTAACCACAGAAAACCTGAAGTGGTGCTGTGGCCTGAAGTGGTAGAGCACTAGCTTTGAGTAAAAGAGCTCAGAGAGGGACAGTGCCCAGGCCCCGAGGTCAAGCCCCATGACTGACCAGAAAAAAAGAAATTTAAACTATATTAAAGTTTTGTTATAATCGAGCAGTAAACTATATTAAGGTATAAACAAAGTTTTTATTTTATTTTTTTGTTAGTACAGGGTTTTAAACTCCAGGTTTTGTCCTTGCTAGGCAGGCATTCTACCACTTGAGCCAGGTCCCTAGCTCCTCTTTTTTTTTTTTTTTTGGTCGGTTGTGGGGCTTGAACTCTGCGCTTGGGCACTATCCCTCAGCTCTTCAGCTCTAGGCGAGCATTCTACTGCTTGAGCCACAGCGCCATTTAAGGTTTTCTAGTGGTTTATTGGAGATAAGAGTCTCATGGACTTTCCTGCCCAGGCTGGCTTTGAACCGTGATCCTCAGATCTCAGCCTCCTGAGTAGCTAGGATTACAGGCCTGAGCCACCAGCGTCCGTCTTCCTCCCTTTTTTCAAGCAAGGTCTCCCCAAGTAGCTCAGGTTGGCCTCTAACTACTGATCTTCTTGACACAGCCTGCTGTGTTAAAATCAAAGTTATTTATACAAAAGTACTTTTATACAATGAGAAAGAAAAAGAATCTCAATAATTAAATATTATCACAATAACATGGTATCTTACTTGGATTAAAAAAAGTTCAGAAGGGATGAAATTAACTGCTAATAAATTTTATAAATTTCTACTTCCAAAAGATGTTTAAATGTACCTTATCAATGATGCCATCTATTTTTCCTTCTTCTACAGATTTCTTTATTGTCTGTGCTGTTTCAGCAACTGATTCAGTTATCTTCTTTGTAGCAGCACTTGCAAAGTTAAACAGATAATCTGCAGTGGATAAAAACAGTGGATGTTTCATTCAAGTACAATGTTTGTGAGAGTTTTCCATCAGCATCTGTGGGAAATCTATCTCAGAACATACTCAGATTCCAAAATCTGTGAACATTCAAGTCCTTTATATAAAACAACATAGTATTTGTGTAGAACTTACAACCTCCTATATTAAATATCTCCATCTATAATACTTAATAAGATGTAAATGCTACATAAACTGTAGTTATATTATTTAGGGATAAGGAAGAGGAAAAAAAGTCTGTACATATTCAGTACAGAGATAATTTATCCTTTTTTTTTTTTTTTGGTCAGTTGTATGGCTTGAAATCGGGGCCTTGGTGCTGACCCTGAGCTCTTTTGCTCAAGGCTAGCACTGTACCACTTTGAGCCACAGCACCATTTCTGGTTTTTTGGTGGTTAACTGGAAATAAAGAGTCTCATGGAGTTTCCTGCCTGGGTTGGCCTTGAACCACAAGCCTCAGATCTCAGGCTCCTGAGTAGCTAGGATTACAGGTGTGAGCCACTGGTGCCTGGCTAATTCTTTTCCAAATATATTGTCAGTCATGGGGCCTGAACTCTGGGCCTGGGTGCTGACCCACAGTGCTACTTCCAGTTTTTTCTGTTTATGAATTGAGGAATCAAACCCAGGGCTTCACATATGCTAGGCAAGCACTCTACCACTAAGCCACATTCCCAGTTACCAGGCACTAGTGACTCATGTCTGTAACTCTGGTTATTCCAGAGGCTGAGATCTGAGGATTGCGGTTTAAAGCCAGCCAGGGCAGGAAAGTGTCATACTCTTGCCTTTGATGGTTTAAAGCCAGCCAGGGCAGGAAAGTTTGTCATACTCTTGCCTTTGATAAACTAATCAGAAAAAGCCGAAAGCAGACATGTGGTTCAAGTGGTAGTGCGCTGGCCTTGAGCCTATGAATCTCTGTGACGGTGCCCAGGCCCCAGGACTGGTGAAGAATAAAATAAAAACTGCTATTTTATGAGAGAATGATGAAAAGAATGACATTGGACAAGATGCATTGTATTCATAAACTGCTTTGTTGAATGGCAATGCCTTTGAACAACTGTTTTAAAGATTATAAAAACTGGAATTTAGCATAATAATCTCTATTCTCAAATTTTAGTGACTGCCAAAATACAGTTTACTGAACTCACAGTTATCATCCTCAAGGCACAGTTATCATCCTCAAGGAGTGTCTATTTTTAAGCCTAAATAAGGAAATTAAAGAATCAAGACAACAAAAGAGCAATAAACCAAGGCAGCTATACTCAGAGCAGAACAAACTGTTTCTAGAGAGCTACTGATGGCCTACGAGTGAGCAGCAAGAGAGAATGACCAACATCAGCTGTGAGGGCTCCAAGGTAGTCCCTAGAAGTTCAACACAGCCTTGTGGACAGAAGTAGTTACAGGGACTGGAGCAGAAGCAACAGTCCCCGTTGTGCTAGGCCTTCAGGATAAGCAGACCAGCTGGTATCCTGGCCAAGGTGGTGCTGCCGTGTGTGCACGTGCGCGCTCATGCACATGTGCGAACATTGAAGGTGGTGAGTGCATTAAGTGGGAGCTCATGGAAGACTCACTGGGTATCACACCCAGGGCCTTGGGCATGTTAAGCAAGCACTCAATCACCGTTTCACCCCCTATTCACAAAAAACTTTGCTTTCATAGTTGGCTAAATGGCTGCTATCTTGGAACTTGAGTTCTTGGAGGGTTCCTACCATTCTGCAAACTAGTAAGAGTAGCTGTGTTTAAACTGTATGAACAATATGGTTTATGCTGAATACCTGCTTTCTTTCTTGCAGTCTAGATATTTGGCTCATGGCAGGCATAGAGTGCCTATATGACCAGAACTGAATAAAAACTCTGAATCTCTAGTTGTGTGCTGTTGACTCATGCCCATAATCCTAGCTACTCAGGAGGCTGATATCTGAGGATCATGGTTCAAAACCAGCTTAGGCAGGAAACTCCATGCAACTCTTCTCTCCAACTAACAACTAAAAAGCTGGAAGTAAAGCTGTGGTTCAAGTGGTAGAACCCTAACTTTGAGCAAAAGCAGCTTAGGGACAGAGCCTATGCTCTTGAGTTCAAGCCCCAGAACCCCTGTGTGCAGACACACACCCCCAAAACAAAAGTGGGGCTTCTTAAAGATTCTATCTATCTATCTAATGCCCTGGAAAGACTGTGGGCTCAGTTACTCCAAAGATAACATTTGTTTAAGATTAATATGTAGGGCTGGGAATATGGCTCAGTGGTAGATTGCTTGCCTTGCATGCCTGAGGCCCTGGGTTCGATTCCTCAGTACCACATAAGCAAAAAAGAAGAAAAAAAAAGATTAATATGTAGGGCTGGGAATGTGGCTTAGTGGTAGAGTGCTTGCCTAGCATGCATGAAGCCCTGGGTTCGATTCCTCAGTATTCCACATAAACAGAAAAAGCTGCAAGTAGCATTGTCACTCAAGTGGTAGAGTGCTAGCCTTGAGCAAAATATGCTCAGGGGCAGTGCCCTGAATTCAAGCCCCAGGACTGGCAAAAAAAGATTAATATGTAGAAATAAAAAAAAATCTGATAACTTCTCTTGCCTCTATCAAAGTTTGTGTATAAACTAGAACCTTTATGTCTTCCTAAGATCACATGAATTTCAGAAGCAAGGTCTTAGTTTTCTGAAATATGTGTGTGTGGTGTGTGGTGTGTGTATGTGTGTGTCTCACATCTACCTCAGCCTCCTAAAATAGAAAATCTAGTGAGGAAAGAAGAGGACAGCATTAGCTCCAAGTTAGGTATGTATATTAAAAACACATTGTTTAAGACCTTTCAGTGAGTTTCCTTACAATAAATGGATAGTGATGAGACAGAGAAACACAGAGCAATAGAGGGGTATCCGGATTATAATATATGCACAATGTGAAATACCCTGGGGAAACCCTTCGGTACAATTGATATACACTAAAACAGTGACAGGAGACAGGCGGGAGAGTAGAACAGGCTTTCTTGGACAGCAGGTTGGGAAGGATGAATAGGGTAAAAAAGACTGAATATGGTCAAGCACTTTAATACACATATATGAAAATAGAGGGCTGGGAAGGTACTCAGTGGTAGAGTCCTTGCCTTGCATGCATGAGGCCCTGAATTCGATTCCTCAGCACCACATAAGCAAAAACAAAAAAGCCGGAAGTGGCACTGTGGCTCAAGTGGTACACTGGCCTTGAGCTGAAGAGCTGAGGGACAGCGCTCAGGCCCAGAGTTCAGGCCCCACGACCGGACCAAAAAAAAAGAAAAAAGAAAATATAATAAGGAAACCTATTGAAATTGTTTGAAGAGGGGATGAGGTTGGTGAGATACACTGCACGTATATATGCAAATGTCACAATGAAACTTGCCTTGTACAATTAGCATATGCTAACAAAAAATCAGAAAAAAAACTCACAAAAATTTTTTTTTGTGGTACTGAGTATGGAACCCAGGACCTTGCACATATTAAGCAAGAACTTGCTACTGAGCAACATTCTCATTGGGGACCCTTCCCCCAAAACACTAAGCTGGTTGCCAATGGATCAAGCCTGTAATCCTAGCTAAGCAGGAGGCTGAGACTTGAGAATTGTGGTTCAAAGCCAGCCCCAGCAGGAAAGCACGTGAGGCTTCTATCTCTAATAACCCACCAAAAAACGGTTAAGTAGAGCTGTAGCTCAAGTGGAAGAGTGCTAGCTTTGTGTTCAAAAGCTCAAGGCAAGTGCCCAGGCCCTGAGTTCAAACTTGGCACAAAAGCAAATAACAAAAACACTTGTTAGAGGGGCTGGGAAGATGGCTCAGTGGTGCAGTGCTTGCCTTGCATGCCTCTGAGGCCCTGGGTTCGATTCCTCAGCATCACATAAGCAAAAAGAAAAAAGCTGGAAGTGGCGCTGTGGCTCATGTGGTAGAGCACTAGCCTTGAGCTAAAGAGCTGAGGGACAGCGCCCAGGCCCAGAGTTCAGGCCCCACGACCAGACTCAAAAAAAAACAAAAAACACTTGTTAGAAAATATTCAGAGAAAAAAAAGAAAATATTCAGAAGGTATTATTACTAAATATGAGGTTCCAGGTTTACAGTAAAGCCCTAAGTAAAAGAACTTAACTTTGACACTGCCCTCATGATACATGCAAATGGCTCTCTTATTTTTTATGGAATCCAGTAAACCTACACCCTATTTTTCCTAACTTCATCTCACATTTTTCTACCCTAACTACCTGTCTGTTCTAGTCAACCTATCTTCTCAAACCTTTGAAACATACATTCAGCTCGTCTCCCCCCCCCACCCCCATGCCAGTCATGGGACTTAAAAGTCAGGGACTGGGTGCTGTCCCCTGAGCTTTTGTGCTCAAGCCTACTTCTCTACCATAGTACCATTTCTGGCCTTTTGCTAGTTAATTGGAGATAAGAGACTCACAGACTTTCCTGCCCAGTCTGTCTTTGAACCATGATCCTTAGATCCCGGCCTCCTGAGTAGCTAGGATTACAGGCAAGACCTAGGCCCTATCCAATTTTATTTTTTAAACATTGGCAATAGTCATTTCCTTTTTTTTGGGGGGGGGGTCCAGTTGTGGGGCCTGAACTCTGGGCCTGGGTGCTGTCCCTCAGCTCTTCAGCTCAAGGCTAGCGCTCTACCACTTGAGCCACAGCGCCACTTCCGGTTTTTTCTGGTGGTTTATTGGAGATAGGAGTCTCACGGTCTCTCCTGCCTGGGCTGGCTTTGAACCGCAATCCTCAGATCTCAGCCTCCTGAGTAGCTAGGATTACAGGCGTGAGCCACCAGCGCCCGGCGGGGGAACTGATTTTAATCCTGATTTCCTGGGTGTCCAGTTTTTCAGAATGACATTATTTATTATTGGTGCTGGTCCTGGGCTTGAACACAGGGTCTGGGCACTGTCCCTGAGCTTTATTGCTCGAGAGTAGCTCTTTACTACTTGAGTCAGCTCCACTTATATAGCCTAATGGACTTTTCTGCTTGGGCTGGTTTTGAACTGTAATCTTCAGATCTCAATCTCCTGAGTAGCTAGGATCACAGTTGTGAGCCACTAGTGCCCAGCTACATTTTATTTTGTTTCAGGACTTTATAAGCCCAACTCAAGTTTTTGTTCCCCCTCCAAAATTTTATTTTATTAATTTTAATTTTATTGTCAAGGTGATGTACAGAGGAGTTACAGTTATATAAGTAAGGTAGTGAGTACATTTCTTGTCTAACTTGTTATCCCTTCCCTCATTTTTCTTCCTCTTTCCCTCCCCCCAAGCCCACTGCTATCAGCTTTATTTAATTTTGTTTCCAGTATTGGGGCTTGAACTCAGGGCCTTTGGTTGTCACTGGGCTTTCTTATTCATGGCTAGAGCTCTACTGTTTGAACCTGCCTCCAGTCCAGCATTTTGCTGGTTAATTGGAGATGGAGTCTCACAGACTTTTCTACTTGGGCTGACTTCAAACTGAGAGCTTCAGGTTTTCAGCCTATTTGGCTAGAATTACAGTTGTGAGCCATAATATCCTGGCTCCCAAACAGCTTTCATGAGATATAATTCACATAGTTTATAATTCATCTGTTTAAAGTGTATAATTCAGCGATATATATTTTTCATTCATTAGAGTATTAAAATTTAAAACTGTTGTAAATGTATGTAAAATAAAACATGCCGAATGTTGGTGGCTTACAACTGTAATACTAGCTACTCAGGAGGCTGAGATCTGAGAATTGAGGCTAGCCCAGGCAGGAAAGGCTGTGAGACCCTTTTCTCCAATTAACTACCAAAAAACCATGAGTGGTGCTGTGGCTCAAAGTGGTAGATCACTAGCCTTGAGCAAAAGAGATCAGGGATAGCGCCCAGGCACTGAGTTCAAGTCCCAGGACCCACAAAAACAAACAAAAAAATCTCGTGGGGCTGGGAAGGTGGCTCAGTGGTAGAGCACTTGCCTTGCATGCTCAAGGCCCTGGGTTCGATTCCTCAGCACCACATAAGAAAAAAAGCCGGAAGTGGCACTGTGGCTCAAGTGGTAGAG
>NW_012267366.1:5137925-5140470 GCF_000151885.1 Dipodomys ordii | reverse complement strand
TCTTCAGCTCAAGGCTAGCGCTCTACCACTTGAGCCACAGCGCCACTTCTGGCTTTTTTCTTTTTTTTGCTTATGTGGTGCTGAGGAATCGAACCCAGGGCCTCATGCATGCAAGACAAGTGCTCTACCACTGAGCCACCTTCCCAGCCCTCCTTTTTTATTTTTATTTTATTTTGCAGCACTCAGTTTTATTTCTTTTGTGCAGTATTTGGGAGCCTGGGGCTCCCAATTTGAGACTATGATTGTTTTCTCTACCCCTTGAGCCCTACAGTACTTCTGTGCACATTCAGGCTTTTCTTTTCCCTCCCTCTCTCCTGCCCTCTCTCTGTCCCTCTTTCTTTCTTTGTCGGTCGGTCGTGGGGCTTGAACTCTGGGCCTTGGCACTGTCCCTGAACTCTTCAGCTCAAGGTGAGCACTCTCCACTTGGAGCCACAGTGTCACTTCTGGTTTTCTGGTGGTTAACTGGAGATAAGAGTCTCACAGATTTTCCTGCCTAGGCAGGCTTTGAACCGTGATCCTCAGATCTCAACCTCCTGAGTAGTTAGGATTACAGGCCTGAATCACAGGCATCCAGTTTCACTTGGGCCTTTTTTTTTTTTTGTTGGTTGTGGGGCTTGAACTCTTGGCTTGGGTGCTCTCCTTGCGCTCTTCAGCTCAAAGTGAGGGCTCTACCGCTTGAGCCACAGTGCCACTTCTGGTTTTCTAGTGGTTTATTAGAGATAAGAATCTCTCCTGCCTGGGTTGGCTTTGAACTGTGATTCTCAGATCTCAACCTCCTGAGTAGCTAGGATTACAGGTATGAGCCACCTGCGCTTGACAGTTGGGCCTTTCTTACTGAAATGTTTCTCCTTCACTCTTAGGCTTGTCTCTCCCGTCTAGTGAATCCTTAAAACTTGCTACATTTACTAGCTATCTTTGCTGTAGTTTCCCCAATTTTAGTGCTCACCTATTGTAGGTCTCACTGCCTCAAAGTCACTCTTTTTTGATTAAGTCTTTCAAAGTGTCTTTATAATCAGTTACTATTATAGTCTTCAAAGTCATTCTTTTTTGATTAAGACTTCCAAAGCATCTCTATAATGGGCTACTGTTTATATTCTTTATGCCTACAGTCCAGCCCTCCTCCATCCCCAACTAGACAGTAAACTAGATCGTGGGCTTTGAAGTTAGAGGGATCAAAGTTCAAATTACACTTCAGTATTATGCTGGGCTTATTCATAACCTTAAGGCATTAGGGATGCTTAACAGATAAAGTGAGGTAGTATTCACAAAGCATATCCCACTGGGACTTGTATAGATTGCTAGACCCTTTACCAGCAGAAGGGTAAAAAGAGAACCGTTCTGTGAACCCGGCTAGTTTAGTTGAGACCCCAACTTTTAGGCTGCTCGAAGGGGAAAAAATCAAGTTTTCTTTGGTTTGTTTTTTAAACCACCGATTCAAGCTCCTCAACGGTCCCGGGGGGGGGGGGTCCCTGGGCGGAGTTAAGGGTGAAAGTTGGTGAGTTGGAACAACAAAAATTCCTTGTCAAACTTGAAGATGTCGTGCCAGACGGCTTCGTTCTGCTGTCAAACTATATGAGCATTATGAAGCAGAACGTAGGTAGCATCAGAAACTTCAGGGACAGGACTTGCTTGCCAGGTGACGCTTCCACCTTGCCTAGATCCGCACCAAAGTCTCCCGCTACTAGGAGAACAAATCGAAAGACACGCCTCCCTGTCCCCCCACCCTCTGCGCGACCGTTCTTCCCAATCAGGGGGTCTCGCACCCAGAGGCAACTCCTAGACTCACTGCCAAGGCCTTTGGCCTGCTGGAGGAGCTCCTGTTCTCCGTCTAGAGGCTGCTCCAGCTCGGCGGACTCCGCCTCCTTCTCCGATTCCGGGGTCCGCTTGGAAGCGTCTCCCGTGGATTGCTCGCGTCTCTGGGCCTGCTCGTCTTTTGCCTCCGGCTGCGGCAAGCCAAACCAAATACCTAGCCCTCGGAACATCCCGCCCCAGGGGCCCGCACCGCGGCCCCCTCAACGGAAACCCGAGCCGGAGCTGCCAGTTGTTTAACGCTCTCAGGGAGCTGACCGGAAATGGGAAGGTGGCTAAAGCAGCAGCTCCACTGGGGCACACCTCTATGACGTAGTTACTCCAGACCGCGCACGCGCAGTACCCGCTAGAGGGCTCCGCCCCTGTCACGTGGCTCATGACGTAGGTGTTGTGCGCAGGGAACCCGCGTCGTCCAGTCCTGTCTCTTTTCCTACTCCTCTAGGTTGGTAGGGAAAAGACGAATCTTTGCACTAGGATGATCTGAGTAAGCTATTTTTTTTTTAAAATTGCTTCTAAGCAGCTTGGGTAGTGATTTGCCCTTTTTAGTCCGGCTGGGCTGGTCCTGGTGGAAATGGATGTCTTTAGGCCTCTTTCTGGGCCCTAGTCAAAACTAACCCAGAGGGGCTGGGAAGGTGGCTCAGTGGTGGAGCGCTTGCCTTGCATGCATGAGGCCCTGGGTTCGATTCCTCAGCACCACATAAGCAGGAAAAAAAAAGCCGGAAGTGGCACTGTGGCT
>NW_012267366.1:5125994-5130264 GCF_000151885.1 Dipodomys ordii | reverse complement strand
TTCAGCTCAAGGCTATAGCACTCTACCACTTGAGCCACAGCGCCACTTTCAGTTTTCTGATAGTTTATTGGAAATAATAGTGTCACAGACTATCTTTCCCAGGCTGGCTTTGAACCACTATCCTCACATCTCAGCCTCCTGAGTAGCTTTGATTTCAGGCTTGAGCCACTGGCACCCGGCCTACGTGGTCTCTTTTATACTCATGGATTAATAGAATTAGATTAACTGGATGAGGGCCTAGGTTGTGAAGAGTGTTTGTGGGCACAGGTATTTGTCATTAATGTCCTGGCTTTGTTACTCATAATAACTAATTTACCTTTGGTCAAGACGTTTCACTTAAGCTAGGCTTACACCTGTAATCCTAGCTACTTAGGAGGCTGAGATCTGAGGATCACAGTTCAAAGCCAGCCCGAGCAGGAAAGTCCATGAGACTCTTATCTTCAATAAACCACTAGAAAACTGGAAGTGGTGCTGTGGTTCAAGCGTTAGAGCGCTCACCTTGCTTGAGCTGAAGAGCGCACGGACAGCACCCAAGCCCACAGTTCAAGCCCCAGGACCGACAAAAAAAAAAAAAAAAAGAAAAGATGTTTCACATATTTGTGCCTCAGTTTCTTCATTCTAAAATGGAGATCATAGTATCTTGATTGTAGAAAGGAAATAAAGTAGTAAAATGTGAACCAAACCTATTTCCACTGCCCCACCCCCACTTGGTTAATTAACAAATGCTTCTATGCCTCCAGCCTTTTGCAAGGTGAACCTGTTTTTCTTTTCTTTCATGGGGAGCTAAGTCTCCAGTAACATTTTTTTCTTCATTTCCCAGTAATCAGTCCCACATTCTAAGGTCCTTCTGCTTTTCCCATACCACCACTTTCATCCTTGGTGCAGATAAACTTCGTTTTGTTTTGAAATTGTCTTTTGCCGAGCAGTGGTCTATCTCATTTATATAACTGTCTTTCAACGTATAAGTGGGCATCACTACACAATTATGGTTAAATTGCGTGTGTGTGTGGGGGGGGCTGGTCCTAGGGCTTGAACTCAGGGCCTGGGCGCCGTCCCTGTGCTTTTTTTTTTTTCCCAAGGCTAGTTCAGTCTCCAGGACTGACAAAAAAACAACCCCCCCCAAAAGTCACAACTTTCCTAAACCCCGGGTTCACTTCAAACTTCTGTTCACTTCAAACCCACGTGTTTGCTTCTGTTCTTTGCCTGAACTAGCACTAATACTATCCTCTTAGGAAACTTTTAGTTAGTGTCAAACGATTTTTCTCCTAACTCTGTCTCGTTTTTCCTGGCTACCTAATTGTTGCACGAAGTGAACTTTTTAATGGGGTTTGTATTTGTGTTCTGGGGACGGGGGTTCCGTTCTTTTGGCGTTCTACGAGTCTCAGCAAGGCTTGTGACAGAGGAGAGCTCAAGAAAGGGCCCCCAGCTAGTGGAGGATTCGAGGTCAAGCTTCTCACCAGAAGTGTCTTTGCCCAGTGAGCCACAGGAGGGAGGGAGGAGCAGGCCTGGGGCTGAGCGAGGCCCCGGGCCAAGGGCGTCTCGAGCAAAGGGTGACGGGAACCGCTTGGGCCGGAGGAATCGCTTTTTAGGCGCTTGTTTTCGATCCTTGCACCCAACCCGATTGCAAACCCCAAGCTCCCCGGGGTGAGTCAGCGGAGCCAGAGGCAAGGCGGCGAGGGAAAGGTGAGCGATCGGGCTCGGCACCAAGCCAGGCCGGGTGCCGTGCACCGGAGAACCTGCTGGTGACGCCCTACTCCTCCACAGGCGAGCCCCCTCCCCAACCCACAGGTGAGCTCCCGGCGGGCAGCGGGGTGGAGCGCACACGAACCACCTTCTTGGGCTTCAACGCCAAAACACAGGTACCTCCACTTTTAGGTTCCTCCCTAGGGATCCCCCTGCCCCAGGGCCACATCGCCCGCGCTCTGCATCCCGTAATGTCGTTGCATATATGGGACCCGACATCTTTGTCCCCTCATCGAGGGCGCCCGGGAGGGCGCGTCGTGCGCCCCAAGCTTAGCTTGCACACGTTGGCAGCCAGGCAGGACCCGGAGACTGGGAGACGCCCACTCATGCCCGGTGTTTTTGGACTCCTTCCCGTGGCAGCCTGCGCCCCGAGATCTAGACCGGCGCTTCCTCAGGGTGCGATTTTACCTCAGCCCTGCCAGAGCCCCGAGGCCAACTTCCCCCACCCCCGGCCCGCCCGCCCGCCCGCCCGGGAAAGCGCCAAGAGCCCCGAGATGGCGTTGGCGGAAGTGAAGCCCCAAATGGGAACTGGGTGAGGCTGGCGGTCAGCAACTCGTGACTTGCACTTTCTGTTCTCCAACCCCCCGCCCCCCAAGACCTGCACTCTTCTAACCCGGTAAACAACGACCCTCGCATTCCCGGTGCATTGTAGCTAGTTGCTACAAAAACAGCTTGGGATGAGGGGGCAGAATTTTAAAGTTAGTGTTGGTGTGTACTGTTTCCACCCAACACAACGCTTCATTTTAAGTGAGCAGATGGGTGGGATATGGTGAATTATCCACCCATAGAACTACACCTCACAAAGTTCCCTCAAACCCCTTTTCCAGTCAGATCCCCCCTCCCCCACCCCACTCAGTCTTTCATCGCTGGCAGGTGTGCCAGCTTCATAAAATGGGCACATTCAGTAATTCCCCTTCTGTGTCTGATTTATATGACTTTTCAAATGGTCATCGTTGAATAGGGATCCCCTGGTGTCTCTGGCACTTTGAGTTTCTCTAGGCCCGCCCCATCAAATGTGGGATCCACTGGCCACACGTGGCTATTGGATCGAGACTTCCTGCAAATATATGCACCAGAATTCCCAAGACTTAGTGCAAAGGTGGTAACAATCTCACAGGTAAATTCTTACCTGGATTCCAATTTTGAGCACGCTGGTTTAAAAAAATATCGTTCAAATGAACTCCCCCCTGCCTCAACGTTTGTGAGGCTACTACAGTATTTAAAATGACATACCTGGCTTATGTAATATTTTTATTGGGCAGCACAGCTTTATACTGTGCTATTTTATAAACCTGGCTCTGTTCAATTTGTGTAAGTAAATAAAAAATTTCAGTCTCCACACCAGAAACCATGGAGATCGGAGGAGGTAATTTAGAACAGAGCCTGCTTTTTTCCCCCTTGAAATTTTAGGAAAAAAAAAAAAGCATCCCCCCCCAACGTACTTGTTTGTTTAAAAGAGGCAGAAAAGATTAAATATTGCCTTGGTTTAAGTTAGGTTTTTCAGAAAGGAGCTTCTAAAGTATCAAATGTGCTTTAAAAGGCAATTTTGCCTTTTAGAAAACTAATGACTGCCTACAACCGAATCACGTTTAGCCTCTTTATTCTTCACTCTTTACTAAACATTAAAATTTGACCTCATTTATTGTTACTTATTTATGTAGGTTTGGCTGGTTTGGGGGCTTGTCTAGGTGCTGTCCCTGAGCTTTTTTGCTCAAGGTTAGGAGTCTACCACTTAGGCCACAGCTCCACTTCCAGCTTTTTTGGTGGTTAATTGTAGGTAAGAATCTCAAAGATTTTCCTGCCATGGCTGGCTTTGAAATGTGATAGCTATGACAACAGGCCTGAGCCACCAGTGCCTGTCTTGACATGGTTTGTATTTATAAAAACTAAGGTCTAAACTATTGAGATTTCAATCTCAATAAAAACATACTTAAGATATTCAATTTTATGTTCTGCTTTTTTATGTAATATAAATATTTTCTTTCATGAAAAATTCTTAGTCATAATGAGATTTCACATAAATGTCCAGTTTTCTTTCTTTCTTTCTTTTTGTATGTTGTAGGGCTTGAACTCAGGGCCTGCCTGGGTGCTGTCCCTGAACCTCTTTGCCCTCAAGGCTAGTGCTGTACCACTTGAGCCACAGCACCACTTCCGTTTTTCAGTGGTTAATTGGAGATCAGAGTCTCCGGGGGACGTTTCTGCCTAGGTTGGCTTTGAACTGCCATCCTCAGATCTTAGTCTCCTGAGTAGCTAGGATTACAGGTGTGAGCCACCAGCGTCTGGTTTCTTCCAGTTTTCTTGACCATACCTCAGTGGCATTTTTCCATTTTGCTTTTTTTTTAGTTTAATTTTAAAAAATATTTTTATTGTAAAGACACTACAGAGGGGTGACAGTTACATGAGTAAGGTAATGAGTACATTTCCTATTAAGCATTGTTACCCCCTCCTTTTTTTTTTTTTTTGGTCTGGTTGTGGGGCCTGAACTCTGGGCCTGGGCGCTGTCCCTCAGCTCTTCAGCTCAAGGCTA
>NW_012267366.1:5123380-5125944 GCF_000151885.1 Dipodomys ordii | reverse complement strand
GCGCTAGCCTTGAGCTGAAGAGCTGAGGGACAGCGCCCAGGCCCAGAGTTCAGGCCCCACGACCAGACCCAAAAAAACAAAAAACAAAAAAAACAAACTAACCCAGAGCTGGGCGCTGGAGGTTCACTCCTGTAACCTCAGCTATTCAGGAGGCTGAAATTTGAGGATTGTGGTTCAAAGCCAGCCTACACTGGAAAGGCCATGAGACTCCAGTGAACTACCAGAAAATCGGAAGTGGAGCTGTGGCTAGAGCGCTAAGTGGTAAAGCGCTAGTCTTGAACCAAAGGACTTAGGGACAGTGCCCAGACCCTGAGTTCAAGCCCCACAACCGACAAAAACAAAACAAAATCCAACAACCCAAAGAACAAAAACAAAAAAACTAACCCAGAGCCTCTAATCCAAGTTCCAGGAAGTACAAAGGGTAGAGGATGGTGTCAACAGCATGGGATGTCATTAGCAGAATTTAGACTTGTAAGGAACTCCAGGAAAAAAAAACACGATTCTATTCTGTTTGTTCAAATACATTATGAGGAAGGTGGAGAAACGTTTACATTAAGAGACAAGATTTGAACCTTTGGCTACTTCTGGATTTAATTTAGATCCTTAGACAAAATGAAAAATTCTCACGTTTATATATGGAATTTGGATATATTGATGAAATTAAGGAATTATGAAGTTAGAATTTAAAATTTGTGAGCTAGGATGCCTGTTGTGTGACACATGTCGGTAATCCTAACTTCCCAGGAGGCTGAGATCTGAGGATCACCATTCAAAACTACCCAGGTCAGCAAATCTGTGAGACTCTTATCTCCAATTACTCAGAAAAAAAAATGCCAGAAACAGTGGAGATATGGCTCAAATGGTAGAGGTCCAGCCTTGAGTGAAAAAGCCAAGCAAGAGCTTGAAGCCCTGAATTCAAGCCCAAGTACAAGTGGGCACACAGTGCTAAGGCAGAAATGCCTTTGAGATTCCAACCCCATAATTATTTTTTGAATCTAGAATTCAGTAATAGTAAGAACATTCACATGGTTGTGTAACCAATCTCTAGAATGCACTTCATCTTGCAAATTGGAAATCTGTTGATTCCATTTCCACTTTGACCCCTGGCAACTATCAAGTTACTTTCTCCCTGACTGTGGTAGATAACTCATATAAGTGGAATCATACATAGATAACTCATATAAGTGGAGTCATACAATATTTGTTTTGTCATGACAAGATTCATTTAGTACAATGTCCTCAAGACTCATTCATGTTGAAATGTGTTAATTTTCCTTCTTTTTTAAAGCTCATGGAGAAAAACAGCATTATTTTTTTCTTTTTCTGGTGCTGGATTTGGAATCCAGGGTCTTGAGCACACAAGGAAAGTAGTGTAGCACTGAACTACATCATCAGCTTGGAACTGTTAATTTACAAGTTGGGAAAAAATGTTATTTTTATGTGGGGATATGCTTTTTAAAATAAATTCTTGCCGGGTGCTGGTGGCTCATGCCTGTAACCTCAGCTACTTAGGAGGCTGAGACCTGAGGACCGCAGTTCAAAGCCAGACCAGGCAGGAAAGTCCATGAGACTCATCTCCAATTAACCGCCAGAAAACCCAGAAGTGGCACTGTGACTCGAGTGGTAGAGTGCTTGCCTTGAACTGAAGAGCTCAGGGACAGCGCCAAGGCCCAGAATTCAAGCCCCACAACCAACAAAAAGAAAAACATCTTTAATTTTAGAGGATCATATTGGGATGTTGACTAAAGACGTGGAAACATGGCTGGAATTGGCTTCAAATTTGTACAGGATAAGGACAAATAGGTGCACTTACGTGCGTCAGGTAATAAGTACATTACCTTTTGTACAGTCTCGGTTGTTCCTCATTTTCTCTCATTCCCTCCCTCCCATCTCCACCCATGAGTTATTTTTAACTTTTTATTTTGGTCAGTCATGGGGTTTGAACTCTGGGCCTGGGCGCTGTCCCTCAGCTCTTCAGCTCAAGGCTAGCAATCTACCACTGGAGCCACAGCACTACTTCTGGCTTTTTCTGCTTATGTGGTGTTGAGGAATCAAACCCAGGGCCTCGTGCATGCAAGACAAGCACTCTACCACTGAGCCACCTTCCCAGCCCTATTTTTTTTAGGGGGTGGGGAGGTCAGTTGTGGGGCTTGAACTCTGGGCTTGGGTGCTGTCCCTCAGCTCTTCAGCTCAAGGCAAGCGCTCTACCGCTTGAGCCACAGTACCACTTCCGGTTTTTGAGTGGTTTATTGGAGATAAGAGTCTCACTGACTTTCCTGCCCTGTCCTGCCCCGGCTTGGCTTTGAACCGAGATCCTCAGATCTCAGCCTCCTGAGTTGCTAGGATTATAGGCGTGAGCCACTGACACCCAGCTCCAGCCCTATTTTTAACTTTTTAAAATAACTATCAAGGACTTCAAGGACCTTCTTGTAAGATCAAACTCTAGTCATCCATTCTGGAAAGATACTCAGGATTACTCCCTGCCTCACTCCATTTTGAGAAGAGTATGACAGTTCCAATAACCTGTAAGAATAAATGGGGAACTGATTTTTTTTTTTTTTTTT
>NW_012267366.1:5098531-5111080 GCF_000151885.1 Dipodomys ordii | reverse complement strand
TTCAGCTCAAGGCTAGCGCTCTACCACCTGAGCCACAGCTCCACTTCCGGCTTTTTTCTTTTTGCTTATGTGGTGCTGAGGAATCAAACCCAGGGCCATCATGCATGCAAGGCAAGCGCTCTACAACTGAGCCACCTTCCCAGTCCTCCCCCTCCTTTTTTTTTCCTACCATCCCTTCCCTCCCCACCTCCTAACTCCCCCCCTTCCCCCTCCTCCCTGCCATGGGGGAAGAACATACAAAAGAAACAAAAAAAAATCACATTGTACATTAAAAACAACAGTGACAAAGAAAAACCTCTTGTGTCCCTATCTTGGGGTTCATTTCACTTAGCATTATCTTATATGGTCATATGAACATAGCTTTTGACCTTTTCTGGTTGTCTGGTAAGATTATCCTAAACATATACTAGTTATTGCAAGTAAGGGAAACCATGGGACCTATGTTTCTTTGAGTCTGGCTTACTTCATTTAATATAATTTTTCCAAGTCTTTCCATTTCCTAACAAATGGGGGCAATGTCATTCTTTCTGATGGAGGCATAGAATTCCAATATACATACATATGTGTGTGTGTATATATATATATATATATATATATAGTTACACAATACACACACACACATACCACATTTTCCTGATTCATTCATCTACTGAGGGGCATCTGGTTGGTTCTATGTCTTAGTTCTGGTGAATAATGCTGCGATAAACATAGTTGTGCTAGTATTGCCTTGTTTGTGATCGTTTGGGAAAATGCCCAAAAGTGGGATTGCAGGGTCATAGGGGAGCTCTATGTGGAGTCTTTTGAGGAACCTCCATACTGTCTTCCAAAGTGGTTGAACAAGTTTACGCCCCCACCAACAATAGGTTAGCATTCCCTTCTGGCCACATCCCCTCCAGCATCTGTTGTTATTAGATTTCTTGATTATAGCCATTCTAACTGGGGTGAGGTGAAATCTCAACGTTGTTTTGATTTGCATTTCTTTTATGGCTAGAGAAGTTGAGCATTTCTTCATGTCTATTGGTCATACTTATTTCCTCTTCAGAGAAATCTCTCTTTCAGTCTTTAGCCCATTTATTAATTGGGCAGTTGTTTTGAGGATTTGTTGTTGGGGGATTCAATTTTTTGAGTTCTAAGTATATTTTAGATATGAGATCCTTGTCCATTGTATGGCTAGTGAAGATTTCCCAATCAATAGGCTTTCTATTGATCTTGCTAGCTATGCCCTTTGCCATCATTTTGCTAACTTTTGCAGATTGAAAGTTAATCAAACAGTATGACAGTGCCAGAATAAGATATAATTAGCATCCAGTTAATTTACTCCTTCATCTTACAAGAAAATGAAAACTGAAAGAGCAGGACTTTTGATTTTTTTGTTCTTTTCCCATCCACAGGAAATAGATGTTCAATAAAGATTTGTGAGCTGATTGAATCAGTTAATAAATAGGTGGCTCTGAAGAACAGCCATCCTTAATTTATCAGGTAAGCACTCTGTTTGTAAATTCCTGTACAACTCTGAGGTTTTAGTATCGTCCTCTGTGGAGGAAACAGGCTTTGAACAGTTGATGTAAGTGAATTCAGTTTATTTGATGTAGAGAAATAGTGTGGTGGCTAAGGTCTGGCTGGGAAGAACTTGTCACCTTGGTGACTGCCAGGGACAGTAAGAGTGGAAAAAGATAAATATTAAGATATATTTTTGGATCTATAAAAGAAAAAAAACCTCTAGGTTTGTGTTGAGAATTTGTGTGTGTGTGTGTGTGTGTGTGTGTGCATGCGTGCACATTCTGTGCATATGCCTGGAGCTGGAACTCATGGCCTAGAATTTTTTTTTGGGGTCTGGTCGTGGGGCCTGAACTCTGGGCCTGGGCGCTGTCCCTGAGCTCTTCATCTCAAGGCTAGCGCTCTACCACTTGAGCCACAGTCCCACTTCCGGCTTTTATTCTTTTTTCTTATGTGGTGCTGAGGAATCGAACCCAGGGCTTCATGCATGCAAGGCAAGTGCTCTACCACTGAGCCACCTTCCCAGCCCAGGCCTAGAATTTTTGCTTGGCTTTTTGCTCAAGGCTAGTACTCTTATCACTTGAGCCACAGCTCCACTTCCACCTTTTGGTGGTTAATTGGAGCTGAGACTCTCAGACTTTCCTGCTTGGGCCAACTTTGAAGAGGGATCTTCAGATTGCAGCCCCCTGAGTAGCTAGGATTGCAGGTGTGAGCCATTGGCACCTGGCTGGTTCCCTATTTATCCCCTGCCCTTTTTCCCCTTAATCTTTAAGTAGTTGTACAAAGGAGTTTCAATCCAACATGTTAATTTACATGGGCAGTGCTCCCTGACTCTTGTTTTCATTGTTTCTCAGATTTTACCTGATAGTGGGCAACCAACTACTCCTTCGCCAATGAAGTATATCCTGGTCACTGGTGGGGTCATCTCAGGTATTGGTAAAGGGATCATCGCCAGCAGCATTGGGACAATTCTTAAGTCATGTGGACTTCGTGTTACTGCTATCAAAATTGACCCCTATATCAATATTGATGCCGGGACTTTTTCTCCTTATGAACATGGTATGAAAAAGAACCTTTCTTATAAAGCACTAAACAGACTTGCAGTTCTTTTTTTTTTTTTTCAGTTCTTTATTTTGGGTACTACTTTTGTTTTTCCTTTTTTGTGCCAGACCTGGGGCTTGAACTCAGGAGCATGGGCACCCACTGTCCCTTAGTTTTTTCCACTCAAGGCTGGTATTCTACTACAGGAGCTACAGTTCTACTTCTGGCTTTTTACTGATTAATTGGAGATAAGAATCTCAAGGACTTTCCTGGTGTGTTGGTTTTGAACTGCAATCCTTATCTCAGCCTCCTGAGTAGCTTATGATTACAGGAGTAAGCCATCAGTGCCCAGGTGTTTTGGGTAATTTCTTGAGAATATAGTTTCAGAAATATACTTGCTGGATCAGACCTTATGAATATGTAAATGTTCTCATGGTCGTGGATGCATTTTTTTTGGGGGTCTGGTCATGGGGCTTGAATGCTGGGCCTGGGCGCTGTCCCTCAGCTCTTAAGCTCAAAGATAGCACTCTACCACTTGAGCCACAGTGCCACTTCCAGCTTTTTTCTTTTTGCTTATGAGGAATCACACCCAGGGCCTCATGCATGCAAGGCAAACGCTCTACCACTGAGCCACATTCCCAGCCCCAGCAGATGCATTTTTAAGATCACTGATCACATTCCAAATAGTCAATCCATTTGGAAACATTGTCCTTTTTTGCTATGGATTATATTTTGTTTTATGATCAAAGGAATATTTTTTAACATTTCTTACTGTATGAAATAATTGTTTTGATGTACATAAATTATTTTAACAAGGCATTAAGTATTATTTTTGTATACTGAATAGCATGATTGTATTTGTTCACCCTTCTTCCATTTATTTCATTTTTTGTGCTGGGCTTGAACTCAGGGCAATGTGCTCTCCCTTAACTTTTTTTGCTCAAGGCAAGCATTCTACCACTTGAGCCACACTTCCATTTCCAGCTTTTTGCTGTTTACTTAGAGATAAGAGTCTCATGGACTTTCCTACCTGGACTAGCTTTGAATTTGGATTTTCATATCTCAGCTTCCTGAGTAGCTAAGACTACAGGTATTAGCCACCAGTGCCCAGTAACATTGCATTTTAATACTATTTTAATACATTTTAATGTTAAAAAACTTTTTTAATATTCAAGCAGAATATTGCATAAATCATAAATGTATAGCTTTGATGAATTTTCTCTAAATGAACCTATTGTATAACCAGCCCCTGATCAAGAACAGAAGTCCTTTGTATCCCTTGGTCTCAGTCCATAACTCCTGGGGTATCTGCTGCCCTGTTTTCTAATACCCATATTATTAGTTTTGCTTTTTCCCCCCCTCTGTTGACCAGGTAAGTCTCTAACTCCTGAGCTCAAGTGAACCTCCCACTTCAGCCTCTTGAAGAGCTGGAACTACAGTTTGGCCTTGTGCCACTCAGCTACTTTTGTCCAGTTTTGAATTTGGAATTGTTGACTCTTAGAGTTATGCTTCCTTTGAATCTAATTTTGAAAATTTAATATGCTGTAGACAGATTTACATATTCTATCCTGCACAGGACCTGTACATAGCAGTTAAGTGTTCAATTTATTGACATAAACAACACAAAAAAGTCTGTAAGTCAATTTGTAGGTGCATAATTTCTGATTTGAAAAATAAGGATGTTTTCAAGCTTTTGATACATAACGCATATTTTGTGTGTGTGTTTTTTTCCAGTGCAGGGGAACGAACCCAGGGCCTCCTGCATGCTAGGCAAGTCTGCTCCTGAGCTATAGCCCCGTCCCCATAATGCATATTGCTGATAGTTTTTAGGCTCCTTTTCCTTGTCTACAACTCTGAAATCCAACATTCTGAAAAATCTAAAATATGTCATAAATTTATCTTTTCTCAAACTTTCCAAAAATTCTTTATACCTTTGTGGTTACTTATAATCTTTATTTCATTTTATTTCTTTTGGAATGTGTTTGATTATGGGGTGCTTTTGATAGTTTTCTAACACATGAAATACTCTCTGTTGGTCATGGGTTTGAACTCTGGGCCTGGGTACTGTCCTTGAGCTCTTCAGCTGAAGGCGAGCGCTCTACCACTTGAGCCACAGTGCCACTTCTGGTTTTCTGGTCATTCATTGTAGATAAGAGTCTCATGGACTTTCCTGCCTGGGCTGGCTTTGAACCATGATCCTCTGATCTCAGCCTCCTGAGCAGCTAGGATTACAGGCATGAGCCACCAGTGCCCAGCTTATACTATGTTTCTATAATACCAATAATTCCAAATTATGATGCTTATTGTATACCCAAAGATTTTCAAATAAGGCTTGTGTGACTCTGCACCTGTTCTTTTTGGTCATGGGGCTTGAACTCAGGGCCTGGTGCTGTCCCTGAGCTTTTTTTTTGCTCACGTCTAGAGCTCTACCTCTTGAGCCACAGCTCCACTTCTGATTTTTAGGTGGTTAATTGGAGATAAGGGTCTTATGAACTTTCCTGCCTGGGCTGGCTTTGAATTGAGATTGTCATCTCAGCCTTCTGAGTAGCTAGGATTATAGGCATGAGCCACTGGTGCTTGGCCTAAATATATTTTCTTACTAGATCTTAGAAAAGTGATCAATTTCAATGAAATCACGTTTTAAATTTGTCTTGCTTTTTTCCTTTTTTTTGTTAATGGTAGGTGAAGTGTTTGTCTTAAATGATGGTGGAGAAGTTGATTTGGACCTTGGAAATTATGAAAGGTTCTTGGATATTAATCTTTATAAAGACAACAATATCACCACTGGAAAAATCTATCAGCATGTGATCAATAAGGAGAGGCGTGGCGATTACCTGGGGAAAACAGTTCAAGGTATTATATATTTTTCCTTTAAAAATTGTTATTGTAAGCATGATATACAGAGGGATTATAGTTACAGAAGTCAGGTATTGAGTACATTTCTTTTTGGACAATGTCACTCCTTCTCTTGCTCTCTCCCAGGTTTTTTCCAGTCTTGGAGCTTGAACTCGCGGCCTGGGCACTGTCCCTGAACTTCTTGTGCTCAAGGCTAGCACTCTACCACTTGAGCCACAGCACCACTTCCAGCTTTTTCTGTTTATGTGGTACTGAGGAATCAAACCCAGGGCTTCACGCATGCTAGGCAAGCACTCTACCATTAAGCCACATTCCCAGCCTTTCTCCCAGGTTTTTCCCTCCCATCCCCACCCACATTAAGGTATTATATTCTATAGGCATGTTGCCTAAATGAAAAGTGGACAAGTTATGTACTCTGAGCGCTAACACTTCATATCCTCTTAAAATGTACTTTCTTTTTATTCTCCACATTCATAGTTACATTTTCTTCTCTTTTTCCCTCTTCCTCTCCCCTCTTCCTCCTCCCTTATCCTGTTTCTCTTCCTCTTCCTCACTCTTCCTTCACCTCCTTCTGTCATGCTCTCTGCCCTCCAATAGACAAGTCAGAGAGCTGGTGACAAAAAAGATCATTGTATCCTCTGGTGGAACTGGGCAGTGTAGATCTTGGGAAAACCTGTGTCCCAGTGATGGGGAGAGAGCAAAGCCCCTGACCTGGGTCCTGCTTCCTGACCTCTGAGCCACTCCTGTGGAGGCAAAGCCCAGCTGAGCCCAGCATGTTGGACAAGTTGGGTGAGCTTGGCTAGTAAATGGTGCCAACTTCACCAGGTGGGGGTGCCATGCTCCCCATTCAAATGAGCTGTAAGTGTTCACTGGAGCCCGGCGTTCTTCCTCTCAGCTGCCAGGGGCTATTGGTGCTGTTTCATGCACACAAAAAGTCAGGAGGTGGAGGCTCTCCTTGAGCCTGCTTCAAGTTAACTTTTTTGTTTCTTCATGGAGACCAGCAGCTTTGGGGCTTTTTTCAGCATTGCTGGGTCTCTGGGTATCACATGGCTGTGGAGACGCGCCCTGTGGCTTCTTCCACTGACCTTCACACATGGGTTTGCTCCACCCCTGCCTGAGCTTCAGGGCCACAGTGGGGCATCGGGCTGCTCCTCCATGGCTAGTGTGACCATCATGCACTATGCACTTTCTGCAGCTCCCTGGGAGTCTAGCATCCAGCTTGCCAGCCTCTCTCCTGGCATATGACTTCCTTGGTATTATAGTCCTTCCCTCTGCCCTCTCCCCTCCCTCTTTTTCTCTTCCCTCCCTCCCCCTCTCATCTCTCTCCTCCCATTCTTCTCTTTCCCTCCTCTCCCCTCCCTTCTCTTCCTCTTCCCTTTCTCCTCCCTTTTCCTCTCTTCTCTCCTCTCCCCCCTTTCCCCTCTCCTTTCCTCTCTTTCCCTTCCAGTACCTTCACTTTCTTATCACCAGCACCTGGCTAACGTTTTTCTTTTTCACAGTGTGGTTCTTTGTTTCCTTCAGTTGTCCCCCATATTACTGACGCCATCCAGGAGTGGGTTATGAATCAAGCCAAGGTGCCTGTAGACAGTAATATGAAAGAACCTCAAATCTGCGTTATTGAGGCAAGTATGGAACTTTACAAACTACCACCTTCTAGCTTGTGGGGTCTTTGTGCCTCTGCTCTTCATTTACTCTACAGCTATGTACAGATGGCTTCCTGGGTGCTGGTATGGGAGGGAAGTATTCTATGTAGTGAGATAAATCGTTAATGTCAAGGTCAATGTCATCTCCAGGGCCTAGGATGGGCATAATCTCTGCCCTTGAGGTGCTTGTAGCCTGCCCTGTCTGTACCACACAGTGTGTTCTAGTTTTTGTACCGCACGGTCTGTTCCAGTGTCCATACCATAGTGTGTTTCAGAGCGTGCTATTTGAAAACATAGCTGCAAGTACTTTGGAAGCAGACAGAGATTGGGTTAGGGAAGTCAGAAGGCAAAGAAAGAAAGTAGTCTTTAAGGGCTGGGAATTGTGGTTTCATGATAGAGTGCTTGCTTAACATATACCAGGCCCTGGATTCCTGGCACCAAAAAAAAAAAAAAAAAAAAAGAAGGAAGATAGTATTTGAGTCAGGCACTGGTGGCTCACTCCTGTAATTCTAACTAGTCAGGAGACTTGAGAGATTGTGGTTTGAAGACATTCTAGGAAGGAAAGTCTATGAGCCTTAAGCTATGAGACTTAGGGTCTATGAGACTTAAAAGTCCATGTGACTCTTACCTACCAAAAAGCCAGAAGTTGAGGTATGGCCCAAGTAGTAAGTCACCAGATTTGAGTGGGGTAAGGGACAGTGCCTAGTCCCTGTGTTCAAGTTCAAGTACCACCACACATATAAAAAAAGAAAGTTATGCCAGGTGCTGGTGGCTCACACCTATAATCCTAGCTACTCAGGAGGCTGAGATCTGAGGATCAAGGTTCAAAGCTAGCCCAGGCAGGAAAGTATATGAGACTCTCCAATTAACCACCAGAAAACTGGAAATGGCACTGTGGCTCAGTAAAGTGCTAGCCTTGAGCTGAAGAGTTCAAGGACAGTGCCCAGGCCCAGAGTTCAAGCCCCAGGACTGACAAGAAAAAAAAGTGTTTGAAATTATGACTTGTTGTCTTCTTCCCTTCATCTCTATGTGAGGGGTGGGAACTTCTCACTTTGCTGTTGCTACAATTTTCAATCCAACTGTTTCTCCTTTTTTATCTGTAGGAAATATGTTCTAGAGTATTCCTTGGATTGGGAAACTGCCTACCATGGTACCAACCTTGTTTTGTTTTGTTTTGCTGATCCTAGGGCTTGAACTCAGGGCCTGGGTGCTGCCCCTTAGCTTTTTTTGCACAAGGCTACTGCTTTAACCACTTGAGCCACAGCTCCACTTCTGGCTTTTTGGTATTTAATTGGAGATGAGAGTCTCACAGACTTTATTGCTGGGGCTGTCTTTGATCCATGATCCTCAGATCTCAGCCTCTTCAGTAGCTAGAATTACAGGTGTGAACCACCAGCACCCAGCAAGTTACCAAATCTTACACATACATTTAGGGATGGTAAAATTAATTAATATTATTTTTTGTGTTATTTCTGGGGTTTAACTTGGACTCTCACTTAGCTTTTTTTTTTTTTCGGTCGTGGGGCCTGAACTCTGGGCCTGGGCACTGTCCCTCAGCTCTTCAGCTCAAGGCTAGCGCCCTACCACTTGAGCCACAGCGCCACTTCCGGCTTTTTTCTTTTTGCTTATGTGGTGCTGAGGAATCGAACCCAGGGTCTCGAGCATGCAAGGCAAGCGCTCTACCACTGAGCCACCTTCCCAGCCCTCACTTAGCTTTTTAAAAAATTTATTTTATCTATTTATTTTTTAGGTCGTGGGACCTGAACTCTGGGCCTGGGTGCTGTCCCTCAGCTCAGAAGCTCAACGCTAGCACTCTACCACTTTGAGCCACAGTGCCACTTCTGGCTTTTTTCTTTTTGCTTATGTGGTGCTGAGGAATCGAACCCAGGGCCTCATGCATGCAAGGCAAACGCTCTACCCAGCCCCTCACTTAGCTTTTTTGCTCAAGGTTAGGCTCATGCTCTATCTACCATATGAGCTGCAACTCCATTAACAAGTTTAATTTATAAATTGGGTGCATTAAGAGATTAAGAATAAGCTGGGGCTGGGTGCTGGTGGCTCATGCCTGTAATCCTAGCTACTCAGGAGGCTGAGATCTGAGGATCATGGTTCAAAGCCAGCCCAGGCAGGAAAAACAATGAGACTCCTATTTGCAATAAACCACCAGAAAACCGGAAGTGGCACTATAGCCCAAGTGGTAGAGCGCTTGCCTTGAGCTGAAGAGCTGAGGGACATCGCCCAGGCCCATAGTTCAAGCCCCATGACTGACCAAAAAGAAAAAAGAAAAAAAGAATAAGCTGGGCACCTGTGGCTTACTTGTGTAATCCTAGCTACTAGGACGCAGAGATCTGAGGATCATGGTTTAAAGCCAGCCCCGGCTGGAAAGTCTGTGAGACTCTCCAATAAACCACCAGAAATCTCCAATAAACCACCAGAAAACCGGAAGTGGTGCTGTGGCTCAAATGGTAAAGCACTAGCCTTGAGCTGAAGAGCTCAGGGACAGCTCCCAGGTCCAGAGTTTAAGGCCCATGACAGACAAAAAAAAAAAAAAAAGATTAAGGCCCATGACAGACAAAAAGAAAAGATTAAGAGTAACTGTAAGATAGAACAAAGACAACAATATGTTGAAATACAGGTTATTTAAAACTTGTGAATTGTTTATTTCTGGTTTTCCATTTAATATTTTTTGCACTTGGGCTGACAATTAGTTGAAACTTAAAGCTGCTGGCTAAAGAGAACTTCAAAATGGGCTGAGAGTATGCAGTACCGCAGGAGGCCACATGAGGGCAGAAAAGGCTAATGTTTAAAGTCTTGCCCTCCACCACCTTTTTTTTTTTCTTTTTTTGAAGTTGGTGCTGGAGCTTGAACTCAGGCTTCATGTTCACTGCTGGTGTTCCAGCACTTGAGCCATACCTTCAGTTCCAGCTTTTTGCTAGTTAATTGGAGATCAGAAGTCTTGTGAGTTTGTCTGCTTCAAACTGAGATTTTTCAGATCTCAACTTCCTGAGTAGCTAGGATGATTTCTAGACTTCTAGCTCCAGCCAGTTAATGGGAAGAGATGTCATTGGGGGACATCAGGAAACACCAAGAGAAGCAGACTATGGCATGGGGTACAGAGTAGAGTTTGGGCATGTTAAACCTGAGTAATTTTTGTACTATCAAAGATGGGCTCCCCTTGGGCACCGGTGGCTCACGCCTATAATCCTAGCTGCTCAGGAGGCTGAGGTTTGCGGTTCAAAGCCAGCCCATGCAGGAAAGCCCATGATACTCTTACCTCCAATTAACCACCAGAAAACTGGAACTGGTGCTGTGACTTAAAATGGTAGAGTGCTAGCTTTGAGCAAAAGAGCTTAGGGAGGGCTGGGAAGGTGGTTCAGTGGTAGAGCACTTGCCTTGCATGCATGAGGCCCTGGGTTCGATTCCTCAGTACCATATAAGCAAAAAGAAAAAAGCCAGAAAGTGGTGCTGTGGCTCAAGTGGTAGAGTGCTAGCCTTGAGCTGAAGAGCTGAGGGACAGCGCCCAGGCCCAGAGTTCAGGCCTCATGACCGGACCCCCCCCCAAAAAAAAGAGCTCAAGGACAACACATAGGCCCTGAGTTTAAACCTCACCACCACCAACAACAAAAAAGATGGGCTCCAAATCTTGGAAGGCACAGGCCCTGAGTTCAAGCTTCATAACCCCTACCAGCATCAACAGAAAAGATGGGCTCCAAGTCTCAGTAGTGTTTGAAAGAGAGAGCAGGGTTAGAAGTAGATTCTAGATCTCTCCATCCAGATAGCTAAACTCCGAGAAGTCGATGAATTCTGGAGCTTGGCTCACTGTGATCCCTCATTCCCCACCATCTAGATCATTCTACTTAGTGCTTTTTTTGTGTGTCGATTTTGCAGCTTGAACTCAAATGCCTAGGAGCTGTCCTCGAGATTCTTTTTCTCAAGGCTAGCACTCTACCACTTGAGCCACAGCTCCACTTCTAGCTTTTCCCAAGGAGTTTATTGGAGATGAGTCTCCTGGAATTTCTTGCCTGGGTTGGCTTTGAACTATGATCCTCAGATCTTAGCCTCCTGAGTAGCTAGGATGACAGGCGTCAGCCACCAGCAACAGCACACTTAGTACTTTTCTTGGTATTACTTTTATTCTTCATTATCCAATTTCTTCTGTCTCTGTCTTTGTGTATCTCTTTTTTATTATTAATTTACCATTGTTATAGAGGTGATGTAGAGATTACAATTGTAGGATTACAATTGTAGGAGTCAGGTAATGAGTACATTCCCTTTCGTACAGTATCTTCTGCCTGCCCTTCCCTCCCATCTCCACCCATGAGTTGTATAGTTCACTTTCATCAGTGTCCAGTGCACCCCACTGCTGCACTTTTTCAGCCTTTTTCCCTCGAGTTCTGTACCTTCCTCCCAACCCTTCTGTGTGTATGTCTTTTGTCCCCCAGTATTGGAGTATGAATTCAGGGCTTCATACTTACTAGACTGGTGCTCTATACTTGAGTCACACCTCTACCCCATCATTGTGCTGATTATTTTGGTCAGGGTTGGCCTCAAACCATGATCTTCCATATCAGCATCTTGAGAAGTTAGTAGGAGTATAGACTATGAGCCACGATCACTAGTCTCAAGTTTGTTTGTTTTTTTTTTTGGTCAGTCGTGGAGCTTGAACTCTAGGCCTGGACTCAGCTCTTCAACTTAAGGGTAGCGCTCTACCACTTGAGCCACAGTATCTACTTCTGACTTTTTCTGTTTATGTGGTGCTGAGGAATCGAACCCAGGGCCTCATGCATGCAAGGCAAGCATGCTACCACTGAGCTACCTTCCCAGCCCCTTAGTCTCAAGTTTTATTCTTGATTCTTGTTCTTCAGTTTTTGTCTTAGGCTTCTTGTTCAATTCTGAGTTCCTAAGATAGCACTTTGCATGTATAGATGCTCAAATGCTAGAGAATTGATTTTAGAATTTGTGGTAGCCTTAAGAATTTAATATGGGAATGCTGAATGGGTTAAGGTGAATTTTATCATAGTCAAAAGTAAAATGCTTTAATGTTATTGGAAACACATTGTAAATTAACTTGACATTTATTGAAGGATTACACTGCCAGTAATATTCATGGGGCTTTGGTTCTGTTTGTTTCAGAAAGCCAGCATGTTTTAATAATAGTAATTTAATTCTAGTACTACCAGGACTTCAAGGAGACTATTTAAATATATGTAGGCGTATGCATGTGTTTGATGTGGGAGGAAAGAGAGAGAAAAAGAGAGAGATTCACTATTTCATTCTAGCAGTGTAGGGAGAGCCAGGTGGCTTTTGCCTTTTTGGTATTGTCACTGGATTTCATGTCTGCCTTCCAAGTGGGCTATTGGTAAAACTGAGTTTATCGTGCTGCTCTGTGGCCTATGTTTGGGTTCTTTCTATCTTCTTATATATTTTCTTTTCTTTTTATTTTTTGTCAGTCATGAGACTAGAACTCATGGCATGGGCAATGTCCCTGAGCTTTTTTGTTCAAGGCTAGTGT
>NW_012267366.1:5088531-5096031 GCF_000151885.1 Dipodomys ordii | reverse complement strand
TGATTCTGCTAAGCTGGGTTCCCACTGCTCTGATTTTTAGACTAAACAGTAATGTGTCCTTATAGCAGGTAATCTGAGTATTGACAATAGGCTAGGGCAAGGGTTCACAAATAAGGACTCACAAGTCAGCTTTCTGTTTTCCTAATTCAGATTTTATTTTATTTTGTTCAGTTGTGGGGCTTGAACTCTGGGTCTGGGTGCTGGCCCTCAACTCTTTAGCTCAAGGCAAGTGTTCTGCCACTTGAGCCACAGTTCCACTTGCATTTTCCTGGTGGTTAATTGGAGATAAGTGTCTCATGGACTTTCCTGCCTGGGCTGGCTTTGAACCATGATGCTCAGATCTCAGCCTCCTGAGTAGCTAGGATTACAGGTGTGAGCCACCAACACCTGGCTTATTTTTAATTTAATTTAAATTTTTGCCAGTCCTAGGGTCTAGGCACTGTACCTGAGCTGTTTTTGCTCAAGGCTAGCACTCTACCACTTGAACCACAGCACCATTTCTGGCCTTTTCTCTTTATGTGATACTAAGGAATCCAACCCAGGGCTTCACACATGCTAGGCAAGCACTCTACCACTAAGGCACATTCCCAGCCCCCCTAATTCATATTTTATTTATGAAACAAATACAATCCCCTATTTTATTACATTTTTGGGGGGAAGGCTGGTATTGGGGCTTGAACTTAGGACCTCATGCTCTCACTTGAATTTTTTATTCAAAGCTAGTACTCTACCACTTGAGCCACAGCTCCACTTCTGGCTTTTTGCTGGTTAATTGGAGCTAAGAATCTCACAGGCTTTCCTGCTCTGGATGGCTTTGAACCATGATCCTCAGAGATCAGCCTCCTGAGTAGCTAAGATTGCAGGCATAGGCCACTGTCACTGGGCTGTTGATAGCTTTGGCAAAGTTGAGTATCAAGACAGCGAGTCTGACCTGCAGACCTAAACTACTTCCTATGTGGCCCTTTAGAGAAATATTTCATCAGCCCCCAATCTAGCTCTTTTATTGTATTTAAAGTAGTTACATTGGGCTGTTCATCAGATACAACTTCATGTTTTGGGGTGTTACTGGTAGATTTGTGTTGAACTTAATGATATTTGCTTGTGTTAGTGCTCAAAGTAATTTCAAATAGTGCAGTGGCATGGCTGGAAGGAGCGAGTATAGGTACTTGGTCAAGTGTCTTCCTGAAAATGAATGTCATCATGAAGAGCCTGCTGCTGGCTTGCTGAGCTGTGTGCCCCTGCCTTTGACAGATTGTCTGCCGAAGTTCAACACCCATCGAGATGGCTGTGAAGGAGAAGATTTCTATGTTTTGTCATGTGAACCCTGAACAGGTAAATGCTTGCTGCAATTTAGATTTATTGTCTTGCAGCTACTCCTGCTGATACTAGTGTTTTATTGAACAATTATTCAATAATGGCATTGCTTTTTGGGGGGCTTTTTTTTCTGGTCCTGGGGCTTGAACTCTGGGCCTGATCCCTGTCCCTGAGCTCCTTTTGCTCAAGACTTGCACCCTACCAACTGCGATCCTCAGATCTCAACTTCCTGAGTAGCTGGGATTTACAGCTATGAGCCACCGGTACCCAGATACTTTGGGGGACTTTAATCCAATCACAGCTCCTTAGACATTAAATGAAAAAAATCTTGACTTTGCCAGTCCTGGGGCTTGAACTCAGAGCATGGGCACTGTCCTGAGCCTCTTTGTGTTCAAGGTTAATGCACTCCCACTTGAGCCACAGTGCCACTTCCAGCCTTTTCTGAGTAGTTTATTGGAGATAAGAATCTCAGACTTTCCTGCCTGGGCTGGCTTTGAACCACTATCCTCAGATCTCAGCCTCCATTGAGTAGCTAGGATTACAGATGTGAGCCACTGATGCTTGGCTTTATTTTATTCATTTTTAATTTTGTTTGTGTGTTGAGACTGAGGCTTGAACTCAAGGCCTTACAATCCTCCACTTGAGCCACAGCTCTACTTCTGGCTTTTTATTTTTTAATTTTTTTTTTGGGTGCCGTTGTGGGGCCTGAACTCTGGGTCTGGGCGCTGTCCCTCAGCTCTTCAGCTCAAGGCTAGTGTTCTACCACTTGAGCCACAGCACCACTTCCGGCTTTTTTCTTTTTGCTTATGTGGTGCTGAGGAATCAAACCCAGGGCCTCATGCATGCAAGGCAAGCGCTCTACCACTGAGCCACCTTCCCAGCCCTACTTCTGGCTTTTTAGTAGTTAATTAGGGAGATAATCTTATGAACTGGGCATTGGTGGCTCACTCCTGTAATCCTGACTACTCAAGAGGCTGAGATCCAAGCATCGTTGTTCAAAGCCAGCCCAGGCAGGAGTCTGTGAGACTTTTTTTTTGTTGTTGGTCGTGGGCTTGAACTCTGGGTCTGGGTGCTGTCCCTCAGCTCTTCAGCTCAATGCAAGCGCTCTACCACTTGAGCCACAGCACCACTTCTGGTTTTCTGGTGGTTAATTGGCGATTAAGAGTCTCACAGAGTTTCTTGCTTGGGGTGGCTTTGAACCGCATCCTCAGATCTCAGCCTCCTGAGTAGCTAGGATTACAGGCGTGAGCTACTGGCACCCAGCTCTGTGAGACTCTTATCTCCAATTAATCATCAGAAAACTGGAAATGGAGCTGTGGCTCCAAGTGGTAGAGTGCCAGCCTTGAGTAAAAAGAGCTCAGGGACAGCGCTAAGTCCTGAGTTCAAGCCTTGTGAATGATCCCCTCCCCCCTTCCCCCCCCCCAGAAAAAGAGTATCATGGACTGTCTTGTCTGGTCTGGCTTTGAATTATGATCCTCAGATCTCAGTCTCCTGAGTAGCTAGGATTACAGATGTGAACCACTGGTACCTGGCTCTGGTTTAGGTTTAATCTATAACTGAGATAAAAGTTCCATATTAGTGATACTTTGGCATTTGGAATTGCACTGGTGAACATGCCAGAGTGAGGTGCTATGGTCTGAGTGTCAAGCTGGTGATATTTAAGCATCTTATGACTTTATAGGTATGGGTTTGGGCAAACTGAACACAGAGTTGGCAGACCATTTGGGGCACTTACTTAGTATATGACAAAATCATTACATGCCTGTAAGTAGCCTCTTGAATGTTCTTGAGAGGGTGTCAAGTGCCCATTAGAATAAGTGTAGAAAAGAACTCCAGCCAGACAGTACCTACTCTTTAAAGGTATCTGTCTCTTTTTCTTCTTTTTTTTTTGTTGGTCATAGGACTTGAACTCAGGGCCTGGGTGTTGTCTTTGAGTTCTTTTGCTCAAGGTTAGCACTCTGCCACTTTGAGCCACAGTTCGACTTCTGGTTTTTGAGTGGTTAATTGGAGATAAGAGTCTCACAGGGGACTTTTCTGCCTGGGCTGGCATTGAAACGTGGTCCTCAGATCTCAGCCTTCTGAGTGGCTAGAATTACAGGTATGAACCACCAGCACCTGGCTATTCTTTCTTCTAACAGATATAATTAATGTTACTGTGGTCAAGGTGCACTTGTAAACTTATCCAAATGAAGGGAGCAGGGGACATGGCTATGACCCGAAGCAACTATAAGTAGTTGTAGCAACAAATGAAAGAACAAGTAATGCCCATGTACACACTTAGAAGGCAAGGGGTGTGTATTCAATGGCACTGCTTTAATCTACACTTCAAGGTGGGTAGTTTGAGCAGTGTGTCTTGGATATTGACATATAAAACATTGCATTTTTTTTTGCTGGTCCTAGGACTTGAACCTTGTGCCTGGGTGCTGTCCCTCAGCTCCTTTGCACAAGGCTAGTGCTCTACCACTTGAGCCACAACACCACTTTTGGATTTTTCTGAATAGTTTATGGAGATAGGAGTCTCATGGACTTTCCTATGAGGGCTGGCTTCCAACCGTGATTCTCAGATCTCTGCCTCCTGAGTAGCTAGTATTATAGTCATGAGCCACCAGTGCCCAGCCAGAGCATCGCAATTTAATACCAGTTAAAATGACATCAGCTTGGCATCCTACCATTCAGGTTTATTTTATTTATTTTCTTTTTGTGCCGGTCCTAGGGCTTGAACTCAGGGCCTACACACTCTCCCTGAGCTTTTTTTTTTCTCAAAGCTAGTACTCTACCACTTGAGCCATAGCTCCACCTTTGGCTTTTTGGGGGTTCATTGGAGATAAGAGTCTCATGAACCAGGAGCTGGTGGCTCACACCTGTAATCCTAACTACTCAGGAGGCTGAGATCTGATCATGGTTCAAAGCCAGCCTGGGCAGGAAAACGCATGCGACTATTATCTTCAGTTAGTCCCAGAAAAAGCTGGAAGTGGCACTGTGGCTCAAGTGGTAGAGCACTAGCCTTGAGCAAAAGGAGCCCAGGGACAGTGCTCAGGCCCAGAGTTCAAGCCCCAGAACCGGCAAAACAAAACAAACAAGAAGAGTCTCACGGAGTTTCCTGCCTGGGCTGTCTTTAAACTGCAATCCTCAGATCTCAGCCTCCTGAGTGACTAGGATTACAGGTATGAGCCAGGTGCCTGACTCTCTACAGAGGTTTTATTGAGAAATTATCACATAGGCATGATTTATTGAACATTTCGCCATGTGTTTCAACTCAGTCCTCAGTCACCATTCTCCCTAGATTTCAGGCCGGTGGCTATAAATTCCAGTGCTTTAATCATATGGTTGTTTTTTTTTTTCTGATGAGTAGCCTGATTCTAAAACTATGTAGAAGGTATGGAGTGTGAGCCAAATTGCATGACAAAGATATTCCTGTCAATCCAGAAATTCTGAAGGTTTTTGAAGCTCTGCCAGGAATTGGGGACAAAGTCCAGATATGGTCATCCCTCTTGATTCTCAAGTGACTGTTTTTAGGACACCACCCCCCCCCATGGGTATCAAAGCCCTTGGACACTCAAATAGAAAATGGCTCAGTATTTGTTTATAACCTATTTGAATCTTCCTGCATACTTTAGCCCTAGATTACGTATATTACCTAAGACAATATACATGCTACGATAACAGTTGTTATATGATATTGTTTAGGTAATAATAAGAGAAATAGTTCAGGAGTAGAATCTCACTATGCATCACAGGTTGGCCTCCAATGTTATCCTCCTGTGTTAGCTTCCCAAATGTCAGGATTACAGGCATGCATGATCATGCTCGATTTTCTTGCTTTTTTTTCCCCTGCTGGTACTGGGACTTGAACTCAGGGCCTGGGTGCTGTCCCTGAGCTTCTTTGTGCTCAAGGCTAGTGCTCTATCACCTGAACCAGAGTACCACTTCCACTTTTTTGAGTAGTTTATTGGAGATAAGAGTCTCAGGGTGACTTTTCTGCCTGGGCTGGCTTCGAACCACAATACTCAGCTCTCAGCCTCCTGAGTAGCTAGGATTATAGGCATGAGCCACTGGTGCCTATCTTCTTGCTTTTCTTATATTGGTATAAATAAAACACTAGTTTCTCTTGAGTTTTGTCTCATTCTGGTGGATAGTTAAGTTGCTTCACCTAAGTGTGATGTTTTATTATTATTGATCAGGTCATCTGTATCCATGATGTCTCTTCTACATACCGAGTGCCCTTGCTTTTGGAAGAACAAGGCATTGTGAAATATTTCAAAGAGAAATTGGACCTGCCCATTTGTGATTCTTCAAATAATTTACTTTTCAAGTGGAGAAATATGGCTGACAGGTTTGTGAAAGGAGTTACTTAAGCACTGCCCCCTTCACCCCGCCTTGGGACCTTGCTCGTGAGGAGAGGAGTTACAAGCCTCCTTCCCCTCCCATGGGAACTGCTACTTCTAGATCTTGAACACAGAGCTTGGGCACTGTCTGAGTCTTTGAGCTGAAGGCTAGTGCTCTACCTCTTGAGCCATAATTCCGCTTCCAGCTTTTTGCTGGTTAATTGGAGATACGAGTCTCCTGGACTTTCCAGCCTGGGTTGGCTTTGAACCACAGTCCTTAGATCTCAGCCTCCTGAGTAGCTAGGATTACAGGGGTGAGCCATCAGCACCTGGCTGGTAATATTTTTCTAAGGAGTTTTGAAAGTGTTCTTTCAAAGGCCTAAAGAATCTTCAGCCTCAAGATGACATTCCTACAGACTTAATTTCAGTTCACATATTTTTCATGTTCTCTGAACAGATTTCCTGACAAAAGCAACACAAAAGATTGTGTCTCTAATGGTGAAATGTGATTGAGTGCCTTTTGTAGAATGGAATTTTCTCATAAAAATGATCTAAATGGCTTGTAATATTTTAAATAGTCCTCTTAGCACCATTTTTCAGGCACACCATGAATAATCAGACTTTTGTGAGCCAGTTGGGAATGTAACGATTTTAAATGTAGACAATCAGAATGCATTTTCTTATACAAGGTCACCTTAGGAAGTTAATATTGGAATGTTTCTTATTGACAAACAGAATACATATTTCACCTTAATAAACTAATGTATGAACAGCTCTTGTTTAGGAGATAGCTTTTTAAATATGTATTTTTTTGTTTTGAATGCTTTTCCCCCTCCCATGTCTGTCTGTACATGCTTATGTAAGCCCAATCTTATAATTTCTTTTTTTTCTCTTATTTTTAGTGCTGGTCCTGAGGCTTGAACTCAGGACCTGGGTGCTGTTCCTGCGCTTTTGTACTCAAGGCTAGTTAGTGTTCTACCACTTGAGCCATAGCTCCACTTCTGACTTGTTTGGTAGTTAATTGGAGATAAGAGATTCATGGGCTTTTCTGCCTGGGCTAGCTCTGAACTGTGATTTTCAGATCTCAGCCTCTTGAGTAGTTAGAATTACAGGTGTGAGCCACCGGTGAGATTTTTTAGGATTTTTAAAATCTGTTGAATGGATTCTGGATCTTTGGAGGGGAAATTGGAGTCAAGTACAAGTTTGTGAGTCTTGTCTGCTCCTAAGGTTGTATTAGGTGTCTGAGAATAAGAGCAAGGGCTGTGTGTGAGCTTGTAACTCACGAATATAAACTTTGATCTGGTCTTCTTTCTCAGGTATGAAAGGTTACAGAAAATATGCTCTATTGCCCTAGTGGGAAAATATACCAAACTCAGGGACTGCTATGCCTCCGTGTTCAAAGCCCTGGAACATTCTGCCTTGGCAATCAACCACAAACTGAATCTGATGGTAAGTCCCTGTCTACTTTTCTGGATATTTCAGTCACTCACTCCAGAATGTTGTGTTTCAAGGAGGTTGTGTTGAAGGGTTCCTAAGACTATCCCACAGGATTGATAATTCACCAGGAGGATTTACAGAACTCAACTGTACGGGCATAGTCACATCACGGCTAAGATGTATCGTAGTCCAAGAAAACAAAGGAAAATCAACAAAGGGAAAAGTTGCCTGAGGTAACGTCTGGGGGTGTGTGTGTGGGGGACCAGGTGTGAGCAAAGATGGGCATGTTTGGGAAGCTCATTAGAGATTCAGCACTCTTCCCTTTCTCTTTTCCTTCCTTCTTTCCCATAGTGCTGGGGATGGAAACCAGGGCCTTGAGCATTTTTGTTAGTTGTGGGACTTGAACTCAGGACCTGGGCCCTGT
>NW_012267366.1:5053134-5087466 GCF_000151885.1 Dipodomys ordii | reverse complement strand
TGTGGGGCCTGAACCCTGGGCCAGGGCGCTGTCCCTCAGCTCTTCAGCTCAAGGCTAGCGCTCTACCACTTGAGCCACTTCCGGCTTTTTTCTTTTTGCTTATGTGGTGCTGAGGAATCGAACCCAGGGTCCAGGCATGCAAGGCAAGCGCTCTACCACTGAGCCACCTTCCCAGCCCATGGAATGCTATATTTTCTTTTCTGACATGGTGGAAATCATATATAACAAACAATGATTTTCTGTTTCTATAGATACATTTTTGCTGATACTTGGGCTTGAACTCAGGGCCAGTGAACTGTCCCTAGGCTTTTTTGCTCAAGGCTAGCCTTCTACATTTGAGCCACAGCTAACCTTCCAGCTTTTTAGTGGTTAACTAGATGTAAGACTCTCCTGGACTTTCCTGCCCAGACTGGCTTTGAACTGGGATCCTCAGATCTTAGTCTTCTGAGTATCTAGGATTACAGGCATGAATCACCAGTCCCTGGGTTGAGTGTTTGTTTTTCTTAAATTCTCCTTTACTCTGTTGGATGTTTTTCAGTACATAGATTCCATCGATTTGGAGCAGGTCACCAAAGCTGAGGATCCTGTGAGATTCCATGAGGCTTGGCAGAAATTGTGCAAGGCTGAGTGAGTACCAGGGACAGCCCCCACCAGTTAGGACAATGCCATGTGCTTGCTCCATAATTATTCCACTTACCCCAATTGCTCATTTTTGTGTACTTCGGAACCATAGTTAGAAATTTTTGTGGTCATTGCAGGTGGTTGTACTGAATTCACAGTGCATTGCTTTGAAATGTACCATGTAAATGCAGGGCACATATGCGTGAAAGTGGTTTTATTTGGCAGCTCGGGGAGACTGCATTACAGGTTAAGTGTGTGGATCCCACTGACTGAAGGATACAGAGATGGCTGTTATGTGTACAAAGTTCAAGCACAAACATGATAACTTTCTTACGTTTTAATTCTAGTTTTTTTAAAAAAAATTTTGTTTTGGTCATGAGGCTTGAACTCAGGGTCTGGGTGCTGTCTCTGAGCATTTTTTTTTTCCTCTGAGCATTTTTGCCCAAGGCTAGTGCTCTACCACTTGGAGCCACAGTGTCACTTCCAGTTTTCAGTGGTTATTTGGAGATAAAAGCTTTACAGACATTCCTGACCTGGGTGGCTTTGAATTTTAATACTCAGATCTCAGCCTCCTGAGTAGCTGGGATTACAGGTATGAGCTATCAGCACCAGCTGAAAAGATTTTAAGAAGCAAGTCCAGGATGTGTAATCATGCAACTGATCCTGAAAATGCACCTCATATATATTCATTAGTGATTGTGCCAAACACTTGGCTGTAGGATCAGTAAACATGAAAGGTTGAAAACAAACTCTAACCCCCACCCCCCAACTTTCCCTTTATCTTGTGCTGATTTCAGTGGTATTCTTGTGCCTGGAGGATTTGGAATCAGAGGAACACTGGGAAAACTTCAGGCCATTTCTTGGGCAAGGACAAAGAAGATCCCATTTCTAGGTAAAACTCATGAGTGTATTCGATTTTTCAGCACATAATAGGTTTCAGTCCTTAGAATAGGTAAAACCTACCAAGGTTGTGTGTGCTTTTTTTTAAAGGTCTCATGTTATTTTGGCTGGCTTGAATTCTTGATCCTTCTGCCTCATTTTCCTTTTTTTTTTTGGGAGGGGTGTCGGTTATGGGGCTTGAACTCTGGGCTAGGGTGCTGTCCTTGCGCTCTTTAGCTCAAGGCGAGCGCTCTACCACTTGAGCTACAGCACCACTTCTGGTTTTCTAGTGGTTTATTGGAGATAAGAGTCTCATGGACTTTCCTTCCCAGGCTGGCTTTGAACGGCGATCCTCAGATTGGCTTCTGCCTCATTTTCTTAGGTGCTAGAACTATAGACCTATGCTAGCACTCAGGCATAAGGTTAGTTTTTGTGAGGGTGTGAACTTAGATATGAGAGTTTAGGCAACAAATAGTCTGCTACAGACTTTAGCAAACTATATCTTGCAGGCTAATTTTGGCTTCTGGCTTGTTTTTGTAAATAAAGTTTATATTGTAATACATCACATTAGTCTCTTTTACATATTGTCCACTGTCTCTATGGTAGAAAGGCCCTTGGTTCTTTCCAGTTTCTTGATTTTTATTCTGGCATGCAAAGTTATTGATTGCTTCCCCTGCATACCTTGTATATGTCAACAGTGTCATTTGTACTGCTCCTTAATATGTGTTTAGTGGACACAATGGGTGGGCTGCAGTAAATGTGGAGATGGTTTGGGGAGCATCCCTGAGAGATCTCTGTCTTCTGCTATTCTCAAGATCCCTATTTAGTTAGTTTTGCATCTCCTTCCCTGCTGTCTGCCAGGCTCATGCTCACAGCCAGCCTGTCCTGCTGCTGTCTCCTTCGCACAGTGAAGGTTCTAGGGCCGCTTTGCAGACTAGCAACTAGATAGATCCTGGCCCTCAAGCCAAAGCCAGACTTTGGATCTCCTTGAGAAGAGAGTAAAGTACAGCCCAGGGAGACTCCTTCTTTTTTTTGTGCTGCTTCTGGTGCTTGAGCTCAGGATCTGAGTTGTTTTTTTCCCCCTCAAGGCCAGCACCACAACTCCACTTCTAGCTTTTTGGTGGTTGATTGCAGATAAAAGTCACATAGGCTTTTCTTCTCTCTCTCTCTTTCTCTCTCTCTCTCTCTTCCAGTACTGGGGCTTGTACTCTAGGCCTGGAAACTGTCTCTGAGCTCCTTTTGCTCAAGGCTAGCATTCTACCACTTTAGCCACACCTCTACTTCTGGCTTTTTCTGTGATTAATTGGAGAAGAGAGTCTCATGGGCTTCCTGCCTGGGCTGGCTTTGAACTGCAATCCTCAGATCTCAGCTTCCTTGGTAGTTAGAATGACATGCATGAGCCACCAGTGCTTGGCTTCACATAGACTTTTCTACCTGGACTGGCTTTAAACTAAAATCCTCAGATCTCAGCCTCCCAAGTAGGATTACAGGCACGAGCCCTTAGCACCTGGCAAGACTCTCTCTTGAACTGGGGTGTTAGTACAAATGCTCTAAACAAATCAGGCACTCTGTCACAACCTTGCAGCCTACACAGGCTTTAATTTAGAGCTGGGTGCTGGTGGCTTATGCCTATAATCTTAGCTATTCATGAAATCTGAGATCTGAGGATTGTGTGTCCAAGCCAGCCCAGCATACAAATCTAAGAAACTCTTTAACTCCAATTAACTAGCAAAAACCCAGATGTAGGTGTATGGCTCAAGTGGTTGAGCACCAGCCTTAAGCAAAGTGAAAGCCAAGTGATAGTATGAGGCCTTGGAGTTCAAGCCCCAGCACTGGCATACAAAAAAAATGCAATTTAGAAGCCTTCACTTAAGGATAGATATGGCTGGTTGTAGATTTGCCTTCCAGATGCTTGTCCCTGTTCTGGAGTTCCTTCCTTTTCAACCCCAGGCCTTAGGTTGTTCCTTGGTATTCTCACCAGCCCTCTTCTTTTTTTTTTCCTTTTCTTTTTGTCTGTCATGGGGCTTGAACTCTGGGCCTGGGAGCTGTCCCTCAGCTTTTCAGCTCAAGGCTAGCTCTTTACCGCTGGAGCCATAGTGCCACTTCTGGTTTTCTGAGTGGTTTATTGGAGATAAAAATCTCACGGACTTTCCTGTCTGGGCTGGCTTTGGGCTTTGAACTTGATCCTCAGATCTCAGCCTCCCAAGGACTTTTCTGAATGTCCATGGGGGTGGGGTGGGGGACAGCAGGGAACAAAACAGCAGTTTTGCTCTCTTGGAGTCTTCAAACTAGATGGGGAAGATGTAAAAATGTGAACCAATACACACTGGATTCATTTGCTTTATATATGTGCTTTTACAATAGGCATTTGCCTTGGGATGCAGCTAGCAGTGATTGAATTTGCAAGAAACTGCCTTAACTTGAAAGGTAAGTTTTAATCATTGATTAAAACAAATATTGCTTCACATGTTTTCAGCAGTATTAGTCAATTACTAAATTTTTTTCTTCAACCTTCAGATGCTAATTCCACAGAATTTGAGCCAAATGCCCCCACTCCTTTGGTGAGTAGTCCTTTTTTTTTTGTCGGTCATGGGGCTTGAATGCAGGGCCTGGACGCTGTCCCTGAGCTCTTCAGCTCAAGGCTAGCACTCTACCACTTTGAGCCATAGCTCCACTTCTGGTTTTGTGGTGGTTCATTGGAGATAAGAGTCTCACAGGCTTTTTTGCCTGGACTGGCTTTGAACCGCACTCATCATATCTCAGCCTCCTGAGTAGCTAGGATTATAGATGTGAGCCACCAGCTCCCTGCTGGCAAGTAATCTTTCTTGATTTGGTCATTGTAGTTTATTCCTGCTTCTTGCTTACACTCATAAAGGGAAATTATTATTTTTTCCTTTACAGTGTCAGAACATTTAAAATTGTACTTGAATTTCTTATTACCTGTTGTTTTTTTCTATCAAACTCTTTTGTTCTTGCTAGTTTATCTTGTCAACTGTGCTTGAAGAAACACACAGTCTTAGCCTGTTTTCTCTTTGCAGCATCTTTTCAAGCTTAATGTTTAGGAAAGGACTAAATTGGCTGTGACAACAATTTGTAACAGCTAATATAAATAAATGAGCTGTCCTGTCTCTAGCCTCATCCTCAGTCTGTCTATTTTCCACATTGGTGGCCATCTATCTTTCTAAAATAAAAATGACAAGCATCCTTGCTGTGGTCCTCATCTGCTGTCAGTTCCTTTTCCCCTAAATATTCAATCCAGGACTCTTTACTGGGCCCTAAAGTTTGTTGTGCTCTATTCCATACCATCCCAGGTCCTCCCTTGCTTTGAGTTTTATGCTTGAATGATCGGAACTAGAATTTTCCCATGTAGCATGAGATCTCCCCCTTCCTATGATCTCTCCTTCCTCCAGGAATCTCAATGAAAGGAATGGAGAATTTCCAACTGTAATTTGGTCATCAACAACTTCCTGTTGGTTGAATTTTCCTGCCAGATGGGGCAGAAAAGTCCATGAGACTCTTATCTCCAATTAAGCACCAAAAAAAAAAGCTGAAAGTGGAACTGTGGCTCAAGTGGTAGAGTGCTAGCCTTGAGTGGAAAAAGCTCAGGGACAGTGTCCAGGCCCTGAGTTCAAGCTTCAGGACTGGCACACACACACAAAATGTAAATCTGTCTGTCTGTAACCCTTCCCCCTCTTAAATAAATGGTAGTATGCTTCATGCACTTTTTTCTCTGCTTTGCTTTTTCATTGAATATTATATGCTGGAGATCACCCCACGGAAGGATGTAGAAATACTCTTTATGACTTTTTATAGATTGCAATTCAAACCATAATGAACCATAACTTCCCAGGCAGATGGTACTTTTAAGTCTTAGGCTCAGAAGGCCTAATATTAGCGAAGAGTTCCTTATGAGGCTTTAATATAAATGGATTTCCTGACTAATAACTGAAATAGCTCTGCCAGGAAAATGCAGCATTTTCTTCTCTAAGATTACTCTCGATTAGGAAGTGATTTGATCAGTAGGTGGCACTGTTACATAGCTTTGGCAAGGTTAAGCCTTTGTTGCATTTCCTCCCCCATTCACTCACCCCCCCACCCCCCTGCCTGTATATACATTCATCTACCCATATATAGGTATGGATACATATTTCCCTTTGTTGGGCAGTGATAGAGATTGAACCCAAGGCCTCATGTATAGTAGGCAAGTTCTCTATATCTCATAACTCCCATAAACCCTTAAAAAAAAACGCCTTACATTACATGCTTGAGAGATGTTGTTCCCATCTTGCTTTCTGTATTCATCACTCCACATCAATGCATAGAGATCTTTCACAGCTTGCCCTGCTGTCTGCTTTATGGACGCATCAGTATTTATTTCACTGATCTTGTATTTAGGTTGTGCTGTTTGTTAGCCTTAAATCATACTGCAAATTAGTCTCCCTGTACCTGTGTTCTGCACCCACGTGTGGACACATCTGTGGGATGAATTCCTACAAGGGGAATTGCTAAGTCAGAGGATATGTACATTTTACATTTTGATGGCTCCTCTACACATAAGTGAGATGAAAACAATAAAACCTAATTGCTATTGAACATTTTTATGGGCTGCAATCAGTTTGCTGGAGAAAAATAGCCTTAAGAACCAGCAGTTGTGCTGATGGTGAGAAGTCTTATTAAAGTAAAAAAGACTTAAGGTGATAGAATCATAAAGCAGCCAAGACCGTGAAACCTGAGGAGTCACTTTACTTGAGCAAATAACAATTACTTACCTGAGTACCAGTGGCTCACGCCTATAATCCTAGCTACTCAGGAGGCTGAGATCTGAGGATTGCAGTTCAAAGCTTGCATGGACAGGAAAGTCTGTGAGACTTTCTCCAGTTAACCACCAGAAAACTGGAAGTGGGAGCTGTGGCTCAAAGTGGTAGAGCTCTAGCCTGTACCAGAAAAGCTCAAGAACAGTGCCTAGGCCCTGAGTTCAAGTCACAGAACTGGCACCAAACAAACAAAAACAAAGGAGAAATAGGTTTATCTCTAAAATGCTGTCTGAGAGTACACAGGAGTAAGTGAGGAAAGTACATTCTATTGTGTCATTTCTCTGCTTGATTCATGAAGTATAATAGTAGACTCTGAGGTGTGGCAGAATATTTAGGGATCTGCAGCAACTCTGTTCTTTGGGCCTGCTTCACAGAAGTCTCCACTGCTTTCTGGATGATGTTTACCAGGAACACAGCTGGACTTGTATTCTAACTCTTTGTCAGTGTTGACATCTTTGACCTTGAATTTAGCTTTAGATCTCCAGTTCATCTGGAGTATAGTAGATGGTATCATGAACAGTTTTGATGTATGAGATACTTACAGGAGGAATGATTTTGATTTACTGTTTAGGCATGTGAATTTGTTAACCTGTAAGCATTTCTTTTATGTTTGTTGGAAGTTCTAACTTAAAAGTCTGAATACTCCTAAGATATCCCACTCTGGAAATAGAGTCCATGTTATCTGTTCAAAATATAGCAACAGCGTGGGTAAGGGTGTGTGTGTGTGAGGGGCTGGTTGCTTGTGGCTCACTCATGTAATCCTAGTTACTCAGGAGGCTGAGAGAGACCTAAAGGATCTCAGTTCAAAGCCAGCCCAGACAGAAAAATTTCAGAGACTTCATCTTTAAAAGAACCAACAAAAAGCCAGGCTGGAGGTATGGCTTAAGTGATAGAGTACCAGCTGAGCAACTGTAAGTCTCTGAGTTCAAATCCTGGTACCACCACCAAGAAAACCTCACAACTATACACAACATATGCAATGGATGGTGCTATTGGTAAGGAGAAATTCAAAGTGTTTGCACTAAGATACAAATGGATAGCTGGGATGGCTATATTTTGTATGATTTCAATTTTATTTATCATAGATAAGACTTTATCCATTTTCCTCACATTTCACATTAGCATCAATTAGTGGTAACAAGGAGATTTCATTTTGACATCGCCATACATACATATAATAATGTACCTTGATCAAATCACCCTCTCTGTCACTCACTTTCTTCCCACCCCTCCTTCCCCTCCAAGCCAGTCTCAACAAGTTTCAATGTTCAGTTTTGACACATAGGCATAAAGTAGTTTGACTATATTTACCTTCTTCACCCTCTCCATTCTTCCCCTTTCACAGTAGGCAGGACCTGTTTTGAATTCCTGTCATTCTTTTTTGTTGTTGTTGTTGTTACCAGTCCTGGGGTTTGAACTCAGGGCCTGGGCACTGTTCCTGAGCTTCTTTTGCTTAAGGCACTTGAGCCACAGTGCCATTTCTGGCTTTTAATGTGTACATGGTACTGAGGAATTGAACCCAGGGCTTTAATGCATGGTAGACAAGCACTCTACCACTGAGCCACATTCCTAGCCCTCATTCATTATTTTTAGTGTATGTTAATTCCTCAAAGAGGTTGCACTGTGGCATTTCCCACTTGCATATATTATACTTAAGTCAGTGTGAACCCTAGCTTACTCTCTTTCTTCATCCCCACTATTCCTCTTATTCAGCAGATTGCAGTAAGGTTTATTTTGCCATCTTCATTCACAGATGCAATGGATTTTTGGTATTGTTCAGCTTCTCACATCTTATTTTTCTCCCTTCCCTCAATATACTTAAACAGGTCCCATAATTATAAATTTTTGATCTAACAATTTTTAAAGTTAAAAATAATTTTACATCTGGTAGTAGATTAGTGAAACATAGCCACTTAGACTTAAAAGTTAATTTATGCAAAGAGTAATTTTTGTTATACATTAAGCATAATGAATGCATTACATTTTCCTGCCTTTCGTTAAAGCCCTGTTTGAAATAGTTCCTCTTCCTTGTTTTTCAACAACTTTTTGTAGTATGCAGATTAAGAGATTTTAAAAAATAGCTCATTAAAAATAACCTTTTAGACAGCTTTTATTATTTTACTGTCTGATTTGCTTTTAGAATATTGAGGAAAGCATTTCCTAGCTGATAAAAAGATGTAATAGAAATTACTCAGGAGTTGGTTTGAGCTTAAAGTTTTTTTCCTCTCATAAGAGTGGTTAACAAGAATACAGCTATTATATGGGTAAAATAACCTTTTATGGACAAGTCTTGGAGCCTGAGTCATTTAATATTGTCTTTGTGTTAATTCTAGGTTCTGAGTTGATATCATGCTGTTAGCCTTGTATCTGGAGAAAGAAAAATTCTCCTAAAATGTTATCCTTGTACACTGTTGATTGGAATGTAAATAGATACCAGCAGTTATGAAAAACGGCAGAGAGGAAGCTGAAAAATTCAAAAGTAGATCTGCTGTGTAACCTCGCAATTGTACTTGTGGCTATATATTCGAGAGATAAGAATGAAATTAATGCATCTAGAAGACATCTGTACTTCCACATTCATTGCAGCAATATTCACAATAGCCAAAGGTTAGAAGCAGCAGTGTCTGTCAACCATTGAATGGATAGCACTTCATCCATATATACCCATGGAATACTATTCAGCCTTCAAAAAGGAGATTTTGCTGTTTGCAACAGTGCATAGGAACCTGGAGGACAGTGAATGAAGTGAAATAACACAACATAGGAAGATAGATACTGCCCCTTCTCACATGTGGAATCTGAAGAAGTTGAACTCAGCTGGGCACTGGTGGCTCATGCCTATTAATTTTAACTATTCAGGATGTGAGATCTGAGGATCACAGTTTGAAGCCAGCCTAGGCAGAAAAGTCCGTGAGACTTTTATCTCCAATTAACACCAAAAAAGCTGGAAGTGGAGCTGGGACTCAAGTGGTAGAACACCAGCCTTGAGCAAATAAGGTTGAATGCGAGCTTGAGGCGCTGAGTTCAAGCCTTAGTACTAACACATGTGCGCCCATGCACACCACACACACACACACACACACACACACACACACACACACACACACACATTGAATTCCTATAAACAGACAGTAGAAAGGTCGTGGAGTAGAAGAAATGAAGATGTTGGCTAAAGGGGAAAAGATTGCAGTTGTAAGATGAGTAATTCTGGAGATCAAATGTATAGCATAGTTACTATAGTTCTTTTTCTCATATGAGAAGAGTTTATTGACTAATAGACACTTTAAATTACCTTTATTTATTGGAAGATAGTTGGAGTAATTTTCCTAATGAACTGAAGAACAAAACTCAGTTCATGGTTTCCAAAAATCTTATGCCTCAGTTCTTTTCTAAATGTATGCTTAGTCACATAATAGAAATTAATTTCTAAAAAATATTGTAGGGCTGGGAATGTAATTTAGTGGTAGAGTGCTTGCCTAGCATGCATGAAGCCCTGGGTTCGATACCACAAGCTGGAAGTGGTACTGTGGCTCAAGTGGTAGAGTGCTAGTCTTGAGCAAAAGATGCTTAGGGACAGTGCTGGGCCTTGAGTTCAAGCCCCAGGACTGGCAAAAAAATATTGTAAAAAATCCAACAAAGATTGATGTGATTTGTACTGCATGACTATAGTTCTTAGAATAGTTCTTAATATTGTTTTTGTTTATTTATTGCCAATCCTGGGTGCTTGAAATCAGTACCTGGGCATTCTCCCTAGGGTCTTTTGCCCACAGCTAGCACTGTACCACTTTGAGCTATGGCTCTACTTCCAGTTACTTGGAGATAAGAATCTCACAGACTTTCCTGCCCTGGCTGGCTTTGACCTCTATCCTCAGATCTCTGCCTTCTAAATAGCTAGGATTATAGGGATGAGCCATCCCACGCTTGGGTTCTTAAAACACACATACAGACACACACACACACACACACACAAATTGTGATATTTGATATTAGTAATTGTTTCATAATGTATGCATACATTAAAACTTATGTTGGACATCTTGATCATATACAGTTTTGTCAACTATAAGAAAGCTTTAATAAAAACCATTCTCATGGGGCTGGGAAGGTAGCTCAGTGGTAGAGTGCATGCCTTGCAAGCATGAGGCCCTGGGTTCGATTCCTCAGCACCACATAAACAGAAAAAGCCATAAGTGGCGCTGTGGCTCCAGTGGTAGAGCACTAGCCTTGAGCTGAAGAGCTGAGGGACAGCGCCCAGACCCAGAGTTCAGGCCCCATGACCGGCAAAAAAAAAAAAAAAAAAAAAAAACATTCTCATCTGGGACATGATAGCCCATGCCTAAAGTATGTGGGCATCTTTTCCTTACCCCCTGCCCATTTAGTCCCTTGAACTGAGTCTGCTACATGAAAAGAGACAGTGCAGCCTGCAGGGAGCCCCCATTAGTGAGTAATAAGGGTATCTGCAATGTTAACAATAAATGATGAAATGAATATTGCAAAGCTAATGTATTTTAAAGCTTTTGTCCCTTGAGCTCAGTGGGCAATGCCTTAGAGGTATTTCAGCCACTTGAAAGAGAGAGAGAAAGAGAGAGAGAGAGAGAGAGAGAGAGAGTGTGTGTCCTGGGGCTTTAACTCAGGGCTTAGGAACTGTCCCTGAGCTATCCCAGTGCTTAAGGCTGGTGCTCTACTACTTGAGCCACAGCTCCACTTCCACCTTGTTTGGTGTTAAATTGGAGATTATCGTCTCCCAGACTTTTCTGCCCTGACTGGCTTTGAATCGTGATCCTCAGATCTCAGCCTCCTGAGTAGCTAGGATTACAGGTGTGAGCCACCAATGCCTGGCTCCCATTTAATTTTTTCTCTGGCATGATTTCAGAGTTACTTGGAGTTTTAGATGAAATGTGTGCCTCTGTGTCAGCTTCTATAATGCTTTGCCGAAGGTGTTTGAAATAATGTATGTTTACTCTGTGAGGGGTTAATTGGTACCTAGAACAGAGGCTAAAATGAGAAGCTAGCATGGGCTATATACCAAACCTTAATAAAACACAAGAAAAACAAACTGTAGACTGGTGGATAGGAATGGAAGCTGTGACAATCAAAATAGTAGAACTTCAAATTTAACAGCATTCTAAAATAATCAGGACTGGGGCTGGGAAGTTGGCTCAGTGGTAGAGTGCTTGCCTTGCATGCCTGAGGCCCTGGGTTCGATTCCTCAGTACCACATAAGCAAAAAGAAAAAAGCTGGAAGTGGCGTTGTGGCTCAAGTGGTAGGGCACTAGCCTTGAGCTGAAGAGCTGAGGGACAGTGCTCAGGCCCAGGGTTCAGGCCCCATGACTGGACAAAAAAAAAAATCTAAAATAATCAGGACTGCATAGTGTGCTTATCTCAGGAATTAAATCAATTAACATGATATATTGATTGTACAAAAAGATGCTCAGCAGAGATGCTAGTAGTTGGTCCATCATATTCATTCCTGCTGTTTACAGTCTCATCACAAAACAAGGAAAGACTAGTTCTTGGGAAAAAAGGGAAAAACTATCTTTTACCAACCAGTACATATAAGATGGAGGGTACCAGAATCAAAGACAATGATTGCCAGGGATAAACCAATGGAAAAAAAATGAAAAAAATAAGGAAGAACTAGTTATAATACATTGGTGACAATAAGGTCAACAACCAAAAAAAAATCTGTTGTTTCCAAGTCTTGGAGTTCATTTCAATTAGCATCATTTTGTATGGTTATATGTATATAGCTATTGAGCTATACATCTATCTGATTTGGGGAGGGGAAGGGGAATGACAAAATGCTGAAAGGAAAAGGATGACCCATTGCAATGATACTCATAAGACACTATGTCGGAAATGAGCTTTAGAACTTGGGGGAGGGGAGGAGTGGGAGAGGGAAGGGATAGTGGGAGAATGACAAGGGAGGAGGTAACAATGTTCGACTAAAAATGTACTCATTACCTTACTCATGTAACTGTAACCTCCTGTACAGCATCTTTGCAATAGAATAAATTTTAAAAAATGAAAACAAACCTAATGGTAACATTATAATAAGTTCTCATTGACACTAGTCAACAGATTGGGGATATAGCTCAGTTGTAGGACTTTTGACTACCATGCTCAAAAGCCCTGGGTTCAATCCCCAGCACCATAAAAAGGAAATAAAAGGCCAGCAAATAAAACATGTACACTAACCTGGCTATTAAAGTTGTTTAGGTGAGACCAGCTCATGTACTATAGGAGCATGAATTCATCCTACCTGTTGGGAAGTCAGTTAGGTTTTACAATCCATAACCTTATCTTAACCCTTTGAATGATATTACTTCTCAGAAGTTCTCCAGCATTTTTCTGGTTAATTGAAGACAAGAGTCTCACAGCCTTTCCTGCCTAGGCTGGCTTTGAACTGTGATCCTCAGATCTCAGCCTCTGAAGTAGCTAGGATTATATGTGTGACCCACTGGTGCTCAGCTCATTATTCTTTTTCATAAGACACATATTTCATATGGTTCCAAAAATCAAAATGTCAGTATGATATTAAGTGAAAAGTAGCTCTCTTATCCCTGTGTGAATCTATCCAGTCTCTCCTAATATATTAGTTTTTAGTGTGTACTTGTAGAATTTTTTTTTGTGCCAGTCCTAGGGCTTGCACTTAGGGCTTGGGCACTGTCCCTGAGCTTTTTCTGCTCATGACTAGTGCTGCGCCACTTGAGCCACAGCTCTATTTCTGGCTTTTTGGTGGCTAATTAGATATAAGAGTCTTACTAACTTCCCTGCCTGAGTCGGATTCAAATGGTGATTCTCAGATCTCAGCTCCTTGCATTGCTAGGATTACAGAGGGTAGCCATTGATGCCTGGCTTTTTTTTTTTTTTTAGACAAGGTCTTTGTAGCTTAGACTGTCTTAAACCTTGATTCTCCTGCCTTAGTTTCTTTTTCTTTTTCTTTTTTTTGGGGTCAGTCCTGGGGCTTGAACTCAGGGCCTGGGTACTGTCTCTGAGCTTCTTTTGCTCAAGACTAGCACTCTACCACTTGAGCCACAGCACCATTTCCAGCCTTTTCTGTTTATATGGTACTGAGGAATCAAACCGAGGGCTTCATGCATGCTAGGCAAAGATTCTACCACTAAGCCACATTCCCAGCCCCTGCCTTAGTTTCTTATTGCTGGGATTATGAGCCTATGTTACGAGAATTTACTTTTTAAGTACATATGCAAATTGTTGTCTATACTTTAAGTCACTGTCACCTATGTATCTTGGGACTGATGAAATTTGGCTACTTTAGTCCCATCTGGGCATAAGATCCTTACACTAACCTGACCTTTCCTATCTTGTGAGATTGAACTCCCCAGAGATGTGCTTGGCCCAGTCTATCCTGTGGACTATGAGATAGCCATGTACTTGAACTTGGGTAGACTGGGTAAGTATATGATCATGTGCTCTGGTCCCAACTTTAGAGGGCCTTGAAGCTACTGGGGAAATGATAGCAGCCAAGTTGACTGATATATACAGCTTACTATTTTTGTGGATGTCAGTCTTAGGGCTTGAATTCAGGGGTTGGGTGCTTGTCTCTGAGCTTTTTATGTTCAAGGCTAGCACTCTACCACTTGAGCCACAGCTCCATTTCCAGCTTTTTATTTTGGTCCTTAATTGAAGATGAGAGTCTTACTGACTTCCCTGCTCCAGGCTGGCTTTGAACCCCAATCCTCAGATTTCAGCCTTGTGAGTAGCAAGGATTACAGGCATGAGCCTCCAGTACCTAGCCTAGTTTACACTATTGAATTCACTTGGTTAAAGAAACTTTTGGAGTCAAAGACCTTACTTTGTAAGCAGTGATTCTCATCTAAGGTTAGTGTAGTCTTTGGGAGGGCTTGTATAGTTGAAAGCTATTCATTATTACCATTTTCTCCATTTTGAAGTGGCAGTGGTCCCATAGTTTTCTAATGTCAACTGCAGAATTAAAGCTTGGCAATTTGGCTTTTAGAGCATGAATTAGAAAGAAATAATTGAAGAATATTACTCAGAATGTTGTTTTCCGGAACCATGGTGTAACGCTAGTAGATATGAGGTTATCCTTCAGTGATGAGTAGGGCACCTCTTGGCCTTGTGTTCCTTCTATTCCTTCAAAGGCTGTTCATTTAACAAAGCACAGCGAGTACCGGGAGATGACCTAAAGACAAGTGTATGCTTTGGAAGTATGTTCCTTGCTAGGCATTGAACAGTGCAAAATGAGTTGTTAGTTCAGTGCTGGTGGCTCAACGCCTGTAATCCTAGATACTCAGGAAGCTGAGGTCTGAGGATTGCAGTTTAAAGCCAGCCTGGGCAGGAGACTCTTCTCCGATTAACCAACACAGAAAAACTGGAAGTGGAGCTGTGGCTCAAGTGGTAAGGCATTAGCCTTGAGTACAAAAGCTCAGAGACAGTGCTCAGGCTCAAGCCCTAGGACCTGCCTACACAAAAAAGTTGGAATTGGAAGTGATGCCAGGAACCAGTAGTTGAGGGAGAGCAAGGAACATAGTTATTCTCCTGGAAAAGTGGATAAAGTAAACTTGCTTCAGTCTTCCTTCCACTGTGGTCTTGGGGCAAGGTCATAGAGCAATTCTTGGCCTCTTATTTCTTTAAACCTGTGTGTGTGTGTGTGTACTGACATGCTTGAACTCACTGTACTCTGTTTTTTTGCTCAAGGCTAGTGCTTTACCACTTAAGCCACAACTTCGCTTTCACTTTTTGCTGGTTAATTAGGGATAAGAGTCTCATTTCCTGCCCAGGCTGGCTTTGAACTCTGATCCTCAGATCTCAGCTTCCTGAGTAACTATGATTATAGGCCTGAGCCACCTGCTCCTGGCTTAAAAAATCTTTGTGTTTTGCAGTGCTGGTGATCAAATCCAGGTCCCCATGAGCTTAGGCAAACACTTTACCCCTCAGCTACTTCCTAAGTCCCATTTTTAAATATATATTTTTATTGTAAAGATACTGTACAGAGAGGTTACAGTTACATAAGTAAGGTAATGAGTACATTTCCTATCGAACATTGTTACCCCCTCCTTTGTTTTTCCCCTACTATCCTTCCCTCCCCCTCCTCCCACTCCTCCCCCCCAAGTTGTAAAGTTCATTTTCAGCATAGTGTCTTGTATATCTCATTGTTACAATGGGTCAACCTGTATCCTTATTTCAGCATTTTGTTATTTCCCTTCCCCTCCCCAAATTAGAAAAATGTATATATAAGATACAGGGCACCGGAATCAAATACAGTGAAAACAGGGGTTATACCATGGGGGAAGAACATACAAAAGAAACAAAAAAAATCATATATTACCTTATAAGCACACCAACCCAGATGCCCCTCAGTAGATGAATGGATCAAGAAAATGTGGTATATATATATATAATGGAATTCTGTTTTTTTTTTGTCAGTCGTGGGGCTTGAACTCTGGGCCTGGGCGCTTTCCCTCAGCTCTTCAGCTCAAGACTAGCACTCTACCACTTGAGCCACAGCGTCTCTTCCCTATATAATGGAATTCTATGCCTCCATCAGAAAGAATGACACCGCCCCATTTGTTAGGAATGGAATGAAGTAAGCCAGGCCCAAAGAAACATAGGTCCCATGGTTTTCCTTATTTGCAATAACTAGTATATGTCTAAGACAAGCAGAAAAGGAAAAAAAAAACTATGTACATATGACCATATAAGATGATGCTAAGGGGCTGGGAAGGTGGCTCAGTGGTAGAGCGCTTGCCTTGCATGCCTGAGGCCCTGGGTTCGATTCCTCAGCACCACATAAGCAAAAATAAAAAAGCCAGATATGGCGCTGTGGCTCAAGGGTAGAGTGCTAGCCTTGAGCTGAAGAGCTGAGGGACAGTGCCCAGGCCCAGAGTTCAGGCCCCATGACTGGACCCAAAAAAAAAAGATGCTAAGTCCCATTCTTTTAAATATTTTGTGCTGGTCCTGGGGCTTGAACTCAGGGCCTGGGCACAATCCCTGAGTTTTTCTACTCAAGGCTAATGCTCTACCACTTAGAGTCACAGCTCCACTTCTGGTTTTCTAGTGGTTAATTGGAGATAATAATCTCATGGACTTCCTTACCTGGTCTTGCTTCGAACTTTTATTCTCAGATTTTAGCCTTCTGAGAAGCTAGGATTAAAGGTGTGAGCCATCAGTACCCAGCCACCAGCACTTGGCTTATTTTTAAATTAAGTTATAATGAGTCAGTACTCAGCAAAAGGAGACTTAATCCAAGGATATCTTTATTAACTATAACTGGAACCTCATAGTCAGATCATTATAATCAAAGAATTCAACCAGAGATGTTAGTAATTCCACATCAGAAAGATTTCCAGGGCTTAGGATGTTGTTTTCTTCACTGGGATATCTTTGTGACTAGCACTTGGAATTCTTCAAAACTAACTTCTCCATCTCCATTCTTGTCCAGTTCTTTAAAGAGGTCATCTAGGCTGCTTACAACCTGGTTTTAGACAAAAGGATGAGGGAGAAATGAAATGGAATTAGATAACCCTACACAATTCTGGGATATGGGGCATGGCAACATTTATTCCAAGAAGGTCTTGTGAATTTCCAGGCACAGGCTACTGATAGAGGTGGAAAAGCTGGTGCTAATTGTGGTATCAGTTCATGTCACACACCTAGGTACTTTCTTTTTTCCACTCTTACACATGTATTGTTTAATAATATTTTGGCTTTTTTTTGGTGCCAGTCCTGGGGCTTGAACTCAGGGGCTATATACTATCCCTAGGCTTTTTTGTTCAAAGCAAAAATTCTACCACTTGGGCTCCACTTATGGCTTCCTTTGGTGGCTAATTGGAGATAAGAATCTTACAGATTTTCCTGCCTAGGCTGGCTTTGAACTGTGATCCTCAGATCTCAGCCTCCCAAGTAGCTAGGATTACAGGTGGCAGCCATGGGTACCCAATTTTGGCATATGTTTTTTGAATTCTTTATCTTTTATTTTTTATTGTGAAAATACTGTACAGAGGGGTTACAATTACATGGGCAAGATAATGAGTACATTTCTTATCAAGCATTGTAGCCTCCTCCTTTGTTTCCCCTTCCCATCCCTTCCCATCCTCCCCCCGCTCCCCACCCCGTCCCCCCCCCCCCCCCCCCCCCCCCCCCTGCACCAAAGTTGTAAAGTTCGTTTTCCACATAACGACTTGTACATCTCATTGTTGCAGTGACCCATTGCAACAATTTTGGCATATTTTAAATTTGATTTTGTCCTTTTTCAGCGTAGGGGTCCATGGGCTTTTACCAGACTACCCACAGACCACAAATAGCTGAGGACTCCGGCCCCAGGGTTTTCCTTGGAGTTGCTTTGTCTTGGGTTTCAAGCCTATGGCTAGTATATAGCTAGTGGAAGCAGGCAATGAGCACCCACTGGCTTGTACTGTGTTGAAGCTGAAGCCTTTCGGGTAGCCTGTACCCTCCACCTAGCCACCCCGTAGGGTGATTCTGTGTGTGTGTGTGTGTGTTGATCCTAGAACTTGAACTCAGGACTTGAGCGGTATCCCTTCACTTTTTATGTGCTTAAGGCTGGTACTCTACCACTTGAGCCATAGCTCTACTTCCTGCTTTGGAGGTTAATTGAATATAAGAATCTAATGGAAGCCGTGTGCCCGTGGCTCACACCTATAATCCTAGCTACTTTGGAGGCTGATATCTGAGAATCACAGTTCAAAGCCAGCCCAGGCAGGAAAGTCCATGAAACTCTTATCTCCAATAAGCCACGCAGAAAGCCGGACGTGGCACTGTGGTTCAAGTGGTAGAGTGCTCGCCTTGAACTGAAGAACTGAGGGACAGTGCCCAGGCCCAGGGTTCAAGCCCCATGACCGATCAAAAAAAATGTGTGTTTTTTTTTAAAGAATCTAATGGAAAGCTGAGAATGTGGGCTTAGTGGTAGAGTGCTTGCCTAGCATGAATGAATCCCTGGGTTCAATTCCTCAGTATCACATAAATAGAAAAAGCCAGAAGTGGCACTGTGGCTCAAGTGGTAGAGTGCTAGCCTAGAGCAAAAGAAGCTCTGGGACAGTGCCCAGGCCCTGAGTTCAAGCCCCCGGACTGGCAATCAAAACAAAACAAAGCAAAAAAAAAAAATCTCATGGACTTTCCTGCGTGGACTGTGATCCTCAGATCTCAACTTCCCGAATAACTAGGATTATTGTTATGAGCTACCAGATCCCAACAAAATCTACTTTGTAGGTGAGGAAACTGAATCCCAGAGAAAGCCACTAACTTTCTAGCTAGTTAGCAGAGGACTTGAGGTTCCAACATGAACTCTAGAGCACAGCCTTGTAATGGAGACATCACCCTAGCTTTTCTCAAACTCTGGCCTGTGGCTCTCCTCTAGGGTATCCAAGATGACTTTGGTTGCTGGCTCACATGCTTTAGCATGTCAGGATCACCTTCACGAGCATACTGACCTTAGTAAACACAGATGGCCAGCCCTACCCAGAGCTGATAACTCACTAGGTGGGGAAGGCCTGGGAATCTGTATTTCCAACAGGTTTTCTCTCATTGTACTGATGCTGCTTGGCAGGGACCAGGCTTGAGAGCCCCTGCTTGAAATGTCATCTGAAATCATAGGCTTTTCAATGATTGTTATTCCTGTGGTGTCTGAAGCAGACTTTTTATTTTTTGTTTCTGTCATGAAACTCAAATTTTAACGCTGCTACTTGGCCTTTTTAAGTAGCAGTCTGTGGCGAAATAGCACTTAAGAAACCTATGGAAATAACAGTTTCATTTAGATCTGCTTCAAATTATCTATATCTGAACATACATAAAATTTTATTTAAAAACCATATAAGCCTGGTGCCAGTGGCTCTTGCCTATAATCTTAGCTACGCTAAAGACTGGGATCTGAGGACTGTGGTTTGAAGCCACGCCAAGCATGCAAGTCTGTGAAACTCCAATAAACTACCAAATAATAAACTCAAATAAATTACCAAAAAGAAGCTGGAAGTGGAGCTGTGACTCAAGTGGTAGAGCAGTAGCCTTAACAGAAAAGCTCAGTGACAGTGCTTAGTTCCTTAGTCAAGCCCAGGACCAGCATACAAAATCAAACAAAAAAACCCCAACAAAACAAGACATACAGCCCGTAGAACATTTACCAAGTGTGGTGGTATGCACTATAATCCTAGCATTTGGGAGACAGAGACAATTAGATCATTAGTTCAAGGCTAGCTGGGCTATAGACTGAGTGGGCTATGTAATGATATTTGTTTCAAAATGATAGTAAAACATCAGCAACAAAACACATATACATATACACACATAGTTAAATTTACCATCTTCTTTTTTTTTTTTTTGGGGGTGCTGATCCTAGGGCTTGAACTCAGGGTCTGGGCACTGTTCCTGATTTTCTTTTGCTCAAGGCTAGTGCTCTACCACTTGAGCCACAGCACTACTTCTGGCTTTTTCTGAGTGATTTATTGGAGATAAGAGTCTCATGGACTTTCCTGCCTGGGCTGGCTTTGAACCATGATTCTCAGATCTCAGCTTCCTTAGTAGTTAGGATTACAGGCATGAGCCACTGGCATCTGGCCTATATTCAGTTTCTTATGCAACAGATAGGCAAGATCTATTTTAACTGTTAGGATTCCTACAAAGATACTTGGACTAAACTCTAAGATAGTTGTTCATATGTTTATAAATAGGCAGTCTTGTCTTTGATAGAAGGTGATGGTATAAATAGTGTAGCTGTCAAACTTTAGCAATTATATTTTTATTGTGAAAATACTGTACAGAGGGGTAACAATTACATGGGCAAGATAAAAACTTTAGCAATTCTTATGCAAATTTGTTTGGTACCTATAAGCTGACTTTCAGAGCTTGCCATTAGTCTTTGTACTCCCCCCCCCCCAAATTATAATAGTCTGTCCTTTTATAGGAAATACACAAAATACAGAAAAATTTACCACTCTTACCATTGATTATGTACACTTTCCTGGTAGATTACTTTTCTTCCTTTTGGAAAAAATTTAAAGGCTTTAAAAATATTAATACTTCTCCAAGTTTTGTCTGTTTTTAATTAAAAAGTACCTTTTTATTGCTTCTTGGCCTTTGGGCTAAAATCAGTTGTAGTATGTGTGGTTATTAGTATAATATCTAACACATTCTCTAGCCAAGAAGTGGCTAGAGGAATCCATTTACTATATTAAATGGACTTTTGGAGCAAGAAGAGAAAATAGGAGCTTGCTTTACTCACTCTATGCACTGACCTGACATCATAGTACATCAGCAACAGGGCACCTCATCCCTCATCTATTTAAGGTTGTCCCTACCCACAGATCTCTGGTCAGCATCTCAGAGTCAGCCCTTAGATCCTACAAGAGCTCCTCTTCTCCCTTCCCACCATCAGCAGCTAGTTCTCCATGTAGTACAGATGGGTACTTACTTTGAGCAGACTGGGGAATTCAGCCTGAATCAATAGCTTCAGCTCATCCTTTGACAGCTGGTCTGGATCACCTTCTTTGGCTGCATATTTTTTGAAAATGTTCTTTAGTTCTTCAGGAGACTTTTTAGCACTCATTCTTGTGTTCTGTACATTTGGGAAGAAAAGGAACTTACTGAAAAGCTCAGAGTTGTATGCTGAGTGTGGTCAAGATTTTAGTACTATTAGGCACTGTTTGGACAAAGGTTAGAGGAGAATAAGGATAAGAGAGGGAAGGAGAAGAGAGGGAAGGAGAAGAGAGGATCATAATGGGAACATCACTAGTACTTATCAACACTCTTTGAAAGCAATTATTGTGCCTCTGGAGGTGTAGCACAATACCCAGTATGCACAAGGCCATGGGTTCTATTCCTAGCAGCACACATAGACCCCACCATCACCATCATCATCATCGTCATCTAATTCAATGTCTACTCAGAGTACATCTGTGAGAAAATAGTCCCCAGAGACAAATGTTTTGCTTAGCAAAGTAACAGCATGCACTTTTTCATTTACATGGTCTATACTCTGTAGGCTGTAATCTTGAGGAGTACCTGACCCCAGCTGCTGGCATCTTAAGTTTCCCTGGTGATATCTTTAGATAGCACCAGCTCACTTTCTCTCGAGATCATTGAGCTGTCATTCCATTCTAAAAGGAAGCAAAGTATTATTGCAAGCAAAAGAAGCTCTAGGTGGTACTAAGATCACACTGACCTGGTCACCCGACAGTGGAGCCACTTAGAAGGACCCAGTAAGTGCATGAAGAGCTGAGAAGAATCATGCGACTTTTATAGTCTCTACAGACACACCACCCAGATTATGAAATTTTCCTTTTGTTTGCCATTTAAGGCTAATTATTAATGGTTTTTGAAACCCAAGCAGAAGACTTCATGAACCTCTTAATTAAGGTCAAGATCCAATAAAGGGCCATCTCAACAGTTGCTTAATGGTTCAGAGTCCCAAGAGTAAGCCTGAATGTTTTTTCTCCCTTAGATTATATTTTCCCTTCAGTGTAGAATTATGATTATTTACCCACAGTTCATATTTCAGAAAGCTTTTCTATGGAATACTATTTTCAGTGTAGCTTCATATTTCAGCTTGAAAAAATCTTCATATTTAGAAAAAATTGCTGTCACAGAAGGACAATATTGTATGACTTAAAACCACAGTATGGTCTGTGCTCTGGTGGCTATGCCTGTAATCCTTGCTATTAAGGGGGCTAAGATCTGAAGATCATGATTCAAATCCAGCCCGGGCAGGAAAGTTCATGAGACTCTTATCTCTAATTAATCTGCCACAAAATCTGGAAGTGGAGATGTGGCTCAAGTGGCAAAGCACTAGTCTTGAGCACAAAAGCTCAGGAACAGTACTCAGGCCCTGAGTTCAAGCCCAATGTTGGGTGCAAAAAAAAACCCAGCACAGGGGCTGGGAAGGTGGCTCAGTGGTAGAACGCTTGCCTTGCATGCCTGAGGCCCTGGGTTCGATTCCTCAGCACCACATGAGCAGAAAAAAAAAAAGCTGGAAGTGGCGCTGTAGCTCAAGTGGTAGAGTGCTAGCCTTGAGCTGAAGAGCTGAGGGACAGCGCTCAGGCCCAGAGTTCAGGCCCCACGACCGGACCCAAAAAAAAAAAAACCCAGCACAGAATGGTTCTTGAAGTCCTTCTGAGTCATGTATGTGCTAAGTGTTCCAATATTTGAATACATGAATGAATAAAAACGTGTTGCTTCAGAAGCAGGCTTAAGAAGTGGGAAGAAGATACATGATAATTTGTGCTTTTACTTGGCAAAGCAAGTTTACTGAGTGACATGGTCTTTTTTTGTAACTTTTTCGTTACTGTTCCCATGACTTTTTGCTTCTCATCCATATGTGTATGTGTGTGTCTATTCAGTCTGTACCAGAATAATATATACATATGCACACACAAAAATGCACATACACAGACATACACATGTGTATATATATATATATATATATATATATATAGAAATATATATTTCTACCAAGTTGTAAAAAACAGTTGTCATCTTCTTAGACAATTAGAAATACTTGAAACTTTTTGTAACTGCCAGGATTTAAAATTAGAGACAAAATTGATTTCTACTGGAAAGCATTTCATGGACTAACTAGGACATTTCCAGGGGCCATTGATCATTAATGCTGATTGTAACTCACAGAGAGAGCTTCCAGATAGACTTCAATAGCACTTAACAGCTTTTAAACACATGTACATTTCCACATGTGTCATTTTCTCTGGCCAGCATTATATCACCTTCAAATTCAGGCTTGAAATATCAGACAATATTTCTCCTGGATGTTTTTCTAGCTCTAAAATTCTAGGACCTATTTCCGTTGTAGAACAAATGTAAAATCTTATAGACTTCCTTTAAAGCTTCCCACCAGTCCTGAGCATTTCTCATTCCATGTGTCTTTGCTGTCTTGCAAGTGTTGTTATTTTATTACACTATATTTATCTCTGGTATGCTCCAGTGTACACTATGTATTAACTCACTGGTTGGAGTTATGACAGGCATTGTGATTTTTTATTTTTTTGTTGGCCGTGGGGCTTGAACTCTGGGCCTGGGTGCTGTTCCTCAGCTCTTCAGCTCAAGGCAAGTGCTCTACCACTTGAGCCACAGTGCCACTGCCGGTTTTCTAGTGGTTTATTGGAGCTAATGATAGTCTCATGGACTTTCTTGCCTGGGCTGACTTTGAACCATGATCCTCAGATCTCAGCTTCCTGAGTATTTAGGATTATGGCGTGAGCCACCTGAAAGTTAAGCCAGGCGCTGTCCCTCAGCTCTTCAGCTCAAGGCTAGCACTCTACCAATTGAGCCACAGGGCCACTTCCAAGTTTTTCTGCTTATGTGGTGCTGAGGAATCAAGCCCAGGGCCTCATGCATGCAAGGCAAGCGCTCTACCACTGAGCCACCTTCCTAGCCCAGCAATGCATTTAAATAAAGATTTTAGAAAATGTCTATTGTTTTTCCATGTTGAATTTGTTCTCATGGAATAAAGAAGGCTTTTGTGAAAATCATAGCATATTTTTTCCCTTAACATCTTTTTTTTTTAAACTAAGGATTTTATTTGGAATACAGAATTGCCGCTATTTGACTAGATCTTAAAACCCTTCACTGTAATGTTTCTAAAAGTTTTTAGTGTTTGTTTTTGAAGGACTTAATCTGTTTGTTTGTTCTCTTATAAGTCTCTTTGTAATAAGGCTTTTTAAAGTATAATTTTATTGTTATTATTAAGGTGATGTACAGAGAGGTTACTATTTCATAAGTCAGGTAAGGAGTACATTTCTTTCTCGGACAGTGTAACCCCTTCCTTTACTCTCTCCCAATTTCCCTTTCCCTTTCCTGCCCACAAGTTACATAGTTCATTTTTCACATAGTGTATATTGAATAGCATGACTGACTTTATTCATGCTTCCTACCTCCCTTTCTGCAGTCCCCCTTTGTCTCCTCTAAAAAGAAAAACAGAAGCAAAACAAACATTACTGTCACTACTGCCAACAACAACAACAACAACAACAAAAGCCACATTTCCATTTTCTGGAATCCTTAACATCTTTTAAAAATATTTTAAACAGTGGACACTGGTTGCTTATTCCTGTAATCCTAGCTACTCACGAAGCTGAGATCTGAGGATCGTGGTTCAAAGCCAGCCTGGGCAGGAAAGCCCATGAGACTCTTAAGCTGAAATGAAACTTGTGGCTCAAGTGGTATAGCACTAGCCTTGAGCAAAAGAAGGTCAGAGACAGTGCCCAGGCCCTGAATTCAAGCCCCAGGACCTGTGCATGGGGCGGGGGAGAGGAACCTGCGCACGTGCACGTGCACACGTGTGAACACACACACAGATATTTTAAATCTTCAGTAAAGTGGCAAGAATAGTAAAATGAACCTTTTCATTAGATTCGTTGTTAGCATTTCCGCATTTTTTTCTTTCTCTGGACCCATATTTTCCCCCCTAAACTATTTGGGAATAATTTGTGGATATCCACTAGCTTCTACTAAATATGTTAGCATGTGTCTTATAAAGAAAAAGATATTCTCCTACATAGCCATGGTGCTGTTACCACAGACCATATTCAAGCCTCTCTGGTTGTTGAGATACCACTTTTTCTTGTCTGCTGGTCCTGGGGCTTGAACTTAGTGGCTGGGTTCTGTCCTTGAGATTTCTTTTTTGGTCCTTGAGCTTTTTTTTTCTCAAGGCTAGTGTTCTACCAGCTCTACCTCCAGATTTTTTGATAGTTTTAGTGGAGAAGAGTCTCACCGACTTTCCTGCCTGGGCTGGCTTTGAACTGTGATCCTCAGATCTCAGCCTCCTCAGGTGGCTCAGCTAGAAGCCACCTGCCTCTGAGATAGCATCATAAATCATGATGTATTCTCTCAAATGATCACTTGTGAGCTAAAGTGATGGATGCTTATTATATTTCTCATGTCTCTACTGAAGAAATGATTTGAATAACTATCTAATTTTACTATTGATAGATTATATGACATGTCACATTTCCTTAACACACAGCATATATCATATGTAATATAGATGATATATATGTATAAAATACATGTACATATACATTCTAAGAAGCACTTTTGGAACAATGTTGACTACTAGTTCTCTCATTTCAAGGGGAAAAACTCTGATTAAATTCTGCTTGTCAGAACTGAGGCTTATAACAAATGCTGACAGACCTTGGAAAACAACTTGTGGGTCTTCTCTGTGTTTTGCTTGCTCATCTCCAGTGACTTCTCTCATGCCTTATTTTTCTCTTTACACACCGATTCAAAGCATGAGGGTAAACCTGCAGTCAGAAACACAAAATCCACTAATAGATATCCTCATGAAACATTAACTAAAACTATATGGAGACAAGCGATAAATGTAGGGTGTGTTCACAAGAGTGCATTTTGAAATGAAAGAAGGGAGAATAATGACAGGTACAAGGTTGGTAATGGAAAAAATGGAGAGGCAAAGGTTATTTATCACTTTGCTGTTCAATTGCTTGATCTTTGAACAGCCTTAATTTTTTTCAGGAACTTATTTTTTTTCAGAATAAGTTCTCAGGAACTTCTTCAGAATAAGTTCCTGAGAACTTATTCTGAAAGTTCTGGAAACTCTAGGCTTCTATGGCTGTGTTACTCAGTGCAAAGTCAGCAGCATGGATTACTTGAAAAATTTCCCATTGGGAAGAGTGTGGTACAGTGTTAACTAATGTCCCCAGACCTTGCAAAACAAGATGGGTCTGAAATGTTGTCATATGTTCTTGTTATCCATGATCATATCCTTTATACCAAATTATAGTTAATCTCTGAAAGGGACAGCTTACCTGTCCCTTTTAACTTACCTGTCCCTTTATCTGGTCCTTACCTGGTATCTGCCCTCCATGGACCCTCAGGTAGAGTTCATTTTCTTAACTATTTCTAGCTTTTGCCTGACCCTGTGAGTCTCACTGTTCAGGTCTGCTTATGTTTGTCTTCAGGTCTGGTGTTCCCAGGGGCCTCTGGATCATAACCCGTGCTTACTGAGGATTTTTGTTTTGTTCTTTACCAAGGGCACTGTATTACCCTAGGCACCTGACTCCCATGACTTCTTGAATTTCTTGAAGCTGCACTGCTTTGAAATGACTGCTGTTCTTCCCTCTGGTCTATAGGTATAGCTAAGGACTGCATTAGGTTCTTATTGCTGCTATAACAAATGACCACAAACAGTGACTTGAAACAACAGAAATCTATTGTCCTTCAGTCCTGGAAGTCAGAAGTACAAAGTGGGTGGACAGGCTTCTGAAAGTTCTAGTAGAACAGTTTTTATTTTATCATCTATAGGGCACTTATTCACAGCTCCAGCCTCCATCCTCAAAGTTAACAGTGTAGCATCTTCCAATCTCTCTCATCATCATGGCTCCTTCTGTTTCCAACCCCTCTTCCTCTGCCTCCTTCTGTATCTGTATGAGTGCATGTGTGCGTGCCTGCATGTGTGTGTGTGTGTGTGTGTGTGTGTGTGCATGCACATGTGTGCCAGTCCTAGGGCTTGAACTCAGGGCCTGGGCATTGTCCCTTAGCTTTTTCACCTAAGACTGGCACTCTATCACTTGAGCCACAGTGCCACTTCCGGCTTTTTGCTTATGTGGTGCTGAGGAATGGAACCCAGGGCCTCAGGCATGCAAGGCAAGCACTCTACCACTGAGCCACCTTCCCAGCCCAGGTTTCAAGTTCTTATGTTCCCAGGACTATGATGTGGACATCTCCTCCAAGGACTGACTGAAAATAAACAATGTATAAAAATTATTAGGCCGAGGGGCTGGGAAGGTGGCTCAGTGGTAGAGCACTTGCCTTGCATGCATGAGGCCCTGGGTTCGATTCCTCAGCACCACATAAGCAGAAAAAAAACCGGAAGTGGCGCTGTGGCTCAAGTGGTGGAGCGTTAGCCTTGAGCTGAAGAGCTGAGGGACAGTGTCCAGGTCCAGAGTTCAGGCCCCACGACCAGCAAAAAAAAAAAAAAAAATTATTAGGCCGAATCCCAAGTACAGAAAAAAAGTCTTTAGAAATTACTTTTAAAAATGATATATCTCGGGCTGGGAAGGTGGCTCAGTGGTAGAGTGCTTGCCTTGCATGCATGAGGCCGTGGGTTCAATTCCTCAGCACCACATAAGCAAAAAGAAGAAAGCTGGAAGTGGTTCTGTGGCTCAAGTGGTAGAGCGCTAGCCTTGAGCTGAAGAGCTGAGGGACAGCGTCCAGGCCCAGAATTCAGGCCCCACGAGTGGACCAAAAAAAAAAAAAAGAAAGATATATCTCTGACCTTCGACCTAAGTTTTTGTGAATCCATGTTTTTTAACTTTTTATGCTAAGATTTGTTGGTGGTTGTTTTGTTTTTAATGCTGGTCCTGGGAATTGAACTCAAGGCCTGGGTGGTATCCCTGAGGTCTTTTTGCTCAAGACTAACACTCTACTGCTTTTTGGTGAATATATTAGTGATCAGAATCTCACGTACTTTCCTGCCTGGGCTGGCTTCAATCCATGGTCCTCAGATCTCAGCCTCCTGAGTAGTTGGGATTACAGGCCTGAGTCACCAGTGTCTGGCTATGCTTTGTTTTTATATAGTGAACATAGCACTGGTATTAATTATGAGGATGATAGGGAGAACAACTAGATAGTACCCCTAAAGCATGGAGTCTTGTGGAATGGTTTGGAGAAGGCTTCTTTAGGACATTAGTCAAGAATTGGACTATGTGGTTGGGAGGTGAGAGGAAAAGGGAGAATCCTCAAGCATTGGATACTTGTAGTTAGAATCCATGAGGAGAGCTCAATCTAGCTGTGCTCCTGCAGAAGGTAAGACCCAAATAACACAATGGAGACTTTAATTTGATCTGCAGCGACAGAGGTTGCTAGGACAGGTAGCATTAGTAGTGTACTACTGATAGAAAGCTGGATTGTACTGTATGTATAACTTGTGCATGATTTATCCAGAATTCAAATCAGAGTAGAGCTTAAAAAAATCATTGCAACAATGAGATGTACAAGACGTTAGGTTGAAAAACGAACTTTACAACTTTTGCGGTGGGGGGGATCGGTGGGAAGGGATGGTAAGGGGAAACAAAGGAGGAGGCAAAAATGCTTGATAAGAAATGTACTCATTACCTTATTCATGTAATTTTATCCCCTCTGTACAGTATTTTCACAATAAAAAAACATTTATTAATTTAAAAAAATCAGAGAAATCTAATGGGCCAAAGGAAAAGAACAGGGCAGGAAATCTTTGCAAAGGATCAATTTTGTAAGTCTGAGTGAATCAGTGTTAGGTGTCCAAGAGACCTGAAATGGTCTTCTGATAGGTAGACTTTCCTGTTGTCCCCAGGTGAAATAGAAATACTCAAAGGCAAGGCTGGGTCAAGTAGGCCCCAAACACACCACCATGAGGAAGTTCATTGGTGATAAGAGAATATAATTTCCTTAAACTTTGTTGTTTAAGGCGCCTGGGTCACTGAGAGACTTGAACCCCTTACACTTTTATTGAGGGTTGCAGAAGACATTAGTAAAGGTTAATTAGTGTCATATTTTATCCTTTTGTGCTACTTTTACGTCTCCTAAGGCTTTATTACTTATTGATCATTTTTATTTTTCTTATGCTGTGTGGCTCAGTTCCAAGGAAAGGACATATCAAGGGATCGGATGACAGCTATCATTTCAGTCAAATTAGAGAGGCCAACGCTATTGTTTTCCAATGGAAAAAGCACTTAAGATGCAAAATCTAGGGTATACTGGAATAAAAATCTAAAGTATACTTGAGGTATTTTGACCATGTGACAATGGTTCAATAGGCATGTTTTGAAACTGTGGTGTTCTGTTTCAGGCTGTGTGTGTGTGTGTGTGTGTGTGTGTGTGTGTGTGTGTGTGTGTGTGTAAGAAGTGAATGCAAGGAACAAAGGTGTTTTGGTTTTTTCTTGTTGAATCAGTCTGCTTATAACCCGAGGGCCCATCAGCCACCATTCTTTGGAGCTGCATTGTCTGTTAACTCTGTGGGGTAGCTTTGTGCCAGGCGTGGGCAGAAAGGCAATGTGTTCTCTGTTCACCTTGCCCCAGCCTTCCATTCCCAGAGTGGATTCCCCAGGCTGTACCCATCCTAGGTTGTTATTTGTGTGGGATGGGTATGCCTGGCTGAAGCCCAGAGATCTCTCTCCATGGAACCTTCCTTGCCAGCTCTCAGTCTACTTTTCTCTGTTCCCTGCTTCTCTGGGCATCATTTGGAGTTGATCTAGTTTTCTGCTCTTTCACATGTTCTGCAACGAAATTCTCCTTCTCCACTGCTTCCTGTGGTTGCACATTTTAGTCAGGGCATCACCATGGCTCTCATACCTTGGGATTTCTTTCTGTGCTATCATTTTACAAGGTCATATTTCTTATTTCTGTACATGGCATGGACAGTATGAACTAATACCCTTGTGTCAGGTCTTAATAATAGTTCACACGTGATGTCTTAAACTTGTGTTTTCATTATAATAACAATATGGACAAAGCCAACAATTCAGAAGGTCTATAATGAAAATGACCGCACTCTTCACCCCTTTCTCCACTACCTTCTCCTATTCTAGCTGTTTCTCTTGGTATTTGCCTACAGGTTTCTAAATAGTGTTATCACCATTCCTGAATTTTCAAATTTCTCCCTATGTTGAAGGAATACTTAATGGCTTGAAGCATTTAATATCCACTGAGTTCTCTTTCTCTCAATCCTCACTACCACATTTCAGCTTTGGAATTCCTTTCTTTTCTTTTTTGTTGATGGGGCTTGAACTCAGGATCTACGTGCTGTCCCTAAGCTATTTTGCTCAAGGCTAGCCCTCTACCACTTTTAGGTACAGTGCCACTTCAGTTTTCTGGTGGGGAGATAAGAGTCTCACAGACATTCCTGCCTGGGCTGGCTTTGCACTGCAATCCTTAGGTCTCAGCCTCCCGAGTAGCTAGGATTACAGGTGTGAGCCACTAGTGCCCAGCAAGGAATTGGTTTATTTTATGGAGGTATTTGTCAATTTCATTCCAAATACCCCCAAATGGCAAGTTTTCTCTGGATAATTTTACTTGTTCTCAGTGGTTCAGACTAGAATATTTCTTTTTTTTTGTGGTAGCAAGGTTTGAACTCAGCACCTTCTGCTCTCATTCAACTTGCCTGCTCATGAGCCATGCCTCCAGCTTTGCTATTTGCTGGTTATTTTGGAGATAGAGTATCATAGTTTTCTGTCTGGGCTGGCTTTGAACTGCAGGTCTCCAGATCTCATCCTGAGTAGCTAGTATTACAGCATTTGGCTCCAGACATTTCTGGAATACCAAACTTGTCAACAACAACATAGTACATTCAAAGACTCTTTATATGTGGACTCTGGTGGCTCATGCCTGTGAGCCTAGCTACTCAGGAGGCTGAGATCTGAGGTTTGCAGCTAGAAGCCAGCTGGGATAAGAAACTCTGTGAGACTTTTATCTCCTGTTAACCACCAAAAAAGCTGGAAGTAGAGCTGTAGCTCAAGTGATAGAGCGCTAGCCTTGTGCCCAAAAGCACAGAGACAATGCCCAGGCTCAGTTTAAGCTCCAGGACTGGCACCTGGTAAAAAACAAAAACTGGATAGTTGGACCCATCACTGTAAGAGTGGACTGACTGATGAACCATAGTATACTTTTAACAAGAAACCCAGGGAGTTTACTCTTACAATCTGCCTAGACAGTTCACATTGTTTGAACTTAATAGAAATTAAATGGAAGTTTAGGCTCTAAATACTGTTTAGGATTTCTTATGAATCTGTGGCAGGTGGTGTGGCCTTATCTGTCTTTTTCCTGGAAAAGATATACATAAGCAGCTCAGCTTCATCAAGTGGAAACAAATGCCCTCTCTCACCTCAGTCCAGTAATACTTAATCTAGCCATAATTAGCCAACCACAGAAGATAGGAAAGAGCTAACCTGGCCAAGAGAAATTTCAAATTGAGCAGACTATCCAATGAGGGATGTTATGAAGCTTTCTTCCACCCCTAGCCTCAGTGACTCTTAGAGCTTGCTTTGGGCACAGGGTTCAGATTGTTCTAAAAGTTTTAGGGCACTGATAAGATTAGACATTTTTCTTTGAAATTGTTCAGCTAATTCCACTCGTCAGGGATTTGCAATATGTGGCATTTAGCATGTCGGGTGCGGAGGAAGAAAGGAAGTTTTCTGAGAGAAGCCTCAGCAATTCCATTAGCACAGGTTGACTCACCCAACTGTAATCTGTTGTAACAACTTCAATGAAATAGATGAAACACAACTGCGAGAGCATAGTGAACAGCGCTGAGAAAAAGAGATGCATTTCCAGACGAAGAGAACAGATTTTAATTAAATTCACTTGTTAGTGGAGGTGTGGCTCAAGTGGTAGAGCACCAGCCTTGAACAGGAAAAACTAAGCCAGAGTGTGAGGCTCTGAGTTCAAGCCCCACTATTGGTGCATGCGCACATGTGCACACGCGCACGCGCATACATATAAGTGCCGTCTAAAAGTCACTTGTTTCTGAATTTCTATGGTATAACTTCAGATATAAAGCTGAAACTATTTAGTCTGAGTTCATTCATTCATTTATGTATTCATTTAGTGCATGCTCTAGCGCAGATTCATATGCCTGGAGCTGGAAATGCAATGGCCAGGAGTAGCAATACCACCCCAGTCTTGCACAGAAGCACACACCAGACACAAACTGAGGGAAGGCAGACATGAGGAGGAACCTTGTTCTGTGAGGTCATAGAGGACCCCAACTAGCTTACGGACTTCTTGATATTGGGTACTAGAGGTATAAGTAATCTCAGGGGTTAAGAATGGTTTCAGGGCTGGGAAGGTGGCTCAGTGGTAGAGTGCTTGTCTTGCATGCATAGGCCCTGGGTTCGATTCCTTAGCACCACATAGGGAGAAAAAGCCAGAAGTGGTGCTGTGGCTCAAGTAGTAGAGGCCCAGAGTTCAAGCCCCATGACCAGCTTAAAAAAAAAAAAGAATGGTTTCATTTAGGGCAAGAGGGTCTGGTTTGTGTATATGTCTATATGTGTTTGTGTGTAAATTAACAAGACTTGACAGATCAGATATTAGGAGGGGAGAGAAATCGAGGGAGAGGGGGTGGGAGAGAGAGGAAGAGATCAAGAAGAGAGAGAGGGGGGAGACAGAGATCAAGAATGCCACTAAGGCTGGGCACTGTTGGTTAACACCTGTAAATCCTAACTACTCAGGTGGCTGAGATCTTAGGGTTGTGGTTCAAAGCTAGCCCAGGCAAGAAAGCCCAGGAGACTTATCACCAATTAACCACTAAATAGTCAGAAGTACAGCTGTGGCTTACATAGTAGAGTGCTAAGTCTTGAGCACGAAAGGTCAGGGACAGTGGTCCCACCCTAAATTCAAGCCCTGGGATTGGCACCCACACACAAAAAGAATGTCATTTAGGTTTCTGAGGTCTGTTCTAGCACATTCTGGGGGTCAGAAGCTTAAATGGCATTTTTTAAATGAGTCATCTTTTAACAATGAAAGGGTTTTTTATAAAGAGATAGTTTAGTATACCTTTCTAGAAGCGCTGACAGTTTACTTAAGGGAAGTGTTTAAGGAATTCATTGGGTATTGGGAAGAAGGTCATCACAAGAGTGGTATGAATACCAAATAGAGGACTCAGAAGTTCAGAACTTCAAAGTGTGACTATTGTTTGGAACTGATAGTTTGAGTAATGATAGAAGGAGGGTCATAAAGGTGCTCCTGGTAGATTCTTATTTTAATTTTTTTTACAAGTGGTTTGAATGACAGGAAGGAAAAGGAAGCCAATAGGAGGAGCATAGGAAGAATGAACAGGATCATTGGAAGAACTGATCAGACATTCTCCTTTACAGAATCTGCTTACTCATTACGCTGAGCTTGAAATTTGGGAAGTTACATTTTTTGTGTACCATGAAAACCAAATCTGTCTTCTTTTTAAGGTGATCGATATGCCTGAACACAATCCTGGCAATTTGGGAGGAACAATGAGGCTGGGACTAAGAAGAACTGTTTTCAAAACTGAAAATTCAATATTGAGTAAGTCTCCTTAAATCATTTGTTTGAGAAGAAATGGAATGAAGCTGGCTGCCAATAGCTTACACCTGTAATCAGACCTACTCAGGAAGCTGAGATTTGAAAATTGTGGTTTGACACCAGCCAGGGTAGGGAAGTCTGTGAGACTTATCTTCAATTAACCAGCAAAACTCAGTAATGGAACTGTGGCTCAAGGCTCCAGCCTTGAGCAGAAAAGCCAAGTGAGAGAATGAGGCCCTAAATTTAGGTCCTAATACCTATGTAAGAACAAAAGAACACAAAAAATTCACAGCTGTAATAGAAAGTGCTTAGATATTACTTTTTAAAATTTAAATTTGATTTATAGGCCATTGTTTGCAATGTTCTATGAAAAAAAGAAGAGAGAAAAGAATTCTTTACTAAAACTGAATCCCTTGCACTGGAAGCAAAGCCTAGAGGTGTTGTTAGACACAATTGCTAGGCTACCAGAGTGATTCTAATTTTTATATTCAAGGACAGGTCCTGTTTTTTTTTTCTTAGTCACCTGTTAGCCCCTTCAGGGTCATGAAAATGGAATTTACTTTTCTGACGTGGAAACTATAGGTATAAATTGATTTGGACAAAACACTGGTAGTCTTCATTTGCTTTGCTTAGAAAAAATATCTCCCCAGAGGCTCTCTCCTGTGTTTGGTTTGTATGTGGGTCATCTTCATCTGCAAAAGCTTTAAAAAAGGAGACTTTAAATAAAAGGACCAATGATCGTGTGTTTGCAATTATCTTTAAACAGGTTAAAGAAAATTTAATAGTCCTTAAGGCTGGAAGCATAGCTGAGGTGCTAAAGCGCTTGCCCAGCAATCTTGAGGCCCTAGGATCTATTCCCAGTACAGAAAAAAATTAGAAATTATGTTTGAAAATAGATATTACTGACCCTAAGTTTGTCTAAGTTTGTGCATCTATGTCTTTTGTTAACTTTTTGTGCTTAGTTTTTATTTAGTCTTTATTATTGTGAAAATACAGTACAGAGAGGTTACAATTACATGGGCAA
>NW_012267366.1:5047807-5051635 GCF_000151885.1 Dipodomys ordii | reverse complement strand
CCTTCCTTCTTTCCTCTTCAGAGAAGTTTCTCTTTAAGTCTTTAGCCCACTTATTTATTGGGCAGTTGTTTCTTTGAGGATTTGTTGAATTTAGTATTTTATTGTATTGTAACTTTTTCATGTTTCTGGTGGTCTTCAGTCTTATTATTTGAATATATATTGTGCTGATACTAGGGCTTGAACTCAAGGCTTAGGTGCTGTTCTTTAGCTTTGTTTTGCTCAAGGCTGGCTCTCTGCCACTTGAGCCACAGCTCCACTTCCAGCCTTTTGGTGGTTAATTGGCAATAAGAATCCCACAGACTTTCCTCCCCAGGCTGGCTTCAAACCACCATCTTCAGATCTCAGCCTCTTGAGTAGCAAGAATTATAGCTATGAGCCACTGCTAACCTCCTAGTATTTTTAAAAATGCAGGTCTCACTGTGTTTCCAAGGCTAGCTTCAAATTTCTGAACTCAAGCAAGCCTCCTGCCTTAGCTGCATCCTATCTGCATACTACAGATTTGCAAAACTGCATCTGGCCTTGAGCCATAATATGTAATATATGCTGCTTATTTTTGAGGTATGGCCTTACCAACTTTTTTGCCCAGGCTGGCCTTGAACTCTGAGATCCTTCTGTACAGCCTTTTAGGTAGCTAGGATTGCAGATATGAGCCACCAATGCAAAGTGGCATATAGTATTTAAAAATTATTGTTATTATAAAGGTGATATACAGCCAGGCACTGGTGACTCATGCCTATAATCCTAGTTACTTAGGAGGCTGAGATCTGAGGATCGAAGTTCGAAGCCAGCTTGGGCAGAAAAGTCCCTATGAAACTCTTATCTCCAATGAACCACTCAAAAACTGGAAGTGGTGCTGTGGCTCAAGTGGTAGGGTGCTAGCTTGAGCGCAAAGAGGATCAGGGACAGCACCCAGGCTCTGAGTTCAAGCCCCACATCTGAATAAAAGTTGATGTATAGAGGGGTTATAGTCAAGTAAGCGGTACATTTCTTTTTGAACAATGTCACACACACACACATACAAACACACACACACACACACACATATTTTTTCCCAGATTGTCCCTTGGCATATAAACTTAATTAATTTCCCGTTGATAAACATTTCAGTTCAGTTCTGACATTTTATTAGGAAAATGCTGATTTAAATATCTAGACTTAGGCTTTTGTTCCTTCAAAAGTTTCCATAGGATAGATTTCCAGGAATTGAATTATTAGGTCAAAGGTTATGATCTCTTTTATGACTTCTATGTCTGAAAGAAAGGAGGAGCTAATTTATAATGACGTTAGCTATTTTTTCTATTAGTATTTCTATTAGTATTTGTATCCTGTTAGCAAGAACAAAATGAGCCCTTTATTATTGTGTTTCTGTGTTTCTGTGTTTCTGTGTGTGTGTGTGTGTGTGTGTGTGTGTTCCTGGCTTTGAACTCTGGGCCTGGGTGCAGTTTCTGAGCTTTCATACTCACTCATGGCTAGCAGTCTGCCACTGGAGCTACAACTCCTCTTCTGGCTTTTTGGTGTTTAATTGGGGATAAAACTCTCATGAACTCTTCTGCCTGGGCTGGATTTAAACCACGATCCTCAGATCTTAGCCTCCTAAGTAGCTATGAATAAAAGCATGGACTACCAGTGTCTGTCTATTATGGTGTTTGTTTTTATTGCTATAAAGGGTAATGTCAATCCCTCCAAACATTGGTTTGTTTGTGTGTAGACTGCCCACATTTCAGGTCTTCATTAGCAATGAAAACATGGGGAAGAAGAGATCTGCCTGTCCCAAATCTATTACCTAATAAATAATCTAACTTGGGAGTCAGGATATTTCTCTCATAAAGGCCAGATAGTAGACATACACTCTTAAAACTGTATGTCTACAGTTGGAGGCTATCCCATGAGCACTGTCCTGGGCTAAGGTGTTGTGGGGTTGCTGAAAATGACCTTTACTGGTATCCAATCTAGGTAAAGTTAGAATGCATTAGAAGGAATTAGGAACTGCTGCTCAGGAAGCTGAGGTCTGAAGATTGAGGCTCGAAGCCAGACTGGGCAGTAAAGTCCATGAGACTCTTATTTCCAATAAACTACCAAAAAAGTTGAAAGTGGCACTGTGGCTTATTCTAGCCTTGAGCAAATAAGCTCAGAGACAGCACTGAGGTCCTGAGTTCAAGCCCAAGGATTAGCAAAAAGAAATTAGGAACCAGTGTAGTTTGTATGGCTGTAGATGGTGATTTCCTGTTAAGGTGATATTTTGAGAAGACGGTCATATTCCTCAGTGCAAAAATATGGGAACATTGACACAGGCTCATGACAGCTACCCAGGAGACCGAGGAAAGCCCCTGAGGGTAATGGGGGCAGGAGTGTAACATGACTTTAGGTGAAGCTGCCTGAACAAGGTAGGTGGAACTTAAATGCTGTGAGAAAAGACTCCATTCTTCTTAGAACCTTCTCTGCATTTTCTCCTTAAGGAGAAGAAGTTTACTAAAATGGTTGTGTCTGCATTATTGTAAGAGAAAAAAGGGCCAAGTTCTGAAAGAACAGAGGCAAGAGGCCAATTACAAAGCTAGTGAATGAGTCCCCGTGTTAAGAGTCTTGGTAAACTTCATAGTGTTGCAAATGCAAAGTGGTTAAAGCTAAGATTTGAGAGAATCAAAAAGAAATGGAGCTATAACTGAGTCCTTTTTTTCAGGGGGTAAAAAAATGCTTTTGCTTTCCTTCATCTTATCTAAGCACTGATACTGAAAAACAGCTTCTAGTTTCTAATGTAATTAGATTATTAGGAAGTTTTAGAAAGCACACTAAAAGGAAACTTTGGCTGGATTAATGAGGTGATTTATGGAAGAGTTTTAAAGTCCATGCTATTAGACACTCTGTCTGGGAGTGTGGTAGCATCTGTGACAGCTTCCAGTAGTCACACCTTCCCCACACAGACCTCAAATCCATGCAGTATGGGGGTGGAGGGCTTCCTTTGCTTCTTCTTGTCCTTTTCTGTGAAGCCATTCCCTGAAGTGTCTTTGTTAATATGGCAGCTGCTAGGTATGGGATATAGCTCCTTTAAGTCCCAGCAGGTTGGGTGATATTTATGTCTCCCCTTACCAGACCAGTACTGACATAACCATCTCACCAATGACTTCTAGCATAGTGGCTCTGAGCCCACTCCAGGCCTGCACTACTCACAAGCAGCCCCTTGGGCTGTGCCTCTCTGGCATGAATGGTGTGTGTCTGCTTACTCTCACTACACCTTAGTTTCCATAGCTGAAGCATGAGAATAAGAAGAGTGCCGGGTCAGGTGCTGGTGGCTCAAACCTGTAATCCTAGCTACTCAGGAGGCTGAGATCTGAGGATACTCTTCCAAGTCAGCCCAGAGAGAAAAGTCACCCTGAGACTCTTATCTCCAATGAACAACAAGAAAACCGAAAATGATGCTGTGGCTCAAGTGGTAGAGTGCTTGCCTTGAGCTGAAGAGCTGAGGGACAGCACCCAGGCCCAGAGTTCAAGTCCTACGACTGACAAACTAAAAAAAAAAAAAAAGAAAGTGCCTATCTACTGTCTCCTGAGGCCATTATGAAGGGAAGAATACTCATACTGTCTGGCACAGACAAAGCACTGCTCTGGTGTGGCTGCTGGGATGGTCAGTGTCACAGGCTTATTGGATTGACCTGTGATCCTTTCACAGCTCAGGGCAAATCTCTAGTTTGTGACCTGGAATTAAGAATGAAGTTGAGGGGCTGGGAAGGTGGCTCAGTGGTAGAGCGCTTGCCTTGCATGCATGAGGCCCTGGGTTCGATTCCTCAGCACCACAAAAGCAAAAAGCTGGAAGTGACACTGTGGCTCAAGTGG
>NW_012267366.1:4936583-5045937 GCF_000151885.1 Dipodomys ordii | reverse complement strand
AAATGTGTTAGAAACAATTTCATGAAAGAATAAAACATTTGAATACATATCTTAGGGTTCATTTCCCTAACATCACCTTATCTGACCTTTTCTGCTTCACTCAGACATATACTAGTTATTGCAAATAAGGTTATTAGACAAAATATGGTGTGAGTCCATATAGAAGCAAGGGGGTGGGCAATATTACCTGGTCTTTCACTCCTGTAGATAGATGTTTGGAAGGATGGCAGATCTTCTGGATCCCTTAATGAATATTTTCCTATGCAATGATGATGGCTTAGTTGAGAATTGCTTCAAGATTTTGAAGAAGTTACCACCATATTCTTCTAGAAGAGAAGAGAAATTAGATTGCTACTCAATGTGCAGTCATTTGTAGGCTTGTGGTAGGCAGAGATCTCAGAGGTTTCTCTACATATGTGCCAATGGATGTGGCCTAAAGGCAGTTATTGCAGAATTAATCTCTTGTGTCTTTTCAGGGAAACTTTATGATGATGTTCCTTTTATAGAAGAAAGACACAGACATCGATATGAGGTATGCTTTTCTTTGCCTGCAATTTGATCTTTTTCTTTTTTTTTCTTTTTTGCCAGTCTTGGGGTTTGAACTTAGGGTCTGGGCACTGTCCCTGAGCTTCTTTTGCTCAAGGCTATCACTCTACCTCTTGAACCACAGTGCCACTTCTGACTTTTTCTGTTTATGTGGTGCTGAGGAATCGAACCCAGGGCTTCATGCATGCTAGGCAAGCACTCTACCACTAAGCCACATTCCCAGCCCCTGAGGTATGCTTTTCATGATGAATTACCACCCATATTTTGAATGTTTAGTGTGGAGAGCCCTGTGATTAAAAGCAAACTCTTCGGAAAATGTGTCCAGATTAGTAGTATCCCTAGGGAACTACATTTCCTAGAGGCTACATTTCCACAGCCTCTGTGCCTTTTTCTGTGTGTCTGCTTTGGCTTCTGTGTAGTCTACTTGATGGCTGCGAGAAGGCTATAAGCAACATGTATGGAATTTTTCTTCAGTCTGATTAGGTCAACTTAGGTACCTATCAACCTATGAAATGGTAACCAGTGCTGAACATTGGTGATCTTAAATCTAGATTCTTGTAACATTCATCTATCTGTAGGGATGTGCTTATCATATTTGGTTCAACTGATTGGGATCCACTTCATAAATGGGACAGATAAGAGTCCCTAGGCCCACACCTGTAATCCTAGTTACTCAGGAAGCTGAGATGTGAGGATCACAATTAGAAGCCAGTGCAGATAGGAACGTGTGAGAATCTTATCTCCAATTAATCACCAGAAAATTGGAAGTGAAGCTATGGCTCAAAATGGTAGAGCACCAGCTTTGAGCAAAAGAGCTCAGAGACAGCCCCACCAAGTTCAAGTTCAAGCCCCATGACCAAAAACAACAACAACAACAAAAACTAAAACCCGAAACAAAACATTTCCCTAGTTCAAGGGAAAGAAGAATTTTAGTCATTTATGAAATTTCTAACTTGGAGAGGGGGAGATAGTTAAATACACACAGCTCAAGGAAGATACTAGTATAGAGTTGGCTACAACTAGCCAATCTTAAGGTTCTGAGACAGACTGTCTGGGTCTTATGTTTTGATTTTTATCTTTGGGAAGTAGAACTTTGTACACCTAGATTAAGGTGATTTGATTAAACAGTATGTCCCAGGTTTGTCCTGAGTTTAAAATTAGACATTGAGTGTTGAATACAGAAATTAAGTTCTCATTAGAAGATCAATGAGGTGGAAAGTCTGCCCAGCTGATGCAGGACCTTTTCATTAACTATGTCTGCATTGCACTGTGGCTCAAAGACTTAATTTCTTGGCTTACTGTCTTCCATTTCCAGGTGAATCCTAATTTCATCAACCAGTTTGAGCAGAAAGACCTACGTTTTGTAGGTCAGGATGTTGATGGGAAGAGGATGGAAATCATTGAACTGGAAAGTAAGTGGGCACTTTGCTCTTGTAAAGTTTCATGGTGAAGTAACATCTATTTTGTCAACCGTAGACTACTTTGAAATCTAGTTTGTTATTTTTTGTTCTCCTCTCTTTTGAAATAAGCATGCAACTACAAAGTACATGAAAAATAAATTGCTTGCCTGATGCTGCTCATCCTAGCTACTCAGGAGGCTTATATCTGAGGATCACAGTTGAAAGCTATACCAGGCAGGAAAGTTTATGAGACTCCAAGTAAACACCAGAAAGCCAGATGTGGAGCTGTGGCAAGTGGTAGAGCACTCAGGCCCTGAATTCTTGCCTCAGGACTGGCACAAAAAAATACCTTGCTGCTGGGTGCCTATAATCCAACCTACTCAAGAGGCTGAGGTCTAAGGATCATGGTTTGAAGCCAGCCTGGAAGGAAAAGTCTTTAAGACTTTTAATCTCTAACCATCAAAAAAGACAGAAGCGGAGGGGTGTCTCAAGCAGTAGAGCACTAGCTTTGAGGGAAAAAGCTAAGGGACAGTACCCAGTTCCTAGTTCAAGCTCTACTACTGGCATGCATGTACAGATAGACACACACATACACTTAATATTTTGGAGCTTATTAGTTTAAATGCACCACAAAAAGATGAGTCTTTTCAAGTCTATCAATTCTATGGCTTCTTGGCTATTTCCCTTCCTGTATTCTGGGTTTCTCCTGTGTGCTAGCCTCAGGGTTAGACTCTGAAAAAGCAGGCAGCTCACCATTCAGTGCCCCTCTGCTTACTCTCCTCCTTTGAGGAAATAATGACCAATTGCCCACCTCACTACGTAACCACTGTTGCTGTTCATTACACGAGAAACCTGGCTCCTTTCTGGCCTTTCTCTATTGCTTGTGCTCGAAGGTCAAGCTCCAGCCTGTCATTGAACTTCTGAACACTAATCGCTGCACTCAGAGTTCTTTTTAAGACTAAACATCACACAAACAAAAAGAATTGGACTTTTGTATGGAAGAGCACGGAAGAAGTTGTTTATGGCTGGACCGGAACTCTCCTGAGAGCACAGGCACAAAGCACACAGTTTGTTATTGATGAGCCAGAAGGCAATGTTCTTTTCATTCAGATCTGCACGAACATGATAAGCCTGCAGTCACACCTGATCTCAGCTCTTTGTCTTCACATTCTTTGCTTGGAGGTTAGCAAACTACTACCAGTGGGCCAGATCCGGCCTTCTGTTTTTCTGTTTTTGTGTAGCTGATGAATGAAGACTTTTTAATTTTTTTTTAAACAATGTTTTTTTTTCTTTTTTTTGTACAGGTCCTGAGGCTTGAACTCAGGACCTGGGCACTGTCCCTGAGGGTTTTTTTTTTTTTTGCTCAAGTCTAGTGCTTTACCGCTTGAGCTATAGTTCCATTTCTGGCTTTTTGGTGATTCATTGGAGATAAGAGTCTCACAGACTTTCTTGTCTGGTCTGGCTGAACTGTAATCCTCAGCCTCCTGAATAACTAAGGTTTACAGGTATGAACCACCAGCACCTGGCAAAATCTGCCTGGAATGTAACTCACAGAGTTCATGCATGTCTCATACCCAGAAAGGAAGGGGAAGGTCAGAGTGACTAACTTCCTTCTGAGGCCCTCCTGATCTCTTTAGAGGAAAGAACTTTGGGACAGGCTTTTCTGACCCGTGACAATAGTCACACTCCCTGATAATGTATTCTGTATAGCTGATTTTGATCCTACAATGGAAGTGAAAGAGATCTTATGGCTCACAGAGCCTACAGTTCGTATTATTTGGCTCTTTACCAGTTATATTTGCAAGCTTGGTCTAGACCCACACATATGCACTTCATTGAACAAACTTGAATGGAACTTTTTCAGGTTTCTTCTTGATTTGTTAGTCTCTCTGAATATTCTCTTGGTACTTTCTTGTCAATTTATTTAAAACTAGATTTTCATGCTCTCTATACTCTTCCTTCTGACCATGTTAAGGTATCATCAATCTCTGTATCCAGGGTCTCTTACCCTTACTAAGCATTGATCAGTTTTTGTGGTGGTGCTGTCCTGTGTACAATGTGGTATTCTTTATATTCCAGTTGCAGACAAAGCATCCCTCTGTCATTTAGTTGTGACATTTCAAAACATTTCTAGAGCATCCCATGTCCCTGAGGAGTGCATTTGACCCCCTGTTCAATAACCGTTCTTCTGGGCTGGGAATGTGGCTTAGTGGTAGAGTGCTTGCCTAGCCATACATGAAACCCTGGGTTCAATTTCTCAGTACTAAAGTAATGGAGTGCTAGCCTTGAGCAAAGGAAGCTCAGGTCCAGTGCCCAGGCCCTGAGTTCAAGCCCCAGACCTGGCAAAAAACAAAACAAAACATTCTCCTAGACTAGCAAACTTTACATTGGATCATTAAGCTCTTTTTCTCCTTTCCATGTCCACCTGTCATCAGTCATCAAGTTTTATAAAGTCTGTCTGGAAAGAAAGACAGTGTTTGAGATTGCATTGCCACCTTGGTCACCATAGCCCCTGTGCATGGTGACTCCAACTCAGACTCATCTTCAGGTTCCTTTTTGCATGGAGGCAGTGTCCTTTTTCAGCACCTCCTAAGGAGGATAGCGCCCTGACTGTGCAGTGCATATCACTCAGATTTGTTGGTGAAACCACTTTCATTATTCAGTGTGACAGTGTATAAGGGATACTCATAACGGAATCATGATGTCCTAGAATCAATTTTTCAATGTTTGTGCTTTAAATCTCAGAGTCTTTTTTCTAAGCCTGTCTGTCTTCATCTTAGCCCTAATTCTCTACTTCAAATGCCTTTTTTTGTGTGTATAGCTACTAGGGCTTGAATTTGGGGCCTAGAGTGCTCTCCCTGAGCTTTGTTGCTCAAGGCTAATGCTCTACTACTTGAGCCACAACACCACTTTCAAAATTTGGTGGTTATTTGGAGATAAGAATCTCATCGAGTTTCTTGCCTTGAACCGGGATCCTGAGATGGCAGTCTCCTAAATAGCTAGGATTACAGGTATGAGCCACTGGTGCCTGGCTCCAATGACTTTTTGTTTGGTTTTGCTGGTCCTGGGGCTTGAACTCAGTGCACTGTCCTTGAGTCTCTTTGTGCTCAAGGCCACAGCACTACTTCTGGCCTTTTGTGAGTAGTCTATTTGAGATCAGAGTTTCACAGATTTTTCTGCCTGGTCTGGCTTCAAACTGTGATCCTCAGACCTCAGCCTCCTGAATAGCTCGGATTACAGGCATGAGCCACCAGCGTCTGGCCCAAATGCCTTTTTTGCCCTTTTTCTTTTTGGTTACTAATATGATTGAGTACTCTAGGAATCCCAAGAAGAAATGTAAGAGAAGTCTCATTTGAACAAATTTGCATTTTACTGGGACCCTGAAATTGGGAAATCAAGCGATTTATTGTGCATTCACTAGATGCTTGTCCCTAGAACCTTGCTAGGGACTCCACACATGCCCTTGTGTGACTTATACACAGGATGGACACTACTTCTCTTCACAGAGAACCTGGGGTGCAATGAGGTTAGGTGACATGTTCAGGGCCATCTAGTTAGGTGCTAGAAGAGAGGGGACTGGAGCAAACTCAGGCTTACCACCTCCATTGACTGCTATTTTTCTTCTTATTGTCATTTGACACTCTGCCTAAGATTGTCTACCCCTGCCTGGAGTTTTGGATTAGAATAGTGATGATGTATTTCTGATGAAAGTGTTTATGTAGAATTTAAGTATGGATCACTGATGTTCCAACCTCTTAAGTCTTTCTAGCACATGAAAGGGCAGGGAATTTCCTTTTATCTTTGCTATTGCTACTACTACTGCTATTATTAAATAGTTGGACAAAGAGGTTACAATTCTATAAGTCAGGTTATAAGTACATTGTTTTTTAATCAGTGTCAACCCTTCCGTCATTCTCCCCCATTTCCCCATCCCATCTCTCAAGTTCCATGGTTCCATTTTTTACATAATGTACCTAGGCCATAATGACTATATTTGTTTAACCTTTCCCCCTCCTCCTTGCCCATTTTTGCTTCTTGGCAATTGTTTTGATTAAATAGTACTTCAGTTGTTCAGAGGTGTTACACCTTTGAGCTCCTCCCCTTAGTATATCCTCCTTTAATTTGTGTGCATAGGTATAGACCCCTGTGTATGTTACATGCATGTTTGTAGGCAGGGAATTTCTTAAGAAAAAAACGATTTGTATGGTGCTGGGAAGGTGGCTCAGTGGTAGAGCGCTTGCCTTGCATGCATGAGGCCCTGGGTTCAATTCCTCAGCACCACATAAGCAGGGGGGAAAAAAGCTGGAAGTGGCGCTGTGGCTCAAGTGGTAGACTGCTAGCCTTGAGCTGAAGGGCTGAGGGACAGCGCCCAGGTCCAGAGTTCAGGCCCACGACCGGACCCCAAAAAAAGAAAAAAACGATTTGTTTACTTTGTTCTAGTATGTGTTCTCTTGGAATTCTTCTGTTTCTCCTCATTGTCAGCAAATCCTGAGAAGCTTCTTTTTCTTTTTTCTTTTTTTTTGTCAGTTGTGGGGCTTGAACTCTGGGCCTAGATGCTATCCTTGCACTCTTCAGCTCAAGGCTAGTGGTCTGCCACTTTGAGCCACAGCGCCACTTCCGGTTTTCTGGTGGTTAATTGGAGATAAGAGTCTCATGGACTTTCCTGCCCAGGCTGGCTTTGAACCTTGATCCTCTAGGTCTCAGCTTCCTGAGTAGCTGGGATTACAGTTTTGAGCCACCGGCACTCAGCTTGAGAAGCTTCTTTTTCATTTTATCACAAAGATTTAGCTTCTCACTGATGCGTTCAGATTTCATGTGAGTTGGACAGGAAATGAGGGCCTCTGTAAAACCTTGCAATTTTTCAAAACTGACTACAAGGGAATTCATTTTATGAAGGGAAATTCCCCCAGAAAATTTTGGTCTTGAGTACCACTAGGAAGCATAGTGTGAATCTCTAATAGTTTCTGAAGGACCCGAAGAAAAACACAAAGCTTGCTATTTATATGATGTCAGAATTTGGTTCAGAGTAATTGAGCCCATTATTTTAAAGGTACTTTATCTGACTGATAGAACAACTTCAAAATAAAACCTTTTCAATTGTTTATATTAATGCAGAGAATTTTTTAGATAAAATAATCAGAGCAATGATCCATTTGTTCAAATATTCTGTTGCTGGCTATCACATGATCAACTTTTATTCACAGTGTTACAAAAACAAGATTGCTGTCTGTTTTCTTCCCAAGGCACCCCTAGATGCTATAACATACATTGTCTTCCATTTAAAGCTACATTGCCTAGTTTCCTCTCTAAAGGTGGATGGTTTCTCTTCTTTCCTTGAGGGGACACATTCCTGACAGTACCATCCCCCTAACCAAGTTTCATACCTGAATTTCCCTCTAGTTCAAGAAGGCTTCTGCTTAAATACAGAGTATATCTGTACTGAATCTCTCTGGGAACAGAGCTGTCCAATAGAGCTTACTACAAGAACAGAATTGTTCTGTCCTATTCAGTATGGTAGCTGCTAGCCACGTGAGACTATAGAGCATTTGAAATGTCTCCATTTTTTCTAATGAATATGAATAGCCATGTGTTACGAGAGGCTACCATTTTGTACAGTAGAATTTTAGATGATAACCTTAGAGTAAACATAGAGTAAACATAGTCACTTCCTTATTATTTTAGTTAACAGCTTTGAGTTAACAGCAGTGGTGCCAGGAATTATGATTTGGGAATTCCATACCAGATTTTTAGATCATTTGATCAAATATCTTGTTGAATGGTTTTAAAGTTATCTTTACTTCTTCCTATGAAATAATGTCTATAGCTCATAGTTTAATGCATATAGCAATTAAAATTATTTTTGGCATTTGAGAATATTGACCATACCCTATACTATAGTAATTATGAGATTAGAGATGCTCAAATGATATTTATGTGTGTCTGTGTGTATGTGCGTGTGTGCATATGCAAGTGTACAAGACAGTCGTAGAGCTTGTATTCAGGGCCTGGGCATTTGTCCCTGAGTTTATTTTGCCCAAGGCTAGCACTCTACCACTTGAGTCACAGCTCTACTTCCAGATTTTCTGGCGATTAATTGGAGATAAGAATCTCTGGGACTTAACTGCCTGGGTTGGCTTTGACCCTCTATCCTCAGATCTCAGCCTCTTGATTAGCTAGGATTATAGGCATAAGCCATCAATGCTCAGTTGTGTTTCTTAATCTGAGATATACATTAGCTTTTAGAGCTCTTATTTCAGCAGAAGGGTAGAAACCTTCTACCCAGAAACATTGTCTGTTTAGTTCTTACTATTCCTAAACAGAAGATCCCAGATATCTAAGGAAAGGTACTTCTTCTGAAAGGCTTCTTATAAAACCTTATTATGAAAATCACTTAATTTTCCCCCCACTCCATGATAGTGTATGTAACTTATGTTCATTGTAAAGGTTCATGCAGTTAGCAAAGTAGAAGGAAAAGAAAAATAACTTGAACTCTTGCTACCTTGGGGCATGAGCACCATTAACATGTTGAAAGGTCATTCTTTTATCAGTCAGAGCCTCTTCATCACAGGAATAAGGTAGCATAGGTTGAAATAAAAGTATCAGTTTATTTTATGGTACTGTGTTTAATACCCAATAGGATTCTCTGAATAGAAAGACAGTTGTCCTTGCTCTTTCCCAAGGCAGCTCACTGAGTCAGTTGTGATGGTTCATCTCAGGAGACCTTTCTCTTGGGGAAGAAGACCTTTAGAAAATAGCCTGGAAGAAAAAAAAGAAAATAGCCTGAAGCCATCTAAGAGAAAGTATAACTCAAGTTTAGCCTAAGTCTGAGAGCTATCATGAAAATAGAGCCAATGTAAGTCTACAAAAACATCAAGGAGTGGCTGTAGCCAGGCACTGGTGACTCATGCCTGTAATCTTAAACTACTCAGAAGGTTGAGATCTGAGGATTATGGTTCATAGCCAGCCCAGGCAGGAAATTCTGTGAGACTTTTATTTTGGCCAGTGCTGGGGCTTGAACTCAGGGCCTAGGCACTGTCCCTGAGCTTCTTTTGCTCAAGGCTAGCATTCTACCACTTGAGCCAGAGCACCACTTCTGGCTTTTTCTATGTATGTTGTACTGAGGAATTGAACCCAGGGCTTCATGCATGCTAGGCAAGTACTCTACCACCAAGCCACATTCCTAGCCCATCTGTGAGACTTTTATCTCCAATTAACTATCAAAAAGAAGTGGAGCTGTGACACAAGTAGTAGAGCACTGGTCTTGAGCAAAAAAAAACTGAAGGACAGCACCCAGTCCCTAAGTTCAAGCCCCAGAACCAGCCTAAATAACCACCACAACAAAAACAACAGAAAACCACTCTTGCCTAAGTTTGCTCAGTATAACCCCTTCCAGAAGTAATATTCCAGATCTCTTCTTCAGTGAAATGTTTTACAGTTTGGAATTTACCAAAAAGAGATAATGAAATTCACAATGATGATAAATTATCATTTTAGCACTTACTAAGTTTTCTTATTTAATAATGAGATAATCTTTCAAGCAGTTCTCATATTTGTTTCAATCACATTATGATTGCTCTCATTTCAGATCATCCATATTTTGTTGGTGTCCAATTCCATCCTGAATTTTCTTCTAGGCCTATGAAGCCTTCCCCTCCATATTTGGGTCTCTTACTTGCAGCAACTGGGAACCTGAATGCCTACCTGCAGCACATGTGTAAACTGTCTCCCAGGTAACTAACTGGTTTACTGCTCCAGCAATGACCCAAGATGTGTAGTTACTATTATCTTATATTGCTTACAAAACTTAATATTGTTATAATTTTTTTAAAGTGAAAGATCACTTTTTTAACCTTAAATCTCATTTCTCTTTATGAAAACAATTTAATCATATTTGCAGTGATAATGTGCCAGCTGACATTGAGTATTATTTTTAGAAATTGTTATCAGTTTTCTAAGTTAAAAATCAGATTTTCATTTCTTGATTCTCCAATAAGGAAGTATATTTTAATATTGTATATGTTTATTAGTTCTTTCTTTCATGAGTAGCCTGTTCATATCCTTTTCATCATCTTTTTCTTGTTGCTACTGGCAACTTTTATTCTCCCTGAAGTTTTAGCTGAGGGAGCTGAAAGCATGACTCTAGTGGTAGAGAGCGTGCCTAGCAAGTATAAGGCACTGAGTTCAAATCCTAGTACTGAAAAGAAAGGTTTTACATAAGGACTTTAAACTTCCTTTATGTTTTTAAAATAGTTTTTTTTAGTGTATATTAGTTGTACAAGGGCTTTATTTTTTATTTTTTGTCAGTCCTGGGGCTTAAACTCTGGGCCTGGGCACTGTCCCTCAGCTCTACAGCTCAAGGTGAGCCCTCTACCACTTGAGCTATAGTGCCACTTCCGCTTTTCTGGTGGTTTATTGGCGATAGTTGTCTCACAGTCTTTCCTGCCCGGGCTGGCTTTGAACCATGATCCTCAGATCTCAGCCTCCTGAGTAGCTAGGATTACAGGTGTGAGCCACTGGTGCCCAGCTACAAGGGTGTTTTATTGTGACATCCATATATGCATACAAAGCACCTTAATCAAATTCATCCTCTCTATAATTCTCCCTCATCCTTCTTAAAAATTAGGTAGTCAAGCCAGGTGCTGGTGGTTTATACCTGTAATCCTGGCTACTTAGGAGGCTGAGATCTGAGGATCAAAGCCAGCCCAAGCAGGAAAGTCTGTGAGACTCTTATGTCCAATTAACCACCAGAAAACTGGAAGTGGTGCTGTGGCTCAAGTGGTAGAGTGCTCACCTTGAGCTGAAGAGCTCAGGGACAGTGCCCAGGCCCAGAGTTCAACCCCACGACTGACAAAAAAAATGTAGCCAAATCTTTTACTTTCCTGATTTGCTTTTAGTATCTTTCCTGAAGCCTTTTCCTATAGAATTTCATATAAAAATAATCCTCTTGTTATTATTTTGATATTATAATTTGTCTATAATCTATATGGGCTTTCTTTTTATTAGTGTATATTAATTGTACAAAGGAGTTTCATTCTGATATTGCTATACATCCAAACAATGTGCTTTGATCAAATTCACTTCCTTTGTTATTCTTTCTTGTCAGATTTATATGGACTTCATTTTTAGTTAAGTAGGAGTCTGACTTTCTTTTCTCCCTCGAAAATTGTAAATTAAGTAATTTGTTTTTACTGAGCGATTTCAGCCTTGTTCAGTTGATTTTATTTTCTTTCCTTATACCTGAACCTTTATTATTCTTTTAATTATCATAGTATTATTGTAAACCAAGCTCATATTTACCTGACTCTGATTACTATTTACATTTAAAATGTATTTTGTGGACCAGGGGTATGCCACAATGGTAGATCACTTACCTAGCACATGTAAGGCTCTGAGTTTAATCTCTAGTACTGAAAAAAATGTATTTTGCTAGCTGTGTGCTAGCATGCCCATAATCCCAGTACTTGGGAGGCTGAGGCAGGAGAATCCTAGGCTAGTTTGGCCTACACACTGAGTTTTGGCCAGCGTGGGCTACATAGCAAGACTGTTGCAAAAAGTGTATTTTACTGTTGTAGGTGAACTATAAAATGATTGTTAAGATTAGGTTTGAGTAAAGAAAAATCTTTAGCAAACATCTTTACTTCTTTTCATTGAAGAATATTTATGTCAAAAGTTTGCAAGTGGAAGGAACTAAGTAGACTAGCATAGCCTTAGGAGGAGGAGGTAATTATCACCGTGACCTTACATGTTGTTTAGAAAATTCCTATGGCTGACCCTCATGCTAGCCAACAGCCATTGTATTACTGTCATTAAGGGCTGCCAGGATCTGTGCATGGGTGTCTATGTAAATATGAGTTACACAGCCTGTATATTAGTGCTATTACCTGCTTGGAGAGGCCCACAGCTCTAGCTTTTTCTTTGCCTATGTGTTCATATGGAATGACATAGCTTGCCTGCCAGGTGCCTTGCTGAATTAATGATCACTGTCTGCGGTCTTGAACCAGTGCACTGGCTTTCAAACTGGGCGTACAGAGCTGGGGGAATGGGTGAGGAAACACCAAGCTCTTCCCTATTTTAGCCAAGGTTTCCATACTATGACTAAAAGGCTGTGGTGCTGCATAAGATATTTCACATAAAGAAGATGCTGAGGTATTGTCAGATCTCGTAGTTTATGTAGCAGATTAAAAATTCCAGTGTGGCTCATGCCTATAATTTTAGCTATTCAAGAGCGCGAGATCTGAAGATTGTGGTTCAAAGCCCGCCTGAGTGGAAAAGCCCATGAGACTCTTATCTCCAATAAATTACCAAAAAGCTACAAGTGGAGCTGTGGTTCGAGTGCTGGAGTGCTAGTTTTGAGCACAAAAACTTAAGAACAGAGCCCAGGCCCTGCGTTCAAGCCCCAGGACTGACATAAAAACAAATTCCAGTGTAGTTCTATGTCACATGCATACTGTGACCCTTCATAACTCCTTTTAGTCTCTATTTTACTTTAGGATCATGCACTATAAGAGAGGGATGACAGTAGAATACGTTAGATGACTGGGATCAATTATTCACTCATAACGATCTGACTGTTGGCAAGCATTCCTAGCATATGAGTTCTGTGTAGTTTGCGAGCACTGGACACCTGTGTCTTCTGGCCTGGTAATTCCTGCTTGGAGGCCATGGTCTCTGAATGAATCTCCCTGGCAGATTTTGACAAAATTGCTTGCTAGCAATTCCTGAACTAGGCCCAGTATATCTTGTATGGAAGAAAAGTCCTTTAATAAAATTCTGATGTGTATATTGGAATTCCAGTTCACTAATAGCCTTCTGGGGTTGTGAGAGAATTCCTATGTGTTAATTACCAACTCGTGCCTTCCTGAAGGGCAGTCAGCATCTTTCTTTTATCTTTCTTTCTCTGGCTCCCTAGCACACAGGCATCATTTGTTACCCATTAAAGTAATAAATATAGGTAGCAGAGGAAGACGGATGTAGTCGAGTCCAATCTTGACGCATTTGCAGGGGTATCTTTGACCAAGAATGGTGACTATGAATCCAGTTACAGACACCAAGACTACAATAGCTTCATGGAAGTTGTGAACTAGGAAAAGCAACTGATTTGATGGCCAGGCTTTCATACGAGCTGAGCTGGAACTGCATTTCTTTCCAACAAGATTTCCTCTTGTAATCAACTATAGAATGAACACTAGAATAATGACTTCTTTGCCCGGAAATGGACTCAGATGCTATTCAAATGGCATATAGACAGCTGATGTCTTTAAGGCACAGAGTGTAAAAAGATTCGGTTTCAAGTAAGAATACCTGAGTGGTAACCTCTGCATTCTGCCTGGTAGAGAGTATTTATCTTTGAGCACTTGAGAAGTTGTAATAAGAATATTGTTTGGAGATGGAAAGCTGGTAAAGTAAATATCTTGAGAATAGCAGAGCAGTTATAAAGACCAATTCCACCTAGTTTTAGAACTGTAGCAGTCTATTCAGTGGCATAATAGTTCCAAAGTAGTTATTTTGCAGGTTGTTATGAGCTACTAAAACGTACATGTACAATCAAGCTCTTGTCTTGGTTTGAAGACTTCCCAAGACCTCCTACATAGTTGGTAATTTTTGAGAAGGAATCAGAATCTACTTGTAGTCACGGCTTGTTGTTTGTCATTGTCACACAGTGAGCATGCACAGCAGGACCAGTAAGGGAAAAGATGTTAAGTGGAATCTACAGATAGCCATTTGCAGCTTTCCTGTGTTCCTTCCCTCCTGTGATAAATCACCTAGAGTGCATCCTCCTTCCAGCAGTGAAAACATAACATGTGGGTGATATTTCTGCCCAGAGAAGCCCATTTGAGTCTTGGGAGTTTAGGGATTTTCTGAGAGCTGGTCACAGAACAGTGGAAGTGGAGCTCTGGCTCAAGTCCTCTGCCTTGGCTCAGGGAAATAATCTTATCAGTTAGGGAGCACACATTCTGGAAGCTACAGACCCAGACACCTGCCCAAGACCAACTCTGCAAGCCTTTCTAAAGATGTCAGCCTCAGGCCTGTTGTGTTAGCTCTGTTTGTATAAGTCTAATTAATAAGATATTTTTAGAATAAATAAATCCAATGGAAAATTATAGGTCTGTCAAATAAACCATTACAATTCTTGGGTGATGTCTGTCTTCCAATGTCTAAATATAATTTGTCCCATGTATAAAAGATAACAGCAGCTTACATGGTCTGGCTGACATATAGTATAGTGAGTGAAATGAGATTGTTTCATGTACTTGGAGGCAGAATATTAGGAGACTTGTATTAAATACAATGCACTAAGATTCTTGTAATTGTGAATTTTTTGGTATCTAAAAACACAGTCTCAAAAAAAAAATAAAAACACAGTCTCTGTCAGGAATACCTTTTCTGGGGCTTGAACTCAGGGCCTAGGTGCTGTTCCTGAGCCTTTTTTTCTGCTCAAGGCTAGCGCTCTACAATTTGAGCCATAGCGCAACTTCTGGTTTTCTGGGGGTCAATTGGAGTCTCATAGACTTTCCTGCCTGGGCTGGCTTTGAACTGCCATCCTCAGATTTCAGTCTCCTGAGTAGCTAGGATTATGGGCGTGAGACCCTAGTGCTTGGCATTTTACTGAGTTTTGCTTAAAGCTAGTGTTCTACCACTTGAGCCACACATACCTCCACTTCTGACTTTCTACTGATTAATTGGAGATAAGAATCTTACCAACTGTCTTGTCTGGGCTGACTTTAAAGTACAATCATTAGATCTCAGCCTTCTGAGTAGCTGGATTACAGGTATGAGCTACTGGTGCTACCTTTGTTTGGAATGCTGGGGTTGAATCTTTTTTTTTGGGGGGGGGGTCCAGTCGTGGGGCTTGAACTCTGGGCCTGAGCGCTGTCCCTCAGCTCTTCAGCTCAAGGCTAGTGCTCTACCATTTGAGCCACAGTGCCACTTCTGGCTTTTTTTCCTGCTTATGTGGTGCTGAGGAATTGAACCCAGGGCCTCAAGCATGCAAGGCAAGCGCTCTACCACTGAGCCACCTTCCCAGCCCTGGGGTTGAATCTTACGCTAAGCATGCACTCTACCACTGAGTTACCCACCTGCACTAGCCCTGGGAATTCCATTTGTAAGCAACAAATGAAAGACTGGAGTGTAAAGTTTGTCAATTGCTTTTCAGCATATGTGTATCTGTGGCTGCCCTGTAAAGCTCTTATGCACTGTCACTATACATCAAGCTTCAGAACACCTCGCAGGGCTGGATGCTAGTAGCTCATGACTATAATCCAGCCTACTCAGAATGCTGAGGTCTTAGGTACACGGTTCAAAGTTAGCCCAGGCAGAAAAATCCTGTGAGACTCTTATCTCCAGTTATCCAGCAAAATGTCAGAAGTAGAGGTATGGCTCAACTGGTAGAACACCAGCTGTGAGTGAAAAATCAAATGAGAGTGTGGAGCTCTGAGTTCAAGCAGCAGGACTGGCACAAAAACAGAAAGAAAGAAAAAGAAAGGAAGGAAGGAAGAAAGGAAGGAAGGAAAAGTATCAGGTGCTAGTGCCTGTAATCCTAGCCACTCAGGAGACTGAAATCTGAGGATCAAGGTCTGAAGCCAGCCCAGACAGGAAAATTCATGACACTCTTATCTCCATTTAACCAGTAAAAAGTCAGAAGTGGAGCTATGGCTCATGTGGTAGAGTGCCAGTCATTAGCAAAAAAGCCAAGCAAGAATTGGAGTTTGGGGGTTCAAGTCCCAGTTATAGCACACAGACACACACTCACAAACTCATGTTCACATATAACTTACAGATACCAAAAGATGATGTGAGCTGAGGGTGTAGCTCAGTGGTAGGGCAAGTAGTTAGTATGCACAAGGCGGCTCTGTGTACTATCCCCAGCAGTGCACGCACACACGGAGGGGGTCATAATAGTCCCTCATTCCCACGATAGTAATCAAGATTCAATTTCACATTACATATAAAGCACTTAGCACAGTGCCTAGTCTATGATAATAGTTATTATTATTATTATTATACTCTTATTAAGTTTCCTTTAGTTCTAAGCTCCTGGATCACTTGCCTACTGCAGAGCCTCCTACTTGGTCTCTAGGCCTCAAGCTTTCCTGTTCCTAATCCATTTTCTGCTGTCAAAATGATCCTCCCACATTATTCTGGAGTTTAAAGCCCTCAGTGGTTTCCTTTGGCTTACAGGAGAAAATGTACATAAATCCATATGGAACAAACTTGCAGTACCCTGAATTCCCTTGAGGGTTTTAATGCCATTGCCTCTCGGCTGTTGATATATACTCCTGCACTGCTCTGTGGGAGGAAAATACTGATCTGTTTGCTATTAGGATGGCAGCTTTCGGCAGTGGTTAAGGTGGGGGTGAGAGAATTCTCTCCATTGTTTGCAGTGATCATTACCTCCCTGTAAGGCACACTTACCCTTCTTTGGCTGGCTCTGTGTGCTCTGACTCTGAAAGATCATGCTTTGACTCGGTGTAAGAAGCTAGTTCTCTCTGCATGAATCTGGTATTTGTTTTCTAGAACTATTTCAAACCCGTAATAACCTTGCTTTTTGGCTTTTGGGCTGCATGTTTGATATTGCTAGGGGCTGCTCATGTCCTATATGGTGACAGATTCAATGAGTAGGTCAGGTGCAATGGATCTGATTTCTGTATCAGCTACTTCCTGGGGAATTTGGTTCAAGTCACTACTCCTGATCTTTAGGTTTGTGTGAAGAATAGTCAACATGGTGTTTTGTAAACCTTAACTTATTGTCACAATGGTACTTTTGCCTCTCTGTTACATTTCACACAAAAGGGAATTGGCAGGGCGGGGGGGGGGTGGGGAGCAAATTGTTATTTTTGCTTCTTTTTTTGAGTCATGCTTTTTAAACTTCTTTTAAAACAGCTCTCTCCTGTGATTGACTTCACCTCCATACCTCTCCCCCTGCCCACCTTGGTAATTATTGTTAATAAATCATGCTTGAGTCCTCCTTCCTTTGGGGATTATATATAGGTTAAAAGGTGCTCTTTATTGATCATGGCCCCCTGCAGTGCTGAAGTTTTGGTTGCCAGCTAGGAATGGAGTTCAGAGTACTACAGACTACTGTGCTTTTAATGCTTGAACTGGGTTATATTCTACTGTTTACTATGAAATGCAAAACTCATTGAAGGCATACTAAGTTATTCTGTTGCTTTCCTATTTAATGGCTTCCAGGGGCCCTTTGAGAAGGAAGTAAGTATGGCAGTAACAATGCTTTCTGTGTGCATGGCAACGTGTTTTTAAAACATGTGTTTTCCCACATGAAATGGATTTTGATAGAAAATATGGAGGAATATGTGCATGCTGTGCATCCTATGTCATTAATGCGTGTGTGTGTGTGTGTGTGTGTGTGTGTGTGTGTGTGTGTGTGCGCGCGCGCGCGCTGGTCCTGAGGCTTGAACTCCAGCTCTGTTTCCAGCTTTTTTTTTTTTGAGTAGTTTATTGGAGATAAGAGTCTCAGAAACTTTCCTGTCAGGGCTGGCTTCGAACCAGGATCCTCAGATGTCAGCCTCCTAAGTAGCTAAGATTACAGGAGTGAGCTACTGGCTCATGGCCTTGTGTCATTAACCCTAAAATCAACATTCCAATTACCTCTTTTTTGGTAATGGAGAAATAATTTACCAGCTGCCTGTGGTCAGCCTACAATGGACTCTGCTAAGCATTATGATGCTTTTTTTACTAGTGCCTTGGAATAGGTTTTCTTACATTGGGAATTTACCAGGAACTGGATGTCTTCAATAAATCTGTCTCACTGTGATATGTCTTTTATTTGTCAATGTCAAGATTCACATGGGAGCCATTGTGATCAACTCTTTTGTAAGTCAAGAGAGTGTCTTAGTGATAGTGATTCCCATGTGTGTGGATGGCTGCTTGTGACTTTGCTTTTTGTCTTGTAAAAAATGGTCTTGTGAAATCCTTTTTATTTTTCAGAGAGATTCCACTCTTTGTATGAGCATGTATGTGCATGAAAGATATTTGCTTCAGGGGGGAGGGGGGAGGCTGGGAAGGGATGTGAAGGGTAAACAAAGGAGGAGGATGCAATGCTTGGTAAGAAATGTACGCATTATCCTGTCCATGTAATTGTAACCCCTCTGTACAGTATGTTCACAAATAAAATAAAATAAAATTTTAAAAAAAGAAAGATATTTGCTTCAATTTTAGCCAGACCTTTTTTTTTTGTTGGTCATGGGGCTTGAACTCTGGGCCTGGGCGCTGTCCCTTAGCTCTTCAGCTCAAGGCTAGCACTTTACCACTTGAGCCATAGCACCACTTCCAGCTTTTTCTGCTTATGTGGTGCTGAGGAATCAAACCCAGGGCCTCATGCATGTGAGACAAGCACTCTACCACTGAGCCACCTTCCCAGCCCCTTAGACAGACCTTTAGAAACAAAACTTTTTTGATGAAATGACAAGGACTATTGCATGATGATTGTAATTTTTGTTTGTTTGTTTTTTGTCAGTCATGGGGCTTGAACTCTGGTCCTGAGCCCTGTCCCCCAGCTGTTCAGCTCAAGGCTAGTGCTCTACCACTTGAGTCACAGTGCCGCTTCTGGTTTTCTAGTGGTTAATTGGAGATAAGAGTCTCATGGACTTTCCTGCCCGGGCTGGCTTTGAACCATGATTCTCATATCTCAGCCTCTCCTGAGTAGCTAGTATGACAGGTGTGAGCTACGGGACCCCGGCTTGTATTTTGTTTTTAAAATAGGATTTATTTGTTTTAAAAGTAAGGAATACTATCAATTAAAACCTTTTGAAATGACTGAAATGTTTAATGGTCTGCACTATAAGATATGGCAGTCATGAACTACATATGGCTACAGAGCACTGGAAGGTTAGCCAATGCAAATAAAGAATGGCATTTTTAATTTTAATTGATCCCAATTGCTTTCAATGTAGATAGACACCATGGCATGTGGCTAGTGTTTTGGACAGTGCAGGTTTAAGAATACCCTCATTAATTTTTTTTTTGTCATGGGAGCTTGAACTCTGGGCCTGGGCACTGTCCCTCAGCTCTTCAGCTCAAGGTGAGCGTTCTACCACTTGAGCCACAGCGCCACTTCTGATTTTCTTGATGGTTCATTGGAGATAAGAGTCTCATAGACTTTCCTGCCTGGGCTGACTTTGAATCGTGATCCTCAGATCTCAGCCTCCTTGAGTAGCTAGGATTACAGATGTGAGCCACCGGTGCCTGGCTTACATTATAGAATTTAATATAGAAAATCTTAATATCTAGTGATGGTACCTCCCTGTAATCTCAGCTCTTGGAAGACTGAAGTAGAAGGATCAAAAGTTTAGGGCCAAGTCTGGCATGGCTCAGGCCTATAACCCAAGCTACTCAGGTGGTTGAGGTCTGAGGATCAAATTTTGAAGCCAGCCAGAGCAGGAAAATCCATGAGATTCTTTTTTTTTGGGGGGGGGGTCCAGTCGTGGGGCCTGAACTCTGGGCCTGGGCGCTGTCCCTCAGCTCTTCAGCTCAAGGCTAGTGCTCTATCACTTGAGCCACGGTGCCACTTCCGACTTTTTACTTTTTGCTTATGTGGTGCTGAGGAATCGAACCCAGGGCCTCAGGCATGCAAGGCAAGCGCTCTACCACTAAGTCACCTTCCCAGCCCCAAATCCATGAGATTCTTAACCACCAAAAATCTGGAAGTGGAGGAGTGGCTCAAGTGGTAGAGCTCTAGCCTTGAGAGAAAAAGCTAGGGGACAGCATCCAGGAGCTCAATTCAAGCCCCTTAGTACTGGTAGAAAAAATAATGTCCAGTGCTACATAGTAAAACTGTCTAAAAACCACCAACAGTATAACAATGAATGACTGCAGTATCTGATAGTTCTTCCCATGGTGAACCCAGTGTGAATGTTAGATTTATTCAGAAAGATAGATTCGTCTTAAGACTGAGCTGAAATGTTTTTAATTAAGTGGAAATATACTCAGATAAATCTAGCTTCTGATTTCTTTTATATTGGTTCTTCGTGAAACAGAAATAAAACCCCAAGTCACATGCCTAGCACAGAGTGGCACCCGCATTCCGTAGCATGTGCAGGAGCCACTGTTCTGTGTCCATCAGCGACCCACCTTTTATTTCTACCACTTGTTTCTTTTGCCAGCAGATGAATGTCCTCAAGTCAGCAAGTTTGGCAGTAGCACTTCTTTTGATAATTTTGTTCTAGAGCATCATGGTCTACTTTATTGTCCTACCCTGGATCTCTGAACACATATGAAAGAAAATCAGTGGAGATGAATGAACTCAAGCTGGAACCTCATTTTGTTAGATTTTTGCCTCTGCCATTTTGGTGTACTGGCAGAGCTTAGGGCAAATGGCCTCCAGATGGGAAATAAGAAAGGTTAGAAACAGACCTACCTAAGCCCACTGGCTAGTATGGTGCTGGGAATTATGCTGTATCCCATGAGTATGGGAAACAGTTCTGAAAATCATGCCCTTTGCAATTTCTCCTGATTCTTTGTATCTCTATGAGTTTCAAGAAAATACTAATATTATGAATTGGGTATGCAGCCATAATAAATAGCTACAGCTTATACATTTTATGTAGTTTTCATAGGAACTTTACACAGTCTTTTTTAGCCCTCAATGTTTTAGTGAAATTGGCAACTTGTTATTGCTACTTTCTTTTTGATTCTCACGGGTCATGTGAACTATCCAAAGGTATGTGGCTAATAAGTAATTATTGATATCAATAAATCTTGGGCTGGAGGTATGGCTCAGTAGTAGAATACATTATTAGCAAGTAAAAGGCTCTTAGTTCAAACTCTAGCACTGCAAAAACATCCTACTTATAGGATGGGGGCTATATGAGAGAGAAGATGTTAGCCCACCCTACACTCTACTCTGAGCTTAGTGAAGGGAAAAGAAGTGTGTGTAAAATTTGACACCTGAAGCAATGGAGTTTTTTCCTAAATCTCCCTTCTTTCTATTCTAGGAAAGAAGACATAGGTAGAATATACAAAGTTATATCGACTTTTCCAGCCAGTTTACAAAAATGTTCTGCAATTCTTATGCAGCAGAAGTGATTTCCCTGAACTAAAGTCTAACTATGACATCTTTTACTCTACTAATCTTAGGGATACATTTATCTTTTATGTCCAATTCATTCTTTTGGTGGTACTGGGGATCGAACTCAGGGCCTTACACTTGCTAGACAGGTGCCCTACCCCTTGAGCCACACTCTATTCCGTAGCCCAATTCTTAATCTTCCATCTCTTCTCTCTGCTCGAGTGTCCCTATATCTCTGCTGTTTTGTCCAAAAGTCAGGGAAGACAGTGAGCATACAACCCAGAAAAGATAGTGTATCTTTTTTGCTTTGTTTTGAATCTTTTAATACTCAATATATGTATAGTAAATCTTTGTTTTTTTAGCCTGTCAGAATAGAGTTTTTAAAACCATGCCCTTCTTCCCTTTTTTAAAAAAGTGAAATTTTACCTGCTTTGGAATTCAGACTCTGGTTGTTATTAGTCAGTAGATGCTCGGGATGGGTCAGGTACAGAATAAATACTTCCAAGCAGTATCAGTAGCACACTAGTGGAGTTCATTAATGTTATGGTTTACTTGAAACCAAACAAGAAGACCTAAACTGAGTTTAAGTCTCAGAGCTGAGGTTCAATTGCAGAGCTTACTCATTGAGATATATTTTTAAAGGAACCCAGCATGGTGATAGGGGTTTCAACAACCAGTTCTATACTGAGTACTATATATGAATCAAGGAAATAAGATCATCTCTTAGATTTCTAATTTGAAAATGGCATATTTCTCAAACTTTTGGACTAATGAGGTTTTGTTTTATTTTTTTGGTACTGGTCCTGGGGTTTAAACTTAGGGCCTGGGTTTTGTCCCTGAGCTTTGGTGTTCAACATTAGTGATCTACCACTTGAGCACAGTCCCACTTCTGGGGATTTTTTGGTGGTTAATTGGAGATAAGAGTCTCATGGGCTTTCCTGCTCGGGCTGGCTTTGAACTGCGATCCTTAGATTTCAACCTTCTGAGAGCTAAGGTTACAGGCATGAACTACCAGTGTCCGGTTTTGATGTGCATGTTTGTTGAAATAGAAAACTTCCATGCTGCTAGCATATAAATTGCAGTGAAAATATGACCTGAAGTGGCTAGGGTTTCAAGGCAAAGCAACTAGGGAGTATATTAACTTTTTATATGTGTATCTTTGTGTTTCCTAGGTCTTGAACCAACCTGCAGGCCCTAGTCATAATGACTACCAAGTCTAAGTTCCCTGTGAGATTTGCTAACAGCCATGGATGACTGATTCCTTTGTATCTAGGGAGGAACACACAGACAAAAACCAATCTGCAGCTGAAACAAAAAGGATAGTATCTGACTAGTGAATCAGCCATCCACAGCTGTGTTTACTGTTCTCTAGTCCTTTCTTTCGTGTTGCTGGAGGGGAGGAAAAACATCTTTTTCCTCTCCCCAGCTTAGGTTCATGTCTGAGGCCATGATAGCCAGAGACAGATTACTAACGAAAGATATACACATTCATTTAATATAACTTTTTTCTTTTTATGATTATCTCTAAGTAGTTGTACAAAGGATTTGCCATTTAACAAAGTTTATGAATAGCATATATCTTGACCAATGTCACCCCTTTGAACATTCTCCTTCCCCTCTTCACTCCTTCCCTCACTCTTCTTAATTTTGTAGGCTATACATTGGATTCTTTTTTTTTTTTTCTGTTGGTTGTGGGGCTTGAACTCTGAGCCTGAGGGCTTGAACTCTGAGGGCGGTGTCCCTCAGCTCTTTAGCTCGAGGTGAGTGCTCTACCATTTGTGCCACAGCGCCACTTCTGGTTTTTGGGCAGTTTATTGGACATAAAAGTCTTACAGGCTTTTCCTACCCATGCTGGCTTTGAATCATGATCCTCAGATCTCAGCCTTCTGAGTAGGTAGGATTACAGGTGTGAGCCACCGGTGTGGCTTACACTGGATTTTTGACTGTTTTTTCCCCCCATTTTCTCTTCTGTATTCATCTACCCTTTTCCCCTTGACCCCATGTCACCCCTTTTGAGTTTAATATAAATTTTATGTGACATAAGTCTTTGTTAGGGGCTGGGAAGGTGGCTCAGTGGTAGAGTGCTTGCCTTGCATGCCTGAGGCCCTGGGTTCCATTCCTCAGCACCACATAAGCAGAAAAAAGCCAGAAGTGGCGCTGTGGCTCAAGTGGTAGAGTGCTAGCCTTGAGCTGAAGAGCTGAGGGACAGTGCCCAGGCCCAGAGTTCAAGCCCCAAGACCAACCAAAAAAAAGAGTCTTTGTTAAGGAAATAAGCCCTAGTGCTTTCTGTAGCATGTTTGAGGAAAAGTGGAGAGTTATGGAGAAATAGAATAGGGTAAGGAGTATGATGTCATGGAATGGACTGGGGAATGAACCAGGGCCCATTTATTCAGATTGTTCTCTCTGTCCCTGTGTCTCAGAGGAAGGAGTCTCCTTTTCTCTGATATAGGGACAACACCTCTCACCTGAGGTCTTAATGGATCTACTGTCAGGAAAGATCCAGACCATCATTTCCAGGTTTTTTTTTTTTTTTTGGTGCTGGTCCTGGGGCTTGAAATCAGGGCCAGGGCATTATCCCCGAACTTTTTTTTTGCAAAAGGCTAGCACTCTACCAATTGAGCCACAGCTGGATTTCTTTTTCTTTACTTTTTTTTGCCAGTCAAGGGGCCTGAGCTCTGGGCCTGGGCGCTGTCCCTCAGCTCTTCAGCTCAAGGCTAGCGCTGTACCACTTGAGCCACAGAGCCACTTCCGGCTTTTTTTCCTTTTTGCTTATGTGGTGCTGAGGAATTGAACCCAGGGCCTCATGCATGCAAGGCAAGCACTCTACCACTGAGCCACCTTCCCAGCCCCAAGACAGAAATCAGGTCTTTTTTTGGGGGGGGGGTCCGGTCTTGGGCTGAACTCTGGGCCTGGACACTGTCCCTCAGCTCTTCAGCTCAAGGCTAGCACTCTACCACTTGAGCCATAGCGCCACTTCTGGCTTTTTTTTTCTGGTTATGTGGTGCTAAGGAATTGAACTCAGGGCCTCAGGCATGCAAGGCAAGCGCTCTACCACTGGGCCACCTTCCCAGCCCCCACAGCTTGATTTCTGACTATTTTGGTGCTCAAGTGGAGATAAAAGTCTCAAAGCCTTCCTTCTTTCTTGTGCTGGCATCAAACCATGATCTCAGCCTCCTGAGTAGCTAGGATTACAGGCATGAGCTACTAGCACCTGGCAACATACCATATTTTTGTTTATTGTGTCAAAAAGGAAATAGTTTGCATCAGAAATGTGAAGTATGAAAAACCAGTATCCAGGTAATATTGTTTGCACTTGACAACAAATTGAGATCAGTAGGGAAAGAACTAAGTGATACTCAATTTCAGATAGCTTAAGACTTAGGCCACAGTCTGAAGAATAGATTCTTAGAAAATGAAGGGGAACTTAGCAACACAGGCTTTCATTTTAAGTCATTAAAAAAAATAGAACAGCTCTAGTAGAAAGCAGACCATAAGTAAGAGGCATAGGAGAGAAATCAAGGTTTTGTTGAAGTTTACTGGTGATCAGTGGTCTCCAGAAGATAAATTTCAACTTGAACTGATTTTTTTCCCTGAATCTTCTCAATAAGTAAGTTCCAGTTTCTGATGACAGCAAGTAATTCATTTCTTTGACCCAAGAAGAAGGCCATGCATGTGGTTGGACTCACCTCTCCCTCTAGTGACCACAAAGTGATAACAGAGCATTCCTTAGTATTTTCTCTAGCGGGAGGTTAATTATAGAACATATTTGCAACTGAAAATGAATAATTGGTAAGTGTTTTTTTTAACACCTTGCTAAATTAGTTTTTCTTTTGCTCTAGTGATGGATCCAGCATTGCGAGTGATGATAGCTTTCTAGAGCCAAATATAGCTGATATGCAACTAACGAATGACTTGGAATAGCAGGGTCTTCTGAGAAGGTAAGAAGAAATCTTCAAGTACTAGTCCAATCGACAAGTAGATGGGAATATTACAGGTCTTAGCTTCCTTGGGATGCTATCTGATGGGCACAGAGAGCAGGACAGACCTAAGAGCCCACGGCACTCTTCAGAATTAGGACTTGGGAGAAATAGGATGCATCTGAGTTCAGAAACGAGTGTATAAATATGCCAGTAAATAAGTATCTGGGAGCTATAGCTGTTTAGAATTGTAGTAGTTTAAGTTGGGCATTGGCACATTTATTTTTCTGCAAGGCCAGGTAGTAAGTATGCTAGGCTTGTGGGTCTTGCAGTCTTTGTCACAACTACAGAAATCTGTCATTGTAGTAGGAAAGCAGCCAGAGGCAAGAAAGAAAGAAATTGACATGGCCCTGTGCCAATAAAACTTTATTTACAAAAACAGTTTACTGACTGTAGTGTAGATCTCTCATTGTATGGCAGATTCCTTTGGATTTGTATAAAATAAAATAACATTTTATTTCTTTGTAGGAAGATACTAGAGACAAGATTGGTGTCCAAGGGCAGCTTATTTTTCCTGTGGCTCTATTTCATATTATGAGAGAGGACAGGAACCTGCATCACTTTCCTAAATTTATTCTCAGAGGCAGGTATTGCCAGGAATTACCCTAGGGGTTGTGACAGACCTCAAATTGGATAGCTTCTTTTTAGTAGGGATGGCAGTGCATTGCTCTAGTGTGAGTTCTTTAGTATTTATCTGAGGAGAATACTGCACATGTTCATCAGTGAGGAAGCACAGCTATGTGTACTTAGGTTTAACTAAACACAGTCACCTTCAGGAATAAGGCAAAACACTGTACAGCTTATCGGGAGGTTTGTTTTGTTTTGGGATTTTTTTTTTTGGTCTTGAATTTAGGGTCTGGGCCCTGTCCCTGAGATGTTTCTTATTTAAAGCTAAGGCTCTATCTGTTTGAGCCACAGTCTGTTAGGTTTTTAAAGGAGGTAGCTGAGTAAGAACAGCACCAGCACGCACGTGGTATTCAGGTAAGGGGTAGGTTTATTCAGTAGACCTGCTGGGACCAGGCAAGGTTGGCACTCCACGTGGCTGGGAAAGGCCTGGGAATGAGAGAGAGCTGGGAAGAGAGGAAAGAGAGAGAAAAGAGCCAGAAAAGAGCAGAGAGAAGGGTAAGAACAGTAGCACTCACGTGGTATTCAGGTAAGGGGTAGACCTGCTGGGACCGGGCAAGGTTGGCACTCCACATGGCTGGGAAAGAGAGAGAGCAAGAAAAGAACAGAGAGAGAACAGAGAGAGCAAGAAAAGAGCAGCAAGAGCAAGAGAGCGTCTGGGCCTGGGCTAGGCCTTATGTAGGGTATGGGAGGGGAAAGGTGTGGCCATATCAAATTCAGATGTGACCTCAGCGAATGCAGATGTGACCTCTTCCAGGTGTGCCAGTTGCCTAGGTAACGCAGGTACTGGGTGGAGACTTTGCTGCGAGTAGGGTGGAGTCTGCTTGCCATCCAGGGGCGGACCTTACACAGTCCACTTCCGTTTTTTTGGTAGTCAATTGGACATAAGAGTTTAATGGCCTTTCCTGCCCAGGATGACTTTGAACCACAGTCCTCAGATCTCAGTCTCTTGAGTAGCAAGGATTACAGGCATAAGCCACCAGCCCAGCTAGAGGCATTTTTTTGTACCAGTCCTGGGTTTTGAACTCAGGGCCTGGGCATTGTTCATGAGCTTTTTTGCTCAAGGCTAGTGCTCTACCACTTTGAGCCACAGCTCCACTTTCAGTTTTCTGGTAGTTAATAGAAAAGAGTCTCATAGACTTTCTTGCTCAGTCTGGCTTTGAACCTCAATCCTCAGATTGCAGCCTCCTGAGTAGAGACGATTACAGGTGTGAGCCATTGGCATCTGGCTTTAGCTGGAGGTATTTTAAAGATGTGTATTATTCATTTTTGATGTTGCTAATACTTATATTCTCTTTTTAAGCCACTGAAACAATTGTAATCAACATGAAGGAATTACCTGAAGAAATCACCACACTTGTAAAGACTCACTCTAGTGTTTACCAGCATGGACTGTAAAGACTCAAAGGGATTCTTCTGATGCTTACTCTTGTGAACCAGAACCAAAGGAGTAGTTTCCATTTTTCTCCAGAGGCCACCTTTGATATTCATAGATTTTTGTAGTTAATTAAACTTTTTCCAACAATCAGTCATGGAGAAGGAAATTTTGTTTTTGTTTTGTCCCGCACATACTAATGTCATGATGTCACTGTGATAAGCGAGTATCCAGGTAATAGGGTCTTCCTCTGTGCTAGGGTAACAAGTCTTGTGTTGTAATTAAGTAAAAAAAAATGAGTTGCTCTCTTACTCTGAAATTCAACCACAGATTTATATATTGGCCAAGGATATTTTGATTACTCATCTTGCTTATTTCCTAGGAAAAAGTAAAAATGAACATTTCTAAGACTTGGAGTGGTGCAAGTATGATCCTCACTTTAAACACAAAATGTATAGCAGATCCAAAACCTCAGGAATCATGATGAGCATTTTAATTGAGGTGCAATTCACACAACAGAATGATTCATTATAACGTGAATAGTACAGTGGCATTTGTTGCTATCTTGCAACTGCTCCCTTTATCTAGTTTTAAAATGTTGTCATCACTCCAAAATAAAAGTGGTCATCACTCCAAAATAAATCCCTGTGTCTGAAAGCAGTCACTCCTCATTTTTCCTTCTTCCCATCCTCTGGAACCTCCCATTTCTTTTCTATGTATATAGATTTTCCCATCCAGATATTCATATGAGTGGAATCATTCAGTGTGTAACCTTTTTGTGCCTGGCTTCTTTCATTTATCTTACTTGTTTCAAGGTTCTGTCTATGTTGTATTATGTAGTTGAACTTTGTTTTTTTATGGCCAAATAAAATTCCTTTATGTATCTGCGGCCACACATTATTTGCTGGCTAATAGATATTTGGCTCATTTCCACCTTTGGACTATTGTGAATAGTGCTGCTGTGAACATTCATGTGCAAATATTTGTTGGAGTATATGCTTTTGATTCTTTCGGATATGTACCTAGAGTGGAGTTGTGGTGTCATATGGTATTTCTGCTTAACTTTTGAGGAAGATTCAGTCATACTTTAATTGAACACTTATAGACATAAAAATGATTAAAATGTTTACAGTAAAAAAGTCAAAATAGAAAATAAAGACAGGATCTAGCCCCATGTGTCCCTCACCTGCCTTACTGATACCATTTGATAAGTACAAGTCAGAAAAAAGACATACTTAATCAAAAGTTTAGGACAATAAATAACCTCAGCCCTTTGTCCAACAGGAAAAGAATTCAGAATTCAGAAGGATATGATAGAAAAGTTTATTAGAAAAGAAATATATCAGAGAAAGAGAGTATGGGGTATAGATATGCCACAAGAAGACAGTACTTCAGCCTGAGTCAGTCATCTTGTAACATCTTTGTTGTTACAGAGCTGGGCCTTGGGTTAAATAGGGTGAACTGGAGTTCTTGAAGATGGATTTCTGATTGGTGGGTCTTTCTGTTGGATGTGACACCAAAAATTGACTATCTTATCCTTATTTCCTCATTCTTTTGTCCTTTTAACCTCATCAATCTTTCGTAGTCCCTAATCTCCATTTTTCTCGTTAGGTTGGTTTTGGCTGATCAGCTTACCATGCCATCTGCAAGTTCTATAGCCACAATTCCCTGCTTTTCTACTAGCTTGTATCACCATTCCTGGCTCAGATATTCAACATTTTTATGCAGTATACTTCCTAGTTTTTTTCTGATGAATATGTTTAAGATAATTTGTTGCTCATATATAAGCCTTCACGCTAATTTAAATATTTTAACTGTTCACTTCATTTTTTTCCTCTTAAAGTTTTTTTTTAAAGCCATCATATTCTATTGAATTACTTTGAAAGATATCACAGAAAAGTAACATACCCAACACATGTAAAGAAAATAAGCTGAATAATTGTGGTAAACAAAAATATTAAAAAGCTTCAGGGTTCTACTTGTAAAAATTATAGCTGGAAGAGATCACAAGAGACTCCAAATCAAAAGCCCAGGTTAAAAGCTCGAATAGGCCTCACAGAGAGAAGGGTGAAAGCTCTGAGGCATGCTTTTAACATCACAAAGGGTAGTCTGGTTTAAATGGAAGTTTTCCATTTTAATGATTATGATTTCTAAAGTCATTGTTAACAAGTGCTTTTTCTGATGGCTAATAATGCATGTAAATGGAACCTGGAAAAGGGCACTTAAGAAACAATGAACCAGCCTCTCTGGTTTTGCTAGGTGATTTTTCCCCCCTCTTTGAGCACTCCCTTTTAACTAGGAATGGAACAAAATGTAGAGTAGTAGTAGCATGGCTGCTTAGCATATTGGACAGCTCCTTGGCACCTAGAAAATTACCATAAAGCATTCACTAACATTCATCCTGAGCCCCCTGCCAGAAGCTATGCATGGTATCAGGAACGGGCTACAGTGGGAGCAACATACCTTCCTGCACCTTCACAATTATCCTGTTTGGATACTATCACTCAAGCCTGGAGACAAAGGGTTTGGGTTGATTTTACAACCAGAGAGTCGTGTGACACGGGTGTACTTTGTAGACCTTTTTCAGGTATTCCTTTTGGTCACAGATTTATAAAAACTAGGCCTTTTCTATTCTTGAACCTAATTACCCCTCTAGGGGCAGTGTATCTCATTTAACATCTAAAAGACAAGTGAGAGTGATGGAAAGACTGCAGTTGTGTGCATTATTGAACAGTTGATTCCATTTCTTGCTATTCTAGTGATTTTTCTGCCTTATTGTCCTACTTCTTTCTCAGCTTCTGAACCTGGCTTACTTTTTGTTACATTTTTAATTTCTCTCTCACCTTACTTTAGCTATCCAGCATTAGTAGCTAGGATTATAGGCATGAGTCACCAGCACCGGATGTCTTCACTTTTTCTTAATGAATATTATGAAGGTTATGATTTTTATCTTACACACTAGATGGTTTTATTCTGTATCTCCATTACCTTTCCTTTTTTTTTTTTTGTTTGCAGCACTGGGGACAGAATCCAGGGCCTTGTACTTGCTAAGGAAGTATTGTGCCACTGAGCTATACCTCTAACCTCATCTTTCTTTTTTCCCCAACCCTATTAAATGTAATTCAACTCAGGTTGAAAGGATATTTAAAAAAAAATCTGTTTAAGAATGTAAACATAGGGGCTGGGAAGGAGGCTCAGTGGTAGAGCACTTGCCTTGCATGCTCGAGGCCCTGGGTTCGATTCCTCAGCACCACATAAGCAAAAAAGAAAAAAAGCTGGAAGTGGCACTGTGGCTCAAGTGGTAGAGCCCTAGCCTTGAGCTGAAGAGCTGAGGGACAGCGCCCAGGCCCAGAGTTCAGGCCCCACAACCGGCCCCCCCCCCAAAAAAAGAATGTAAACATAAGGCTGGGCATGTGGTTTAATGATAGAGTGCTTGCCTAGCATAAGGAAGTCCTTGGATTCAATTACACACACACACACACACACACACACACACACACACACACGACAGACACCTATACACTACTACTATTCCAAGCAAACTATAGTAGCTGTTCCCACCCTATACAAACTATGGTAGCAGGACAAATCTCACCTACTTTTGTAAATAAAGTTTTGTTGGAGCACAGTCATGGACATTCCATTACTTCTTGTCTATGGTTGCTTTTTTTGCTGTAAAAGAGGAATGGTTGCCATGGAGACCCACAAAGGCTAAACTATTTGACCCCTTACAGGAAAAGTTTATTTATTCCTGATCTAAAAGTGTATCTCCAGTGGAATTCAAATTTTAAAACCTCTTTTCTCTATACAGTAAAAATAAAATTTGAAAGGATCTTAAAAAAGACTGCATGAATTGCAGTTACAAATGGGAAGATTACAGAAAAGTCTCTCATTAACCTCTTTGCTCTAATACATTGTTCTCCTTCCTAGAGGTCATATTATCAGATTGTTCTATGTTCTTCAGAGACATCATGCAAAGATTTTTTTTCTTTTTGCTATAGGGTTTAAGAAACGTTCTTATTTTAGGTAAGATTCGAATTCTCCATTTCATGAAAAAATAATAATTGGAGATACCGAGTAAACAATGTACAGGGAGAAAGGTCAGTAATTTGTTAGTTTCTCCCAGGTATTGTGTATATGCTAAAAGGCCCGATTCTGAGTGGATACAGCAGAGAACACGGACAATGTGGTGACCCAAGTGGCGAAGTCTTTGCTACAAACAGTGCTTGAATTGGTCTGGAGGGATGAGTTGATGCTGAGTAGATAGATTCATCTTTGTATTATCAATGCTGGCAAGACCAGTTATTGACTAGTATCCCAGACACTTCCCAAGGATGCACCCGGGATACAGTGTTTCTACTTCAACTAATACTACCCAGATGTGGAGCATCCCCAAAATTGTGAGTCATTGTGAATGCTGGGATTCTTTTCAGCAACAGGCAGACATTGGTTGATGAGAAACCCAAGATTTATCTCAGGTTTTAGAAGAGTTCAGATATCTTTCTCTCTCCTTTATACCAGCTGCTTTTGAGACCTGAGCTATGCAAAAAGTATAATGTAAATGACTGTGTTACTTGATTTCCTTTTCTTTTTTGGTGTGTGTGTGGAGGTGTGTGACAGGATTTCACTTGGTAGTGTGGCTGCTCCCAAACTCATGACCCACCTGCTTTGGGTTTCCTAACTGCTAAGAGTACAGGTATATACCACTATACCCTAGCCCACATGTTTGTTGAAATGTTCTAATAGCCATAATAACATAGTAAATATAAACATGAAATTAATTTTAGTAATTCAGTAATTTGAATACAATATCTAAAACAATTTCAACATGTAGTATAAAATTATTAATGGTATCATGATGAAACTCCTTATATGCAATTTATTACATGCCTATAAAAATAAAACAACTATTGTGTGTGTGTGTACTAGAGTTTGACCTCTCAGCTTTTTCATTCATGTCTGGTACTCTTACCATTTGAGCCAAGTGTTCAGTTCCAGCTTTTTGCTGGTTAACTGGAGATAAGTCTTCTGGGGTTGTCTTTTCTGGCTGACTTTGAACCAGGATCCTAAGATCTCAGCCTCCTGAGTAGCTAGAATCATAGATGTGAGCGACTGATCCCTAGCAAAATAAAAAATCTTAATAGGATATTTTGCATTTTTTCTTCTTATTAAGTCTGCAATTTGGTGTGACTTTCACATTTCTAGCAGATCAAAACAGCCACTTTTTTAATTTTTATTTTTATTGTGAAAATACTGTACAGAGGGGTTATAATTATATGGGCAAGATAATGAGTACATTTCTTATCAAGCATTGTCGCCTTCTCCTTTGTTTCCTCTTCCCATCCCATCCCATCCTCCTCCCCCCCTCCACCAAAGTTGTAAAGTTCATTTTCGACATAACGACTTGTACATCTCATTGTTGCAATGGGTCCACCTGTATCCCTAGTTAAACGATTTAAAACAGCCACATTTCAAATGCACAGTAGCTCTCATGTAGCTAGTAGCTAAAGCTTTGAACAGCTTAGCTTTAGACTATTTATTGTTAAAGACCAATAAGGCAGACTTTATTCTAGGGGAAACTATCATAATAAGTATAAGGGTCTCTCAGTGGGTAGTAACTGAGCTCAGCTTGGACTCCAACTAGATAAAGTAAGGGTTTATAACCAAAGGGCATGATGAGGGCCGGTGGATAGAAAATTACTATGCAGAGACATCAGGGCTAAAGGGGAATCTTGCCAGAGCAGCTCAATAGAATTCTTGCTGAAGGCAAAGCAGGGTGATAAGGTGCTGAGGCTGGTTAGATATCAAGGGTAGATTTTTCTCCAAACTGACTGAGAATTCTGGCTTAAATTGCTTTCCATAGACAGAGAAGCCCAGAGGAACTTGTACGTTTAGATCAAGGAGCGAGTCTTTGTCAGCTGACTTATGACTTGCTCAGGGGAATGTGGATGAACCCCAATTTTTAGACCCTAGGCCCAAACTCCAGGAGTTTTGCCTGTCAAGTCCAGCTATTCATCCCTTTATACTAAATAAATGAACATGGTGAAGGGCAGAGAAAGGAGATTTATTACGTGACAGTCATGGGAAGACAGCACTTTAATACATCTTCAGCAATCGTCAAGGGTACAGACATCTGTCTTAGGTTAAATAGGGAGAATTGGGAGCAGGCAGTGAGAAAGGTATGCAGAGTTAAAACAATCCCAAGTCCCAGCGGTGTTGAGAGGCCGTCAGAGGGTCAGGTGGTCTAACAGGATTGCTCAGATGGGCCCTGGTGTCAGTTAAGAGTCATTAGTGACCAGCAGGCAGTCTGTAGCTCTTGCAGCAGTGTCACAAGATGATAAGAAGGCATCGCCTGTCTGAGGGGCAGTTTGCCTTGTGTCACAAGATGCTTGTAGGTAAGTACTATCCTTCCTGCAAAGTGACTGTGGGAGGAAATGGCTCAGATCAAAGGACAGGCAAAGGGGCCAGGCATGGGATCTCAAGCTTTTATATTGCTTTTAGTTCATTCATGGGCTCAGCAAAAGCAACATTGAGGTTGTCTCTTACAACCTTAAAGCATCTCTCTTTTGCTTGTTTAGCTGGCACTCTACCACTTGAAAAATGCCTTCAGCCCAGCATCTTCTTTTAGAAATCTCAGTTTGGTGTTTTGGGTGAAGCCAGTGTAGCAGGCCATGTCTGAGGCCTGCTGTTGGATTTGGTAATCTGGCACCCTTTTTGTTTCTTCCAGTGACTCCCTGGCTACTCCAATTCCTACCACATTGCCCCTGGCATTTGAGCAAGTGCTTGCTACTCTTTTCCTTAGAAGTTGCTACATGCAAATAGTATTCTTGGAGGTAGGAAAGATACTGATTTAGGTTTGCTATTGTAGCAGCTATGATTATTTGCCTGTGCATATAGGAGAGAAATTTACTTGGCAGGTTTGTTCAGAAATCCCTTAAGAACATTTGCAAGTAATGAGTACTTTCTGTATTCACAGGACAATAAACACTGACAGCAAATTCTAATTGCCAGTGTGTTACTTCGATATTTTGTCCTTGATTCAGGCATAGCTTAGAAAATAGCCAGACTGTTTGGCAAGCTGTGGATAGAAGCTATGGTTGATAAGTATATTTGGCCTTTCTCATCATTAGGATCAAATAAAATGAACATTTTTCATTTTAAAATGTGTAAGCTGGGTAAGGTGGTACATGCCTGTAATCTCAACCTTTAGAAAGCTATGGTAGGAGGAAGGCAAGTTCCAAGCCAGCGTGGACTACTTAGAAAAACCCTGTTTCTAAAACCATGGTAATTTGATTCATTAACATTTTAAGGGGGTGCTGCTAAAGTGCTTTATTACCAAACCACAGCCCCATGCTTATAATTTTTTGAGTCAGCATTGCCGATAGGGATCTAGATAGTGAGATGCAAAGGTTATTTAGAGCCTTGTGTTTAGAGAATGCAATTCTGTTAGGGGCAGATAGAGAGAGATTGATATGGATCATATGGAGTCTAAGATGACTCCCCAAAGGCTGGAACAATGGCATGGCATCTTACTGGAGAAATGATCGTGCAGGTGCTAGGCTTTTTACACTATGAAATCAGTATACAGAATCATTTACTCCAACCAAGGATACAGCTGGATAGATGGGTGGAACTAACACATGTATTATGAAGTGGTTCTGTAATAATAGTGTAACTTCTAGCTTTTGAATGAACAAGAGGAAATGCAGTTGTGATTTGAAGCTGGGAATCTGTTAAATGTGAGGATTGCACTAGGAACCTTTTTCATGGCTCTTCTGATTCCTGGCTATCTATGGCTTGAGGGTAAATAATTGTGGATTAGTGTATTTCTTTTCTAACCTAAAACAGAGCAATGACAACCTAGGCAATATGTAGCAGACTGGGAGCTGCTGATGTTAATGATCCAATCAAAGTTGCTTTAAAATGTCAGTTAAGGCAAACTGTAATTGTGGAGCAGAAAAATCTTTCAAGTGTCTATGTAAATGATGTGATATTTAATGTCTATTGGAAGTTTCGTTTTACATTTGATTTATAGTCTGGCTCGGGTGATGTCGAGACAGTGAACTTTCTCTTTTTTGTGCCATACTCCATGGCTGGACCCCTGAAAGCTGGAAGCTTGGTGCGTGTTTCAGACTGAATATTGATATGTCCACCCTCTGTTCATATGGCAAATCCTAATACCCAAGGTGATGGTAGTTGGCAGCGGTGTCCTTGAGTATAAATTAAGCCATGACGGTCAGGCCCTCATGATGGCAGTTAGACCTTTAAGAGAAGAGAGAGGAAATGATTGTTGTCTCTGCTATGGGAAGACACAGAGGGAAGGCAGCCATTTGCAAGAGCCATCTGCCATTCTCTGGAGGAGAATCCTCACCGGACCACTAGGTCTTCGGCACTTTGACTTTGGACTGTGGAAAAGAAGTTTTTATGGCTTAAAATCATCCAATCTACGGTATATTTGTTATAGTAGCCCAAATCGAGACTGTATCCAGAACACATCCCTAGTGATGCTACTGAATGTATATCTATATCTATCTATCTATCTAGAGAGTTCTCTTTATTGATTAGAAGGATCCAATAGAAAAAAAGTAATCTTCTGGTTTGTGTCTTGCAAACCTGGGGCTTACCAGGAAGCTAGTAACAGAAGCCCTTCATGTAGAAGAGAAACTTTTTTTTTCTTTTTCTTTTTTCTTGTCGGTCATGGATCTTGAACTCTGTGCCTGGGTGCTGTCCCTGAGCTCTTCAGCTCAAGGCTAGCACTCTACCACTTGAACCACAGTGCTGCTTCCAGCATTTTTGGTAGTTTAGTGGAGATAAGAGTCACACAGACTTTCCTTCCCCGGGCTGGTTTTGAACCGCAATCCTCAGATCTCAACCTCCCGAGTAGCTAGGGTTACAGGCTTGAGCCAAAGTGCTTGGCTGAGGAAATACCTCTTGATGTGAGAATGAGAGGGCTGAATCCTCATACAGCATGCAACTGGTTCAGACAAACACAAACTGCATTGTTAAGTTGGATGCTTGCAAAAACTACTGAATTGAATCAGATACAAGGTAGCCTCCAGTCTCACAGCATCTGCTCAACCACAGCATGGTAGTATTTTTCTGGATGCATTTTTCTCTATTTCATCTGAAGCTATACCATATAGATTGGCTAATTTTGGAATATCCATAGTTGGGTCTGGGTAGCTTTCTGGTTTGGTAGAAACAGCGTAGCAGAAACTCAGTTCTGCTTCTAGGCAGAAAGAAGCATTCAGAAAGAGCATGAAAGGAAAAACCACATGTAACTTACATTTCCACATAGACTTAGAGCCCGGCTCACCTAAACTCTTACGAGATTTTTGGGTTTCATTGGCTTGGTTGCTTTGCCCTGGCAATTACAATTCACTCTTATGCCATCTCAAGATGTTAGGAAGACAGCCATGATAGCACATGAGGGGTTAAACTGTAGGCTTTATTTACTTAGAACTTCAACTCCAGGTTTATTGGGGAAGCAAGGCCGCTGTGGTTGGGATTCCACAGCTGCGGGCAAATGCAGAGCCTACAAATTGGCAATCTAATCAAGATAATGTATTTATTGTCTGCACCTGAGGTTTTCTTTAGCTAGGACTCATTGGGTGTACCAAGCCAGCAGCGAAGTAGGTAAGCGTGGTAGCATGTGACTTATTACAGAACTGAAAGTGTCTTTTTTCTAATAAGGCATCTTTCCCCCTCCCAGAGGATCATCTGGAGATGACTTTATTCTGCAAGGGAACCCAACTGATGGGGGAAAACTCTTGAAGCCCCTTCGCCATTGTTTATTTAACCTTAAGAAATCCCACTTAATGTAGGAGAGAATGAGAAAGATTGAAAGAGGAGATGAGTCAGATCAAGATACAGTGTATGGAGCCGGGTGCCCGGGTGCCTGTGGCTCACACCTGTAATCCTAGCTACTCAGGAGGCTGACATCTGAGGATTGCGGTTTGAAGCCAGCCTGGGCAGGAAAGGCCATGCGACTCTTATCTCCGATGATGAACCACCAGAAAATGGGAAGTGGCGCTGTGGCTCAAGTGGTAGAGCACTTGCCTTGAGCTGAAGAGCTCAGGGATAGTGCCCAGGCCCACAGTTCAAGCCCCAGGACAGATAAAAAAAAAGATACATTGTATGCATATGGATATGTCTAAATGAGGGGAAAAAAGAAATATGAGAAAAAAGAAACACTAAAATAAAGAAATCCCGTTTTATAATAATCAAAAGACAAAGTGGTAAACTTTGTCCAGACCCATATAGGTTTTTAATATGTGATTGATATAGGTTTAATAAGTTATTGATATGTGAAATGTCTGGTGGGCTTTTCTAGTTTTTTGTTTTTGTTTTGCTGGTCCCGGGGCTTGAACTTAGGGTCTGAGCACTGTTCTTTGACTTCTTTGTGCTCAAGGCTAGTGATCTATCACTTGAGCCATGGCGCCACTTCCAGCTCTTTCTGAGTAATTTATTGGCAGAAGAGTCTCATGGACTTTCTTGCTGGGGCTGGCTTCCAACCATGATCCTCAGATCTCAGCCTCCTGAGTAGCTAGGATTACAGGTGTGAGCTACCAGTGCCTAGCTTCTACTTTTTTTTTTTCACTGCAGGTGACCATTGTAGTGCTAGGGTGGGTGCGCATGCGCAAATTCATGTGTCTCTATTGTAATGAAATGCTCTTGGTTACAACCCTAACCCTCGCTTTCTGTTTATCTGAGGAATAGCTCTGGGCCCTTCCAACTCCAAATCATGCTAGAGATCTCACACAGGCATTTGCTCTCACCTCTCACCCTCATCAGCGTGACTACAATGTCAACTTATTCTTACTTGAGTTGTTAATTCACACTCTCTTTTGGGCCTGCAAAAGCATGCATTCACATATATATATGTATATGTATATATATATATATATATATAAAATTTTTGTTACCTACTTTTTTTTAATTGTCAAGGTGATGTACAGAGGGGTTTCAGCTACATAAATAAGGTCATGAGTAGATTTCTTGTCAACCTTGTTACCCCTTCCCTCCATTTTCCACTACGTTCCCTGTCCCCCCCCCCAATCAAGTTGTGTAGATCATTGCCAACATGCTGTCTTGTGTATATTGCTGCTGCACTGGTTCCCCCTTGTCCTTTGTCTCACCATTCTGTCCATTTTTTACACTGAGATATTTGCAGATGGCTGCAGCTCTGCCACACGTGGTTCTGTGGCAGGCTTGTTTGTGGTCTGTGCCCGCTGTCATTAGTGGCTACCCATCGCATGTCCTTGAGGCCTGTGGCTGACGTGTAGTAAAGTGGCCAAGACAAACCACATGAACATAACAAGCAAAGCCTCTTCTTTAACGCCATTGGCTAAAGAAAACCACACAGCCCTAGCCCCAAAGAAGTGAGGGGTGCGATTTATTCTCTGTTGGCAGAATACCCTGGTAAAGGCAGGGAAGGACAAAAGACTGGAGAACAAATAATCCTTTCTAAGAAATCACCCTGATAGTTAAATCTTCCTCTTTTACATGGGTACTTTGCATCTGGTGGTTTTTTTCCTTCTCATATTAGAAGCCAGGATAGAAGAGATGGTCTGGATTGGACGCAAGGAGTGTTCATTCCGTTTTAAATATATCCAGTTTGAGGGGGCTATGGGAGCCATTGGAAAGGTAAGGAGACTATTGGTCACCCAGATTCAGAACCAAAACATTTGGTTGTATATCTTCCCCTCAAGCTCCTGCAGATTTTTTTTTCTGTTTTCCAGTCCTGGGGCTTAGACTCAAGGCCTGGGTACTGTCCCTGAGCCTTTGTATTCAAGGCTAGCACTCCACCACTTAAGCCACAGCTCCACTTCTGTAGGGATTTTTGTAGTTTAGTGGAGATACAAGTGTCACAGACTTCCCTGCCTGTCCTGGTTTTGAACCAGGATGCTCAGATCCCAGCCTCTAGAGTAGCTAGATTACAGGCGTGAACCAGAAACACCGGGCTACTACAGACTTTTCTCAAAAACAAAAATGCTAGAAAAGTTTATCAGAAGGGAACTATGGCAGAGAAAGGGAGTGAGGAGTATAGCTACACCATCCCGTACCACCTGCCGCATTACATAGCTTCGCTGTGGCTTATTTATAGGATGAACCGGTGATTTTTTTTTTTTTTTTGCTTGAACTCAGGGCCTGGGTGCTGTCCCTGAGCCTTTCTATGCTCAAGGCGAGCGCTCTACCACTTGATCCACAGGGCTACTTCTGGTATTCTGGTGGTTTATTGGAGATAGGAGTCTCACGGTCTCTCCTGCCCAGGCTGGCTTTGACCTGTGATCCTCAGATCTCAGCCTCCTGAGTAGCTAGGATTACAGGTGTGAGCTACCAGCGCCAGGCTTTGAATTGGAGCATTTAAAGATGGCTTTCTGATTGGTGGGTTGGATCTTGTTGCTGTTTCCTGGAAGCTTGTTATACCGAGGACTTACTGAGGTATCCTTTGCTCCTCATTCTTTTGTCCTAATTTCCTTATTGCCTCAAAGGGGCTATAAAAGTTTTGGTTGGTCAGCTTATCCTGCCCCTTGCAAGTTCCATAGGTTCTCTGACTGGCTGCTTTTCCACTAGTTTGAAATATTTCTCCTCTGAAGAGATAATCCTAACCACTTATACAGAAATGTGGTGAGGACCACACCCCCATAGGTGCTTAAAGCAGAGCTAACAAAAACTGTGATTTGTTTCTCAGGGTTCAATCCATTAAGCTGTCATGATAAAGTGACTGGATTCTGAACCACAAGTCCTCTTTCCTTTCAAATACAACTGCTACCCAGTTGGTGGAAGAAGCTGGCGTGGAACTTGAAATCCTCCTGCCTCAGCCTTCCTAGTGCTGGAATTACCGGTATGCCCTACTATGCCAGGCTAACTGCATTTTTTTTGTCTGTCATGGCGCTTGGGTGCTGTTCCTCAGCTCTTCACCTGAAGTTGAGCACTCTACCACTTGATCCACAGTGCCACTTCAGGTTTTCTGGTAGTTAATTGGAGATAAGACTCTCATGGACTTTCCTTCCCAGGCTTGCTTCAAACCACGATCCCCAGCTCTCAGGCTTCTGAATAGCTAGCATTACAGGTGTGAGCCACCAGCATTGGCTAACTGTGCATTCTTAAAAGTCAACATAAAAGTTCTCTGTGAAATTGTCATGCAAGTTTTTATTACTTCAGAGGGGTTATGTGACTGAAGGACACTGGCAGATTGTATACTTCAATCTGGGCCTGTTTCAGCCCACCATGTACAAAGAGTCTCCTGAAAAAGGAGTTTCTGTGTTTGTGTAAATACACTTGAGTCATCATATCTCGTGCAAATTCCCTGAATTGATTAATGGTCTCTTGTTTGCTTCCTTTTGCTTGTTGTATTTATAGCTCACATTACTTATAATTGTTGGACAACATAATATGGACCAGATGGCTTCATTATTCCGACTTTCACAATTTGAATTTTAAAACACTGTGTTGGACTGCCTGTCAGTGGCCAGCTGTGTCCTGTATGAGGCTAGACTGTAGTTCAAAGATCCTGGGCCATAAACCATGGCTGAGTGCTTAAAGTTTCCTTTGGTTTCTTGCTATTGGTTTCACTTGGAATTTTACACTGGAGAGCCAGTGAAAGGGCGAGGGAGGGTAAAAGGAGGGAGTGTGGAAGAGAGAGGTTGTGTATTGTATATTCTAAATTATTCATTTGGCCTACAATCATGTTATGTTTGGCAAAAGTTCACACATTGGGAGCAGAGCTCAAATGGTAGAGTGTTTGCCTAGTATATGTGAGGCCTTGGGTTCAACCCCTTGAACTACATACCCACAAAAAGTTGAAAAGCAGCCAATCTTTTTTTTAAAAAAACATGTTTCTGGGTGCGGGGGGCTCATTCCTGTAATCCTACCTATTCAGGAGGCTGAGATTTGAGGATTGCAGTTTGAGGCCAGCCAAGGTAGGAAAGTCTCTGAGACTCATCTCCAATTAACCACTGAAAACTGGAAGTGGTGCTGTGGCTCAAAGTGGAAGAGAGCTAGCCTTGAGCAAAAAGCTCAGGGACAGCACCCAGGCCCTGAGTTCAAGCCCTATGATGGACAAAAATGTTCAGCATCCTCAGCTATAAAGGAAATGCAAGGACACTGAGATTCCATTTCATCTCAGTCACAATGTCAACCATCAAGAGAACGAAGAACAAAGATGCTGGTGAAGATGCAGAGAAAAAAAGAAACCTTACAAACTGCTGGTGAGAATGTAGATGAGTAGAAATGCCTACAAAATAACACAAGTCATAATAATTGAGCTCTAAAAACAGCTGCAATGTCTACCCAGAGTTGGATATGCATGCCCCAAAATAGATGATTCACACAAATTTGATGAAGAGTGAAAGGCACTAGAAACAAAAGAACACATGCTGTCTGGTTGTGTGTATAAAACTAGGCCTGGCCCCAGTGACTCATGCCTGTAATCGTAGCTACTCAGATCTTAAGAGGCTGAGATCTGAGGATCAGAGTTTGAAGACAGACCCCCCCAGGCAGAAAATTCATGAGACTTTTTATCTCCAATTAAACATCAAAAATCGAGGAGTAGAGCTGTGGCTCAAGTGGTAGAGTGCCAGCCTTGAGCCAAAAAACAGAGACAGTACCCAGGCCCCGAGTGCAAGCCCCAGGACCAGCACATACACACAAAATCCATCTAAAACTAGACAAAATTTAATTGGTAGCAACAGAAGCAAGAATAGTTAGCTACCTTCAGGGAAGGTGATAGCTAGGATGGATGTGTTGAGGGCATTTAGAAGTAAGAATTATTATTTTTTTCCCACAGGGGTGTTATGGTGTTCTCTCTCTGTCTCTGTCTCTGTCTCTCTGTCTCTGTCCCCCCCCTCTCCTTTCATGCTGATCTTGAGGCTTGAAGCCCAGGCCCAGGCTCTCTCTCTCAAGGTTAGCAATCTACCACTTGAGCCCCAGCTCCACTTCTGTGAGAGTTCTTTTTTGTTCTGAGAGTGAGAACAGAGGTAAATTCATTTTGTGAGAATTCATTAAGGTATGTACTTTGATTTATGTACTTTTGGTATTTCTGTAACATTTTAATAAGAGCTGTCTTGAAAATATCATATACTTGAAAATTAATAAAAACATGTCTAAGTAATCATAGGTAGAAGGAAATCATAATGGAAACATAGCTAATTAATAATGATAATACTTCATATCCAAAAATTTGTAGGGAGCAGATTAGGCAGTACTGTAAGAAGCTTACAATCTTAATACTTGTGTTGGAGAAAAAGGAAAGCTTAAAATATGAGTCAAGGGTTTGGATGTGTGACTCAGTGGTAAAGCTCTTGCCTAGCAAGCACAAGGTCCTAAGTTCAAATCCTAGTACCACAAAATATGTACATATATCTGCGAATATAACAAACACCTATAAACATACATATAGCCATAGATATCATATATGATAATATATATAAAATGTCAAATATGTAAAAACATATGATAAAATAAATAAATAAATATATATATATATATATATATATCAAGGGCTGGAGATCTAGCTCAGTGATGGAGCTGTTTCCTAGCATGCACAAAGCTCTGGGTTTGCCTCCCGTCATGGCAATACAGACAAACAGACACACAGACAATCATCCAAGTACCAAGCACTGCAGTACAAACTTTGACATGGGGGCTGGGAAGGTGGCTCAGTGGTAGAGCGCTTGCCTTGCATGCATGAGGCCCTGGGTTCGATTCCTCAGCAACACATAAGCAAAAAGAAAAAAGCCGGAAGTGGCATTGTGGCTCAAGTGGTAGAGTGCTAGCCTTGAGCTGAAGAGCTGAGGGACAGTGCCCAGGCCCAGAGTTCAGGCCCTATGACCGGACACAAAAAAAAAAAAAAACAGCTTTGAAAAGAAAGTATAAATAAAAACAATCATAAAAGCTAATTGAAATGCAAAACAAAGATACAATAAAAATTCCCAACAAAGACCAAAAGTGAGTTCAAGAATCACCCCCCTCACACACACACCCCAAGGGTGAAAAAGCACAAATAAATAGCTTTAAGGTTGGAAAGGAGAGTGCAACTACTCGCTGTCCAGCCATGTCCAGCTACACAACTTTCCTAAAGGTCACTCTGAAGAGGGGAAAGTGCTGTTGAAGAGTTCCAGTGGAAACTGGCAGATCAGTGACGAGTTTATTGTTGCAATTGAAGTGAAATATAATGGTAGCTTTAGTTGGGACTAGAGTCTTGCTTAGGAAATCTTGAGTTCTCATGTTATCCATTCATTCTCTTTTCTTCTAATATATTTATTTATTGTGCTGGTACTGGGGCTTGAATTTGGGGCCTGTGTGCTGTCCCTGAGCTCTTTTGCTCAAAACTAGTGTCTACCATTTGAGCCACAGCTCTACTTCTGGAATTCTGTGGTTAATTGGAGATAAGAGTCTCATGGATTTTTTTCCTTCCTGGACTGGCTTTGAACCATCATCCTCAAATGTCAGCCTCCTGAGTAGCTAGGATTGTAGGCATGAGCCATTGGTGCCCAGCTAGTTTTCAGATTTTAGCTTTATATCTATAATAATTATTTTTCCAATCTTTTTTCTGTCACTTATTCATCTTTTCCTGTGCAGATACCATATAAGGGGTTTTACAGTAAGTTTTAATATCTGAAAGGATAAATTACCTCTCAGCATTTTAATTTTTTTCTTCACCTTATTTTCTTTTTTTTGTTGTGAAAATACTGTACAGAGGGGTTACAATTACATGGGCAAGATAATGAGTACATTTCTTATCAGGCATTGTAGCCTCCTCCTTTGTTTCCCCTTCCCATCCCATCCTCTCCCCACCCAACACTCCTCCCCCACCAAATTTGTAAAGTTCGTTTTCGACATAACGACTTGTACGTCTCATTGTTGTAATGGATCCACCTGTATCCCTATTTAAACGATTTGTTTTTTCCCTTCCCCTCCACAAATTATACCGACATCAAATACAGTGAAAGCAGGGGTTATACCGTGGGGGAGGGACATACAAAGCTTACACTTATTCTCCCATATGAACTTTGGAGTCACTTCACCCATTAAGCATTCTCATTTTCATGCTGATTTTTAATGCCATTTATATACTAGTTTTGGAAGAGTTGACATTTGTCTTCTCTTCCAGAAATACGTTCTAATTTTTCATTATTTGGGTTCCTTTTTCTTTTCCATGATTATAGATAATCAAAATTTCACTGCAATTATGTTCAGTATTTTATGTCTTTTATTTCACTCTCAAAGTAATATTAATTTTACATTAGTTAACAAGATAACCATTCAGTTAATATTCTAAACATTTCTAGCATTTTAAGTGTATCATTTTCAATATGGAAATCCTTGCTCTGATTACTGAAAATCTCTGATTCAAGATTAGGTTGGAGAGAAGGAAAAATACTAAAATTAGATTAATCAATTTTATATAATTTAACAGACACTCATGTGTGTAATGTTTGAATTAATTATGCACAATGTCTCTTATACCTTGTCTTCCCAGCTTTTGATTTCCGCATGTAAGAAAGAAATGGTGGTACAGGATTGGGATTTGAACCAGATCATTTGGATTAAAAACTCATCCAGAATGACTCAACAACCAGTAATGAAGTGACTTGGACTTCTAGCATCCTTCCAGCCCAACTTCAGTGTTTAGAGAGAAAGAAAGTAGAGCAAGCCTTTTGGTGAATGCAAATGATTAAAATGATAATATTAGTACTTATTTTTCATGCTTTGGTGAGCTATTGCTCTGGCAAGGCAAAGGAGAAATGCAGGCACTATGTATTACTTGGCCTCCCATATGTAGTAATGGTTCTGGAAAGAGCAGGCTGGCCCCCTCACCGACGGCAGAGCATGCTTTGAGATGGATGAGGTTGGAGCTGAGAGGAGGAGAGAGAATTGATTATTCCTTTAGGTCTCTAATCAGGGCTAAGATCTCACTGCTCGCTTAATTGAAAAAAAAAACCAAACAAAAAACTTTCTTCTTTCCTGCCTAGAACAAATCATCCACTCATCTTTTTATTTTCCTAGTGCTGGGAATGAACCCCAGGTTCTATGCATTCTATACAAGTGCTTTACCACTGAACTACATCCTCAGCCCAAATGCTTGCGTAGAGAATGGTACAGCCAAACCAGAAAGTAGAACACTGTGAACAGGAATTCTTCTGGGGAAACATTTTTCTTGATACTGTAACTGAACACAATAAGCATGAGCAGAAGATGAAATGCAGGAGAAATATTTATTACCTGAAGCAGGTAAGGAGAGCAATGGAATTGATCCAAACACTCTGCCTTCCTCAACAAAGGAAGAGAGAGGAATTTTGCTTGTGGAGCTTACATCGTCATATAGGGAAGCACTTTGGGGATAGGCATGTCCATGAGCATTCGCAATTTACGATGTACATTATTGGACATACTCATTTCAAGATCATAGTTCAAGAAAAGAAAGATGGTGAACACATTTTGGGGTATGCTCAAGGTCATGGAACATATTTACAAGGTTAAAATGGTAGCTAAAAGCACTTCTGGGCATGCTCAACTTGCATCAGAAAGATGGTGGATAGGCCAGGTGCCAGTGGCTCACACCTGTGATTTTAGCTACTCAGGAGGCTGAGATCTGAAGATCATCATTCAAAACCAGTCCAGCCAGGAGATTCTGTGAAACTCTCATCTCCAATTAACATGCAAAAAGCCATAAGTGGAGTTGTGGCTCAAGTGGTAGAGCACTAGCTTTGAGCAAAAACTCAGGGGCAGCTCATAGGCCCTGAGTTCAAGCCCCAGGACTGGTGAGCATGTGCCTGTGCATGTGTATGTGCTTTCATGCATGCATACACATGTGCATGCGTATGCACGTGCGAGCACACACACAATGGATGCTGGATAGAAATTCCTCTGGGAGTGCCCACACCTGTAGTCCTAGCTACTTGGGAGGCTGAGATTTGAGAACTGTTATTCAACGCCAGCCCAGGCAGGAAAATCTGTGAGAATTATCTCCAATGAGCCAACAGAAAACCAGAAGTGGTGCTGTGGCGGAAAGAAGTAGAGCACAAGCCTTGAGCAAGAGAGCTTAGGTGTGTGATTGGGGGAAAGGTATGGCATGATTACCATGTATATATTTTAATTCAAGCGTGCTGTGAGTCTGTTGTTGCTCTGCAGGTGGAATAGGGTGCTGTTGTGGCAGTATATCTTACCCTGGGCTACACATTAGTTACCTAGAATGATTGAGAAAATGCTAGTGTCTCTGTCCAATGTGCAAAAGGTTCTTATATTAAGATGAATTAATGTTCTGGGATTAGGCTTGTGGATGGGCCTTTTTAAAGGGCCAGTAACTCTCATGTGTGTAAAGACTGAGATTGCTGTTTTGGGGGTAAATTTCCTAGACTAAGCGGATTGGGGCTTTTGGCATTATGTGAGACAAAGTCATAGGATGGTTTGGTAGAGGATAGTAAAATGACAGTAGGAGCCCCTCCTTTAAACTCTGTTTATTAAGGACTAACCATTGTTCTGATATTTGTGGCTTGTATTTTCTAAGTTGTTTTGTTTCTAAGTTGGCTTTTTTTCTTATCAAATAATATTTCCATCAAATGAAAAGGAATATAATTTCCTCACATTTGTCTTCTCAAATGATATTGGAGCTGTTATCTTATATAGCTATGTATATCTGCCACAGTTTTTATGTAATTTCAACAAATACACTCACAAAAATGGTAACTTGTTTTTAAGACTATATAAGATTATACAGTTGCTTCACGAAAAATTGGTTGGGCCTGAAAGTTACAATTTATATTGGAATAGAAAGGTCGTTAAATCTAGTATTCATCCAATTGTTCATTCACTTCTTCATTCTTTTTTTTTTTTTTTGCCAGTCCTGGGGCTTGAACTCAGGGCTTGGGCACTGTCCCTGAGCTTCTTTTGCTCAAAGCTACTGCTCTACCTCTTGAGCCACAGTACCATTTCTGTTTTTTTTTTCTTCTGTTTATGTGGTACTAAGGAATCACACCCAGGGCTTCATGCATGCTAGGCAAGCACTCTACCACTGAGCCACATTCCCAGCCCCACTTGTTCATGCTTTTTTTTTTTTGTCGGTCATGGCTCTTGAACTCTAGGCCTGGGTGCTTTTTCTCAGCCCTTCAGCTCGAGGCTAGCACTCTACCACTTGAGCCACAGCTCCACTGCCAGTTTTCTGGTGGTTAATTGGAGATAAGAGTCTCATGGACTTTTGTGCCCAGGCTGGCTTTGAACTGCAATCCTCAGATCTCAGCCTCTTGAGGAGCTAGGATTACAAGTGTGAGCCACCAGCGCCTAGCCATTTGTTCATTCTTAAGATAGAGATGGATACAGATATTGCTAATCTTTTGTAGACTTCTCATTTTCCCTAGCATTCTTAAGAATTCTTAATAATATGCAAATAAAACCAGGACTAAACTCATAATTCAGAATACTGTATTATTTTTAATTAATCAGTTATTATATTGGCTACATTCTTGTCACTATGCTCTCCTGTTCCAATTATCTAGATATCAAAAAAATTATAGCAAGAGAACAAGGGAAGGCATGTTAAAAAAAAAAGATGTGAATAACCCTGGGGTACTGATATATGCAGTCTAATTGGGAACATGCCTGTACTCTTTGCTGCAAGATGTTAAACCAAACATTTATATTTAAAAAATGGCTTATCAATTGGCTATGAAAGAATCTCCCAATAGAAATCGTGCCTGTCATTTAGAAGGGGGAATTGTCAGGGCTCGTGTGATGGTTGTACAAAGTACATGAAAGAGCTTAACCACGCCCCTCCCTGGCCATCCGGGGTCATTGTTCAAATCCTAAAATTCCAAAGTGTAGCTAGAATCATCAGATCAATATGATGAAGGAAGAGGAGGTAGAGAGACAAGAAGGGACAAAGATTTGTGTTCTTGCTATTACAAAAAGTCCTTTGATAAGATCACTAGATAATATATTTGTAGCCCATTGATCACCTGACCAACATAGCCAAACAGATGGCTGGGAAATGTAGTCTTTACCTAATGGCATATTTCCTAGCTGAACGTCAGGGGTTTTAGGAGACAAAGAATGGAGGTGAGAGAGTGATCAACGGTTTATATCTTAAATAGCATACAATGGACTCTATGATCTCTAGTGAATGACTTTTCTAAAGTTGAATCCTGTTCCATAAAATTATTTTCTCCTGATAACTCCTACACACACAATTATTATTTAATTACTTTTCAGTTCTTTGTTCTCTCTGTCTCTCTCTCTGTGTCTGTCTCTCTGTCCCTCTGTCTCTGTCTCTCTGTCTCTGTCTCTCTCTCTCTCTCTCTCTGTATAGTTTGTTGTTGATGTGGTGATCCTGGGGCTTGAACTTGGCCTGAGCCCTGTCCCTGAACTGTTTACTTCAAGGCTAGTGCTCTACCATTTTGAACCACAGCTCCACTTCTGGTTTTTTTTTTTTTCAAATTTTATTTTATTGTAAAGATGCTATACGGAGGGGTTACAGTTACATAGGTAAGGTAATGAATACATTTCTTGTGGAGCATTGTTACCCCCTCCTTTGTTTTTCTCCTACTATCCCTTCCTGCCCCCCTCCCCACTTCTGTTTTTTTTTTTTTGAGCAATTAATTGGAGATAAGATTCTCATGAGGATTTTTCTGCTGTGCTGACTTTGAATTGTATTCCTTGGATCTCAGCCTCCATCCAAAGTAGCTAGGATTACAGGCGTGAACCACAGTGCCTGACTGTCATATTATTATTGGGACCCTCTTGGATGGATGTCACCAGATGGAAAAAGTGGTCAAACAGGGATCTGTCTTTCTACAAAATTATTTCCACAGCCTTTTTTTTTAAAAAAAATCACCTAATATATTGTCACTAACAACACAATGCTTTTTAAAAAATTTTACTTCATTGTTATGATAGAGGTGATGTACAGAGGGATTACAATTGCATGAGTCAGGTAATGAGTACATTTCCTTTCCTACAGTGTCTTCTGTTCCCTCACTCTCTCCCAGACCCTCCCTCCAGTCTCCACCCACGAGTTACAGAGTTCACTTCCATCAGTGTCCAGAGAGTTCCATTGCTGTACCCTTTTTTTCCTCGAGTTCTGTGTCTTCCCCCGCCAACCGTCTTGAAGATATCCATGTGAATACACCATATATAAGGTAAAGAAGACAGAATCATCAGAAAAATAAATCTTTTGATTCCATATCTTAGGAGTTTGTTTCACTAGGTATATTATTTTATATACATATGAAGAGACATTTGAGTATTCTACCTTTGTGAGTCTCTCCTAAGGCTACCCTGTTTTGGTCTCACTGTCTATGGGTTTCTTGAATCCTGTGTAATTTATCATATCCCAGAACAACTCAATTTTTTTTTTTGTCGGTCGTGGGGGCTGAACTCTGGGCCTGGGCGCTGTCCCTCAGCTCTTCAGCTCAAGGCTAGCGCTCTACCACTTGAGCCACAGAGCCACTTCCGGCCTTTTTCTTTTTGCTTATGTGGTGCTGAGGAATCAAACCCAGGGCCTCATGCATGCTAGGCAAGCACTTTGCCACTGAACCACCTTCCCAGCCCCTACAATGCTTTTTAAGATGCTAAGTATCACTGGGTGCTTGTGTCTCATGCCTGTAATCTTAGCTGCTTGGGAGGTAGTGATCAGGAGAATCAAAGTTCCAGGTCAGCAGCCTGGGTAGAAACATTTGTAAGACCTTATCTCAACAGAAAAGAGCAGAGCATGCGCTTGCTATTGTAGCTATTGTGGATAGTGTAAATAGGAAGGTTGTGGTCTAGGTTAGCCTGGGCAAAAAAACAAGAACATGTATCAAAAATAGAGCAGCTGGGCGTGGGTGGCTCAGGTCTGTAATCCTAGCTAATCAGGAAGCTGAGGTCTGAGGTTGGTGGTTGGAAGCCAGCTCAGACAGGAAAGTTTGTGAGACTCTTATCTCCAATGAATCACAAAAAGCCAGAAGTGGCCAGGCGCTGGTGGCTCACGCCTGTAATCCTAGCTACTCAGGAGGCTGAGATTTGAGGATCACGGTTCAAAGCCAGCCCGGGCAGGAAAGACCGTGAGACTCCTATCTCCAATAAACCACCAGAAAACCGGAAGTGGCGCTGTAGCTCAAGTGGTAGAGCGCTCGCCTTGAGCTGAAGAGCTGAGGGACAGCGCCCAGGCCCAGAGTTCAAGCCCCACGACCGACAAAAAAAAAAAAAAAGCCAGAAGTGAAGTGGTGGCTCAAGTGGTATAGCGCTAGCCTTGAGCACAAAAGCTCAGGGATAGCCCCTAGGGCCAGAGTTCAAGCCCCAGGATCAGAAAAACTAAAATAGCCAGTGCAAAAGGGGCTGGAAGCATGACTGAAGTGATAGAGACCTGCCTAGCAAGAACAAAGCCCTGAGTTCAAACTTGAATACTGCCCAAAATAAAGCTAAGTATCTTGGGAAACTACTTAGATACAATGGCTGAAGAAGCAGAGTTTCTCTCACTCACCTCTAGAGTGTGAGCTAGGACATCTAAAAGAAAACAACCACTGCCACCTAGGAGACTAGATGGTCATCTAGTCATGTAGTCATCCTGGTCATCCTTTGTATCTTTAGGATCACACCCCTCTGCCTGCTCTTCTGTCTATCCTCTGTTGTAGGCAGGTCATTCCCTCCCTAAAGATGAAAGTATCCAAATCCCTGGAATGTGTGGAATGGCAAAATTAAGTTGAATCTGGCTGCTGGTGGTTCACGCCTGTCATCCTAGCTACTCAGGAAGGTGAGATCTGAGGATCGTGGGTCAAAGCCAGCCTGGCCATGAAAGTCTGTGAGACTTTAACCACCAGAAAACCGGAAGTGGCACTGTGGCTCAAAGTGGTAGAGTGTTAGCCTTGAATAAAAAAGCTCAGAGACAGCACCCAGACCCTGAGTTCAAGCCCCACGACCGATTAAAAAACAAAATTAAGTTGAACAGTTAGGACTCTATCCTGGACTGTCTAGGTGGAGGCAATGTAATTTACAAGGTCCTTTATTAGAGAAAGGCAGGCTGGAGATGTAGTGAGAGAAACTGATGTCAGAAGCCATCTGCATAAGATGGCTTCTAGAAGCCGGAGAGGGAAGGCAGTGGATTCTCCTCTAGATCATGTGGAAGAAATACAGCTCTTCACACCCATTTTAGGATTCTGGTCTCTGGCACTGTGAGATCATGTGTGTTGTTTGTAATTACTAACATTGTGATTTGCTACAGCAGCAAAAGAAACGAAGATATTAACTTTTCAGAGTGTTCTTGGTTGCTTTGTCTATGTTGTCTAGGTGATTTTGTTATAGTGTGTGTGTGAGAGAGAGACAGAGACACAGAGACAGAGGAGTGTCTTTTCTCCAATTGGAGAGGAACTGGAAGACCTTTACTATGATTTCTTGATTGATTTTTCTTTTGGGCAGTACTGGGACCTCACATTTGCTTCACTGGTTGAGCCATCCCACATTTTTTGTATTATCTTTAAGTAGTTGTCCAAAGGAGTTGCCATTCAACAAAGCCTTCTATGAATACAGTGCATCTTGGTCAATGTCACCCCTTTTATATTCTCACCTATCCCTCCCAACCCACCTCTTAATTTTGTAGGATATGCAATTGGGTTTTTTTTGGGGGGGGGTCCGGTCGTGGGCCTGAACTCTGGGCCTGGGCACTGTCCCTCAGCTCTTCAGCTCAAGGCTAGCACTCTACCAATTGAGCCACAGCACCACTTCCAGCTTTTTCTGCTTATGTGGTGCTGAGGAATCAAACCCAGGGCCTCAGGCATGCAAGGCAAGCGCTCTACCACTGAACCACCTTCCCAGCCCCTTTTTAAAAAATTGTATTTCTTCCCCTTTCTTCTCTTCATTTGTCTGCCCCCCCATCTTATCCCATCCCCTTCAAGTACCTGTTTCCTGGTATTTATTTTGTTAAACTATGATTTTGCCTGAATCTACAGGATTTCAGTTAATGCATCTGTGTACATTTGCATACCTTCCAAAACATTTACTCATATAGTTACAAACCTGTTACCTTCCACACAGGAGAAAGGATATGCAACTTTTGTATCTTTGGGCCAGACTTCCCTTACTTAACATAATCTTTGAAATCCATTCCTTTTCTTTTTCTCCTCTCCTTCCCTCTTCTCCTGTCCCCTCTCCTTCCCTTTCCTCCTTTCTCTTCTCCTCTGCTCTCTTCACCTTTCCTCCCAGTCCTCTCTTTCTTTCTGCTCACCTCTCCTTTCTTCTCTTCCCTTCCCTCCCTTCCCTCCCCTCCCTTTCCTTTCCTTTCTTCTCCTCCCCTTTCTCCTTCCCCATACCCCACTCTTGTCCCTCTTTATACTACAGTTATTAAAATAATTTAACAGCCCCTAAAAAGAAGACACACACACACACACACACACACACACACGCACGCACGCACACACAACTTATTGTAAGAGCCTGCTTATTTCAATGCGTACATTTATCTCTGCTGTAAAAAAAAAATCATCCCAAATATCCATTAGAGGCCTCAGTCTTTTCATTCCAGAATGACTTCCTTTGTAAAAGACTTGTGAAGTGCTGATGGCTGGGGGTGACTTCTGGGGGGAAGGACAGAATAAAACCCCTGGGGAGATGAAAAAGTGATTGATGTAACCACTGATGAATTGAAAAAAAAATTAAGACTACCTCAGTGTAAGGGTTACTTAGGTGACAAACGTCCACAGAAGCTAGCTTAAAAATGCGCCAACTACTCAGTTCATTTTCAAAAGTCTTCTGAGGCAATGTCCTGCTGTAAGGAATGAAGCACTCATTTATTGGGATGATTGAAAAGTGACTTTCTTCGATGATTGCAATGGCCATTTTTGACTCATCAGCCCCTTTGTCTTTGCTGCTGATGGGAGCCGAGTATCCCAGCCACACGGTCCTGTACTTTGAGTAGGTTAAACTCAGAAACCTTGTGGATGTCCAAAGTTGTAATTCTGGACTGGGAAGGTGGCTCAGTGGTAGAGTGCTTGCCTTGCATGCATGAAGCCCTGGGTTCGATTTCTCAGCACCACATAAGCAGAAAAAGCCAGAAGTGGCGCTGTGGCTCAAGTGGTAGAGCACTAGCCTTGAGCTGAAGAGCTGAGGGACAGCTCCTAGACCCAGAGTTCAGGCTCCACAACCGCCAAAAAAAAAGTCATAATTCAGGGAGAATATTTAAAACATTCTGTCTAATAGCTAACATGGTGGTGCCATGGGACAATTTGATAAATTCAATATGAAACTTACTTAGAATAATGAAATTCTGGAATTAAAAGAAATTATGAACTATTTCACATTTTATACACGCCCACTCATACAGTGAGACTTCATTCATCTTCTTGTATTGCCAAATGACAAATGTGTTTACTATAAAGGGAAGAAAATGGGCCGGGTGCTCTCGCCTGTCATCCTAAGCTACTCAGGAGGCTGAGATCTAAGGATCACGGTTCAAAGCCAGCTTGGGCAAGAAAGTCTGTGAGACTCTTATCTCCAATAAACCACTCAAAAATGGAAGTGGTGCTGTGGCTCAAGTGGTAGAGTGCTAGCCTTGAGCTGAAGAGCTGAGAGACAATGCCCAAGCCCAGAATTCAGACCCCACGACCCACAAAAAAGGGGGAGGGGAGCAGAAAATGGAGTAGATATTCAAATTCCCAGGCTCCCTCTCCAGGTCCCACATTCTGTTGGAACTCTTGCTTTGCTAATTTCTTCCAGATTGTCTTGTGAGCCTCAAAGAATATGTCATAAGAAATCCACAAATGAATTCCACTGGCCACTCTGTGGAACCTACATTTATCTTCTCTCCTGCTCTAGGACTGCCTGGGAAAAGTGGTTCATACCATGACTGCTGCAAATGGCAGTCAGTCCACTGGTGTGGCTTCTAACTTGAGGTCAGAGATGGAAGTAGCCCAGGTCCCATGCTGAGGTACATACCTGCTTGAAGGTGCGCACTTCCCTTGTGGCAGGATTCTTAGGCAGTAGGTCCTTTGCCCATGAATGGGACTGCTACAACCCACACCTGGCATTTCAACTCTTAAGTGTTCTGGGGCACACAAGAATCTAGGTGGTCTGATGGTCTACTTTCTGTCTCTGGTGTTATCCACTATGCTCAAATTGCTCTTTATAAATCTCTTTCCTGAGGATGAGATTCCTTAATGTCATTTTATTTTTGTGCTGGTCCTAAGACTTGAACTCAAGGTTGGATTGCTGTTCCTGAGCTTTTTTATTTATTTTTTGTTGTTGTTCAAGGCTATCACTTGAGCCACAGCTCCATTTCTGGCCTGTTGGTGGTTAGGTGGAGCTAAGAATCTCAGAGACTTTCCTGAAGGGGCTGGTTTTGAACTGTGATCCTCACATCTCATCCTCCCAAGTAGCTAGGGTGATAGTTTTGAGCTACCAGTGCCCCACTTAAAGTCACATTTTTGAACTCTTGAGGATCTCTGCACCCTTTAACCATGTCCAAGACCCCTGAACTTACTTGATATACTTTATATATACTTTATATATACACATTATAGATGGTATGTTTTTTCCCTTTCTTTCCATTCTTCTTAGTATACTTCTGTTATCCAGTGTGCAGCATCCCTTTCAATTTAAATATAATAATCCGAAGAAATTATGACACACAATTCAATGAATATTTGTGGAGTGAATGAGACCTCTTATTTGCAAAGAAATCTTTTTAAGAATAAGACTGTCTTTTTGGGGTCTGGTATTCTAATCAAGGTCAATTTCAATCGTGATTCAGAGCATCTGTTCCTTTTGGTATTGATGTCAGGTGTCTGAGCAGGGCCAGGGCACACATTGACATAGCAGAAAAGTTAAAAATTGAATAGACCTCAGGTCGCATAGTGATTGGACAAGCTAGTTAACCTCTCTGCTCCCTCTCCTCACTATGTAAAGGGAACACTATCTAAGTGCGAGGTGGGGTGAGAATTACATGAGGTAGCAAGTCTGTTCTAACTGTCAAATAATATTTGCTCAACAAATGGTAGCTATTAACAAATACTATTGATATTCCTAGAGAAGGAAAAAGCATCCCAAGTGTTTGAACATCTGTTGAATTTGTCACTGTTGTCTCTTAAGTGTAGAACTTGGAAATCATGAAATGTCAAACCTTGTGCAAAGGCAGCAAAAAGGCCCCAGGTGCCACATGCATTTTATATGGACTTGGATGGCAGGAAAGATATTTCAACAAAACACACTTCAGTATGTAACAGGGTTTTTGTTTGCTTTGGTTTTCAATGTTTCTACTTCTGCCATTATTATCTGTGTTCTTTGTGCCAGAGACTCCCTCTCTTCCTCCCTCCCTCCCTCCTTCCCTTCTTTCCTTCCTTCCTCCCTCTCATCCTCCCTTTCTCCCTCCCTCCTTCCCTCCCTCCCTCCTTCCCTCCCTCCCTCCTTCTCTCCCTCCCTTTTTCCCTCCCTTCCTTCTTTCTTTCCTTCCTTCCTTCCTTCCTTCCTTCCTTCCTTCCTTCCTTCCTTCCTTCCTTCCTTCCTTTCTTCCTTCCTCCCTCACTTTCTTCCTTTCTCCCTCCCTCCCTTCTATCCTTGGCTCAAACTCTCCAAGGCAACTACTCTACCACTGAGCCTCCACCTCTGTTTGCATTTCTTGATCCCTAGTCCATGGACATGAATAGAAATGCCAGGAGTTTAATAAACATCTGGGCAATGATTGAAAGAAGGAGCCTAATTTCTGAAATGCTGTTGTACCAGTTAATTATAGATGAAGAATAAATCAAAGTCATTGCAAAATTATTGTCTAGGGGAAACAGTGGTTTGGAAGTTGTATTGCTTCAAATGATCATCTATATATACACAGAACTCGATTGTCACAGTGGGACTGTTTAGGAGGATATGGGGAGCAGGGAGAGGGAAAGAGGAACTATGGAATGATCAGAAGGGCAAGCGGGATGTTGAAAGAGGATGTTAATCTGCCTGAAGTATAATATACGCATGTGTGAATTACCACCATGTACCCCCTTTGAACAATTAATATACAATGAAGAAAATGAATGACAGGAGTGTATAGCAGGGTCTTGGTGTGGGAGTGGGGGATGAGTACCAGTGAGAAGGAGAAGGGCAAACCGAGAGGGCTAAAAGGGGATGAATATGGTAAAAAAAAAAACACAAACACAACAGAACACAGAACACAACAACAACAACACCCCCAAAATAAAACAAAACAAAGACTTTATATGCTTGTTTGAAAACAGAACAAGGGAACCTGTTGGAATTGTTTTAAGAAGATTGGAAGGGGGGGATGGGGAAGATTGACAGAAGCCAATTTGATCAATGGACATTGTATGTATGTATGTATGGAAATGTAATGAGACCCTCAACCAATATATGCAAATAAAAAACAACTGCTCAGCAATAAAGTTTATGTTGTTAAGATAATTATAGTAATTTTCACAGGTCAGAAAATTAGGGACTGGGAAGGTGGCTCAGTGGTAGAGCGCTTGCCTTGCATGCCTGAGGCCCTGGTTCAATTCCTCAGTACCACATAAGTAGAAAAAGCTGGGAAGTGGCACTGTGGTTCAAGTGGTAGAGCACTAGCCTTGAGCTGAAGAGCTGAGGGACAGCGCCCAGACCGAGTTCAGGCCCCACGACTGGACCCTCCCCCCCAAAAGGAAAAATAAATATATTTTAGCATTAAAATATTATATTTTGAATGAGAGAGGAAGAGGGAACAGCTGACACTAAGCAAAAGGAAAGAAATGTACACATCACCTGATGTGGAAGAAATAGTTGTATTGTCAAAGCTCATAGAATTCCCAAACATTATAGACCATGATAATGACAATTTGCCTTGTGAAGGTTAAAGTGTGTTTGTGACTTTAACTAAGCATCACTATCTCACAATACTGTGAAATTTGTGAAATTTATATAATCACTTAACCTCAATATTATAAAAAATATTATATTTTGAGTTAAATAACCAGAAGCACCAAAGTGAACCAGATGAATGTAAGTAATTTAATAATTTTTCTAGCTTGCTAGTCTCATACAATTACTCACTGTACAATACAACTCATTATCAATTCTTAACTTTTCTTTTAGATGTGAAACTCCTTTGAAAGCAGTATTGTTTGGCTCCAAATCAATGTGAGTAAATTTAATTTTTTTCAGACAAATATTACAACTAAAGTGCAATTATGATTTATGATTTAAGAACCTATTTGTGATACCATGACAAATGAAATAGACAAAACCACCAAGAAAGTGCTAAGTGTGACATTTATTTATTTGTTTGTTTGTTTATTCTCCTAGGACTTGTACTCAGGACCTGGGTGCTCTGAGCTGTCTTTTAAAATAATTTTTTTATTGAGATTGTGATTACATAAATTTCACAGCATTGTGAAATAGTGATACTTCGTTAAAGTCACAAACTGTCACAAGGCAAATTGTCATTATCATAGTCTATAAAGTTTGTGGATTCTATAAGCTTTGACAATACAACTATTTCTTCCAAACCGGGTGATATGTACACTTAGCACTCTACCACTTGAGTCACAGCTCCACTTTCATCTTCTTGGTGATTGATTGGACTTTCCTTCCTGGGCTAGCTTCCAACTGCTATCCTTAGATCTCAGCCTCCTAAGTGGCTAGGATTACAGATGTGACCCACCAGTACCTGTCTAGCTTCATTTTAATTACACAATTGAGTTTGTGAGAAAGTAAGAGATCTCAGTAGAAAGAGCAGTAAATAGAAAACACATACTAAGGGGCTGGGAAGGTGGCTCAGTGGTAGAGCGCTTGCCTTGCATCCATGAGGCCCTGGGTTCGATTCCTTAGCACCACATAAGCAAAAAGAAAAAAGCCAGAACTGGTGCTGTGGCTCAAGTGGTAGAGTGCTAGCCTTGAGCTGAAGAGTTGAGGAACAGCGCCCAGGCCCAGAGTTCAGACCCCATGATCAGACCCCCCCCCTAAAAAAAACCCACATACTAACAGATTGAAAGTAAATCCAAGGAAAAGTGTGCCCTATAAAACACAGGTTCTAGAATATCTTGCATTTGATTAAGCCACACACTAAAAACTAGATCTCTAAAGGGCAAACTAGGGTGGGAAAAGATGATAATATTTAGCCATAGTCTATGAAAACTAATAATATCCAATCAGAGAATTATGGAGAGTGGAAAAATAGTCGCACACATATAATTGCTTAAATTGGTGTGACAAACTATCTTTAATAAAAATAGTTTGGTTCTATTTAAACATCCAGTGGCTTGTTTATGTCATTTTGCATACCTTTACTAATGCATTTAGTTGTGACCAATGAGGATTGAGGGGAGAAAAATAGAGGACCTATATCTTCTGCATGCTTTTTATTCTTTTTTGGAGAGTGGGAAGGAGTGCCTACTCAGTTCATCTTATTTGAAATGCAAGCCTGTGAAAAAGCTTCAGGCAATTAGAAGCAATTTCAAATTCTTCGGTGGAATCAGACATTTCAGAAAGTTCATATCGACTTTTCATATTGGGGCAAGGAAGTAAGGTTGCCTGTTTCTTTGAAACCAGAATAGTGTTGGATACATTGAGAAAAGCCAGGCTGGACAAAAGGAAACTGACTATGCTTTCAATCACATGTGGTATTCAAAACATCTGATAGAGTCAGATGCCAGTGGCTCAGGCCTGTAATCCCAGTTACTCAAGAGGCTAAGTCCTGGATGACTGAGGTTCAAAGCTAGCCCAGGCAGAAAAGTCATGTGACTTTTATCTCCAGTTAGCCAGCAAAAATCCAGACTGGAGGCATGGTCCAGGCAGTATAATGTGAACTCTGAACAAAAGAACACAGTGAGAGCATGAGGCAAGGGCTTGAGTTCAAGCCCTGGTACTGGCACAAAAACAAGCAAAATCTCTTATACAGTAGTGTCCCCTTATTAATGGGAGACATGTTCCAAGATACACCCCCCCTTGTGAGAGATGCCTGTAATTACACATATTGCTAGACCCCCCCCCCCACACATACACACACACACACACACACACATATGCACAAATGCAGGCACATGCACACACAATTTTTTCTTAAACATTATATCAATGTAAAGCTTGGTTTTATGAATTAAACAAGTAAAGGACTAATAATAACTAATAAAATAGAACAAATATAATAATACTTATGTAATAATTAGGTGAATGTGGTCTTTTCTCTCTCTCTCTCAAGATATCCTCCTACAGTATGCTCATTCTTAACTCTCTTGATGATGTGTGAGGGATTCAATGTCTATGCGATAAGATGTGTGGTGGATGATATAGGTATTATGATGTATTTAGGCTACTTTTCTTCTGTTTGTGCTGGTACAGGTGCTTGAACTCAGAGCTTAGGTGCTGTGGTTTAGCCTTGTTCACTCAAGGCTAGCAATATACCACTTGAACCACAGCTCCACTTCTGGCTTTTTGCTGGTTAATAGGAGATAAGAATCTTGAGGTGTTTACTGCCTGGGCTGACTTTGAATTTGATCCTCAGATCTCAGCCTCCTGAGTAGCTAGGAGTACAGGCATGAGCTACCTACCAATGCCAGGGTTCTTGCACAGTTGTGTGCTGAGGTCTGCACTTATTTCTTATTAATAATGCCCAATAAATGGTAGCTTTTAGTATGAGGAATGATTATGTAACTTCTGGAATCTAGTACAGTGTACTTATGGGCCCTCAGTTGTAGAAGCAGAAATGGTCTGATGAACTGTATTTCCAAGATGGGTGGGTCCACTTGGAACTGCAGAACAAGCTGAGAAAGATTCTTATGTGGGGAAGGTATAATTGTAGGATTATTTGACCTAAAGAAGAACACTTGAGCGACTTGAAATTTTGCAGTGGGTAGAGGCTGAAAAAGAAAAAAAATATTTGAATATTAGGAGCACTAAGGTAAATTTATTCTGAGCAACACTTCTGCCCAAATGCATTAACTAATGCAAGAACAAAATTTAAAACTTCAGCTCATTATTGTTCTAGTTTTGGCAGCAAGCTTTTCCCTAAGGCTTTTAATTCTTTCTTTGGAGTCCTCTATATTAACTGAATCTTTGATGTGTTTTCAAATATTTCCTGAAGGCATTACACGTTGCTGTTTTATTTAAGTGCATAAATTGGCTGCCTAGATGTATCCTATTTCATATACAGATGTCTATTTTGATACTAATAAGACAAACTTCCATAGGAAGGTGTTCATGATATACAGTGTAATAGGAAGGTCATGCATACTTATTTATCCTCTGAGTTCCGGCTTCTTGATTATATTATTTATTGTTAAATCATTTGTTTACACCATTACTTTGATAGTACTGGAACTAAATATCCTAAAGTATTTCTTCTATTACTTTAACCATTCCTTATATCATATACAAACAAATTAAAAACATAAAACACTGCTTTCTCTCTTTCTCTTTCACATACACACTCACACTCACTCACACACTCACACACACACACACTTCCCCAATGACAAAGAATCTCTTTTCTTGTATACTTTTATTCCACCCATTTTGGCATTTTACCTTTCCACTTCCGATCTACTAGACTATCTGGATTTGTATTATATTTTATTATATTGTGAGTGAACAACTGTTATTTTCCCATAACTCCAGAATTAAAAGTCTAAGAAGCTACTTTAGAGTCTTTTTAAAAATGCTAGTACTGGGGCTTGAACTTGGGGTCTTGGTATGTCCCTTAGCTTTTACTCTCGAGGCTGGTGCTCTACCACTTGTGCAAGACCTCTACATCCAGCAAAGGTTAATTGGAGATAAGAGTCTCACAGATTTTTTTGTCTGAGGTGGGTTTGAACCATGATCCTTGGATCTCAGCCTCCTGAATAGCTTGGATTATAGATGGCTACTTTAGAGTCTTGCTACTCAGTATGGATAATGTTTTCTCTGTTAATAACAGAATCTCAATCTCAATAATTCATCAACTGTCCCCCACGCGAGAGACATTTGAGCTTGCAATAGATTTTTCGATAGCTCAATGTGCCTGCAGCTAGTTTGCAGAGCTGCCATGCTTAAAACCACAATACACAGAGACATGGCAACCAAATAATCTAAATCACCGTGATCATCCAAATCATTTCTAGATTCCATTATAAATGACATTACATCATCTTGGCCATCTCATGGGAACATGGAAAGAGCATTATAACATTTATCTTTCACTCAGTTCTACCCTAATTTAATCAACCCATAAATTCTGTCAATTAAATTTCCATCAATTGCTGGTCATTGATCCCTTCTCCACTCCTCATCTCTACATTTTCATTGTCTCTTGCCTTCCCTAATGCCAAATCTCCAGTCTTTCCTCCTTCTACACCATTTGTATTAACTACATAACAAAATCCCCCCCCCAATTTAACAGATTAAAATGATTCACAGTTTCCATAGGTCATATTGTAGGAGCAATTCAGTTTAGTAAGTTGGATTAGGCTGTTTCATGAGGCTGTAATCGAGGTATTCTCCACATCTACAGTCATTTGAGCATGCCTGGGACAAGATCAGTTTCCAAGAGCCACGTGAGGCTCTTCACAAGGTTTTCTTAGCACATGGAAGCTGGCTCCTCCCACAAAGAGCTACCAAGACAGTGAGAGAGAATGGGAGCCTCCTAGACAGCCTCCTGCAAGTGCAGTCTCTTTGTAACCTAGTCTTGCAAGTGATATGCCATCAATCAGATTCTATTTATTATGAGAGAGGGAAAGAGAGAGGAGGGGGAGGGAGGGAGAGAGAGTACTAATTATAATCTGCAGTCAGGAAGCAGGGAATTGAATTCAATTTCACCTTTTGAGGAGAGGAATATGGAAGGATTCCTGAGTGGTTTTTTTTAAACACCACAATCTGTCCTCTGGGCATAAGTTATTTATTTTCCTTCCACACACAAAATACATATCAATGAATTTGAGGACTCATGTTTAAAACTACCATACCATCTTTGATTTCATGCAAACTGCAACTTGAGACATACCCTTCACTGGATTTATTTTATCTTTACTCTAACTTCCCAGACCCTCCATCATCTGGTTCTGATGATATCTTTTCCGCTGCTTGCTTATGAATTACCACAGTCAAACCGAATGATTTGCCATTGCTTTTTTCTTTTTATTTCCTTTTCTTTAAAATTTAACTGATATCTGAAAGTATAAATTTGAATATTTTAAAATATTTCAATATATATCTGTATATCTATTACATTATTCAATGTTTTAAACAAGATAAATATATTTATCTCCTCAAGTATTTATTGTTTCTATATGGAGAAAGCATTCAACAACCTTTCTTGTAGCTTTAAAAGGTATGTTATTGTTATCTATACATAACACTCTACTTAGCAAGAGAATACCAGAATTTATTTTGCTAGCTATAACTTAATATCCATTGATCAAACTTTCCTCATTCCTTCCTCCTCATTCTGCCAGCCTCTGGCCACTATTTTTTTACGCTTAATGAGATCATTTTTTTTCCAATTCAGATTATGAGTGATGTTATTCTGTATGTGTCTTTGTGTGCCTGGCTTATTTCACTTGATGTAATGATCTCCAGTTCTGTTCATGTTGTCGTAAACAACAGATTCCATAATTTTCTATAGTGGAATAGTATTCTATTCTGTGTGTGTGTGTGTGTGTGTGTGTGTGTGTGTGTGTGTGTGTGTCTTATTTCTTAATCCATTCATCACTTCATGGACACCTAGGTTTCTTCTATTTTTTGGCTACTGTGAATAGTGTTGCAATGAGCATGGGAGTTTAGATGTCTTCTTCCCATACTGATTTTATTACCTTTCATTATATATCCAGTAGTAGGATTGATAGATTATATGGTAGATCTATTTTTAATTTTGGGAGGAACTATCACACTGTTCTCCTTAATGGCCCTGCTAATTTACATTCCTATCAAGTTTGCAAGCATTCCTTTTTCTCCATATTCTTGCTGATATTGTCTTTTTTTCTTTTTCTTTCTTTATTTGTGGAACCGACTGGGGTTTGAATGCAGGACCTCATGTTTCCTATGTAGGTGTTCCTCCACTTGAGCCATATCCCCAGCCCACATTTTTGCCAGTCCTGGAGCTTGAACTCAGGGCTTGGGCACTGTCCTTGAGGTTCTTTTGCTCAAGGCTCATGCTATACCACTTGAGCCACAGCACAACTTCTGGCTTTTTCTATATATGTGTCACTGAGGAATTGAACCCAGGGCTTCATGCATGCTAGGCAAGCACTCTACCACTGAGCCACCTTCCCAGCCCTTTAGCCTTACTTTCACAATCAGTGGATTATAAATTTCTTGAGGATAGGAACCATGCCTGGCTCACCTCTACAGCCTTCAAAATAGGAAACATATTTCATTGTGTCCAAAATATGTTCAACAATTGTCAAATGAAATGATATGAAGATCACTCTTCTGCATTTTAGTGAAACAAACACTTTGAGTTGTTTTTGCCCATGTGGTACATCAACATGATAGCATTTTATTTGTCACATAAAATCTGTCTTTCAAAGATGCAGTGCCAACACTGCTGTGTGTGGGACATCCTGATGGAATTGGTGGTGAAATTTCCAAATTATATCAACATCTTCAAAGTCTCAGCCTTCTGCTGCTGTGTTGGAGGGTCAAGAAATATTCATTTAAAGTAGGAATGATGGGGTTGTATAGCTAGACTCTCTTTAGCAATATGGTAGTAGAGTATCTCTGGTTTAACTTTTTTAGTTCTTTTTTACCCTCCTCCATTCCTTTGCTTTCTTCTTTCTTTCCTACTTATTTTCTTCCCTTTCTTCCTTTCCCTTCCTCCTCCCTGTGTTAGATTTATGTCACTGCAACAAAATATAGATGTCCCAGAAAATTAACTTAAAAAGGAGAGATTTTTTTTGGCTCATATTATTTGATGTTATTACTTCATTTACTTTTTAAATTTATATAGTTAAAATATTAAGTAGTTATACGGAGGAGCTTCGATTTAACAGTTCGGTTTATGAGTGAGTACAATGCATCTTGATCAATGTTACTCATTTCATTGTTCTCCACCACCTCTGCCAATCCCATCCATCCTTGGCTCACACTTTTAAAAGTTCCAGTCCATAGTTGGTTGGTTGATTCCAACCAACTCTTGGGCCTCAGGTGCCATAGTCCCTGTGGGAGCACATGATGAAGCAAGTTAATTTCCTCATGGAGGACAGGAAGCAAAAAGAAAAAAGAGGAAGGATTTAAAAGATTATTTTTAAATCTTTTAAATGCAACTGTGAGGCTTAAACTTTTAAAATGCTGTATTGCTAAATAAGAGACTTTCCTACTACTAATGACAATATGGCACAGTTGTATAATGTTCAGAGGATGCATTTAAAAATCTAAGTATGGGGCTGGGAAAGTGGCTTATTGGTAGAGTGCTTGCCTAGCATGCATGAAGCCCTGGGTTTGAGTCCTCAGTACCACATACACAGAAAAAGCTGGAAGTGACGCTGTGGTTCGAGTGGTAGAGTGCTAGCCTTCAGCAAAAGAAGCTCAGGGACAATGTCCAAGCCCTGAGTTCAAGCCCTAGGACGGGCAAAACAATTTATGTATGAAAAGTATATAGATGTTAGGAAATCAAAGGATGAACTTTAGTGAGTCCTGATGATTTGGATTGGTATGTGATTGAAACTGATTGAAGCCTTTGATGCCAATGAGTTTTTTTTTGTTTCAATGTGTTTGAGTCAGTTTTGTTATCATATATGCTGACAGATGTAACATATTTATATCCAATCAATCTTCTCTTCAACTTTTATAAGTAGACACTATATTGGGGCAATTCATATTAGTAAAAAGAAAGCAGACATATTTATTGGTAAACAATATATTTTGTTGACAATGAACTGCTTTCTACAAAGTTGTTCTTTGAAGAGAAGGGGATATTTCCTTCTATATTCATAACCAAGTTTCTGTTAAGCTGATTCATGGAGAGTCTATATCTTAGATTTTAGTCAATAACCATATATGGAGCTCAGATTGGGCATTTTGAGAACTATAGTTTCATTATTTGATTTGTTTGGGGAGTGTATTCCAGTCATCATGCTTTTTTTTTCAGATGAGAAATATATTTATTTGGGTCATCAAAGGCAATTTGAGGGGCTATCCCCAAACTGGGAAGTGCTTTTTTAAAATATAATTTTATTGTTACCTTATTAAGTGATTGTACAGAGGGGTTACAATTCTATAAGTCAAGTAATGGGCACAATTCTTGAACAATGTCGACCCTTCCTTCACTTCATTGCGCTTTCTTAAACTTGCTGGACTTAGTAGATGAGATCCTTGACCAAGGAAACTTTACAAATAATTTCCAAGACAACAAATCTTGTAGATGCAATTTACACATGTCTAAAGACATTTGAATGATACATTAATACAGACAGGAAGATAATTACTTCCACTTAGGATTAAACTAACATTTTCTGATTAAGTCATAAATATTACATTTATCACAGTGCTATGGTTTGGATATGATTTGTCCTCCAAGAGTTCAAGTGTTGGAAGCTTGGTCCCTCAATGTGGTGATGTTGAGAGGAAGTGGAAACTTTAAGAGGTGGGTCCTACTGGAGGGAAGTTAGGTTATTGGGGGTGGTGCCCTCGGAAAGGATTTCTGTGGTTATCAAGGGATCCCAGTTAGTTACCACACAAGTTAGTTGTTACAGAAAGGACATTCCTTAGCTCTGAATCTTTTCTGTCTTTCTGTCTTGTCTTGTTCTCCCTCTTTGTATGTATTTCCACAGCCATGTGTGGCAGACCAGAAAGCCCTAACTGCAGCCACTATATGCTCATGCCATGCTTGTGGATCTCCAAAAGTATGAGTTGAATGAACCTCTTTTCCTTAGAATATCCTCAGCCTCTGCTCTTTTGTTAAAGAAATACAAATACTATACTTATGTCGATGCAAATAAAGTCTTAATCGAAAAAATTATGTAGCTTATTCACAAAAATTCAAAATTAATAGCATCATTAAAAACTCCTTCAGTACTTTGAATAGTATTTCCCCTACTTTCCCATGTATATTCCCCCTAGTTATATATATATATATAATATATATTTATATAATATATTATATAAAAATAAAAATTAAAAAAATATACATATATGGCCTTAGGGTTTGAACTCAGGGCCTCATTCTTGTTAGGCAGATTCTTTTGCTATGTAAGCCACACTCTAGCCCTAGTTTCCAAAGTTTAATGTCATTTTCTGTTCCTCCCCATCAGAATTAAAAAATCCCTTCCTCATAGTTTAATTGTGGTTTGGAGAAGGAACAAAAGTAGGTGTGTGTGTGCATGCATGTGCCCGCCTATATGTATTTTGTCAGTCCAAGGCCTCACACTTACTAGGCTAAGATGATACCACTGTACCACCAAGCCAGGTCTCCAATCCTGTTTTTTCCCCAATGGTTATTTTTTTATGTGTTGATCACCTTTCAGACTATGACTAAGCTTTTTATTGTTGCTGGGCTCCTAAGCACAAACAACCACATCCAGCTTCTCTCCATAGAGATGGTGTCTTATAGACTTTTCTGCCCAGGCTGGCCTAGAACTTTGATCCTCCCAATCTTATCCTCCACATAACTTGGGATGACAGGCATGTGCCACTGCATCCAAGTATGGGTTGAGGAGTGTTCTTGTGAACTTTTCGGCTTGGGCTGGCTTTGATCTACAAGCCTTTCTTTCTCCACCTTCCAGAGAGCTAGGATTCCAGGAGTGAACCCTTGACTTTGATTTGTTATGTTAACCTGGAAGATATCATTATATGCTGAAAATGCCTAGACTAGACTAAATACACACTAAATAGCAACAGTGATTACTGTGGGGAAGCGAGTGGTAGAGTATCAAAAAAATCAATTTATGTATTTCATTCATTTCTAGGAATGATGCTATAACTTTTTTTAAATGCTGGGGATTGAAACCAGGGTCTGTGGAAATTTTAAGGCCCTGGGTTCTCCTGAGCTATACCCCTCAGAATTTAGATGTTCAATAAATTTGAATGAACCTAATCTACCCAGTATATGTAAAACACACATATTTCTTATGGTTTAACGGATTTTTGGACTATTTTCTACTAGTTTGTAATGAGTACTCAAGATGAAAATTGTTGGCAGAAGTACAAGGAAACAGAATCTCCTCCAGCACTGTTGGGATGAATAGAGGGATCTTTGTGCATCATGCCTGGTCTCCACTGCTGCATAGGTTTTGAAGTAGTGAAGTCCTTGTCTCAGCTGAATATTTCCAATCTCCTTTCTTATTTTTGTTGTGGTAAATTAATTGCATTATTTTTTCTTTGTGCCATGGCAACAATATCTCCCATAGGCCTAGAGGAAGCTTCAATTTTGGTAGAAACCAAATCTTATTAGTTTCTGTAGCCATTTATTATCAGGCATCTTGTAAACACAGCCCCTGCTAGAGAAATATTAGTATGAACATGAAGTCCAGGTCCTTGGCATCTACAATTTAGTAGAAAGGACTGGAAAACATTCCCAGGTTACTAAACTGAGGGAGAAGATGGCAAGAGTCAGGTGCTGGTGGCTCACGCTTGTAGTCCTAGCTAGTCAGGATGTTGAGGTCTGAGGATCAAGGTTTAAAGCCAGCTCAGGCAGGAGAAAATCTGTGAGATTCTTATCTCCACTTAACCAGCAAAAAACCAGAAGTACAGCTGTGGTTCTAGTGGTAGAGTGCTAGCCTTAAGCAAAAATATCTCAGGAACAGTGCCCAGGCCCTGAGTTTAAGCCTCAGGTCTAGTACCCCCCAAAATAAAAGAAGATATCAAAACACGTACCATTACAGAAAGGATTTATTCTGTGCTAGTTGTTCTCTTAAGCCCTTTTAAAATGGTTATTCAGGCCAGGGGCTGGTGGCTCATGCCTGTAATCCTAGCTACTCAGGAGGCTGAGATCTGAGCTTCACAGTTCAAAGCCAGCCTGGGCAGGAAAGTCCATGAGATTCTTTTTTTTTTTTTTTGGGTCTGGTCATGGGGCCTGAACTCTGGGCCTGGGTGCTGTCCCTCAGCTCTTCAGCTCAAGGCTAGCGCTCTACCACTTGAGCCACAGCGCCACTTCCGGCTTTTTTTTTCTTTTTGCTTATGTGGTGCTGAGGAATCGAACCTAGGGCCTCATGCATGCAAGGCAAGCGCTCTACCACTGAGCCACTTTCCCAGCCCGTCCATGAGATTCTTATCTCCAATTAACCCCGAGAAAAAACAGAAGTGGCACTGTGGCTCAAGTGGTAGAGCACTTGCCTTAAGCCGAAGACCTCAAGGACAGCACCCAGGTCCAGAGTTCAAGCCCAAAATTGACAAAAAAGTTATTCTGATCCCATGCACCAGTTGTTTAAGCCATAATCATAGCTACATAGGAGGCTGACATCTAAGTAATGAGGTTCAAAGCTAGCCCAGACAGGAAAATCCATGAGACTTTTATCTCCAATTATCTACCAAGAAAATCAGATGTAGAGCTGTAACTCAAATGATAGAGCACCAACCTTGAGCAAAAAAGCCAAATGAGAGCATGAGGCTCTGAATTCAAGATTCGGTATTGGCAAAAAATCTATTAATCTATTAAAAGTTAATTATTAGTTTTGTGTTCATATAGTAAAATTGGGACACAAAGAAGGCATTTATTCAGGTTATAAAGGTAGAAGTTGACAGATCTGGCATTGGATTCACTTACTGCAGATAATCCAGTTCCAGAATTTGTATACTACTCCTTCTATGTAAGCTAAGCTATATATGCTATTCAAACAAGTTTGTGTGCTTCTGTATATGTGTGTGTGTGTGTGTGTGTGTGTGTGTGTGTAACACAATGGCCTTTGCAGTATCTTTCTAGTTTCACATGTTCAGTTGGTTACATCTTGGTCTTTTCTTAATATCCCAATTATACTTTGCTTGAAGCACTTCAAAAGTCCTGGGCCTCTGATTTCTCCCCTTAGCTATCTAACGCTAATCAGGTGAGAACTTTACAGCTGTGGACTTGACAACATTTCCAGGGATAAGCAAATGCACATCATGTTCTTTGGACAAGGCTATGAGGTTTCAGACGGAACAGAATAAAAATCACCAAGATTATCGCCACACCTCACAGACTTGATTTATGTTGGGAATTATCACACCAATTTTATACTGGACCCAGTTGACTTAAGTGTTCAAAACTCACTGGATCTGATTGTTGCGGTCAGCAACCATCCGAGGAAATGTGGCCAGCTGGTAGATATGGCTGTGTCTGTATGGTGTTAGTGAGGCAAGGGAAGCTGGCCCAGGCAAGGCTTGGAGCACTCCTACCATCCCCATATGTTTGCGAAGGGATGACTCATGAGGTTCTAAAGATCTGTAGGCAGGAGAGTTAGGGGGGAAGGATTTTGATGAAGACAACATAGTGTCTGTCTTGAAGCTGCTCTCTACAATGGCCCCATGGACTCATGGTGGTCCCATGGTCACAGTGGCACAGACAAAGCCAGGAGGATCTCCATGGGAGGAAGTGTGATCAAGGTGAGCAAGAAGGCATTCTTCCCCCTTCCTGTGGAACACAGAGTGACCCCAGTGTGGTGAGATCCCCAAAGAAGAATGGGTGAGCCTCATTGTAGGCTGCAGATGAGAGAGAGCAGGTCCAGCTCCTCTGACAGGTACCTGACTGGTTTGTTCACAGCGATGTGAGACACATTTGGGGATTCTGAACATAACTTAAAGGAACCTGGAGTATAGAGATGGGAGGGAGTGTCTGCTGGCTCGGGGATTGGCTTTTGTAGCCACTTACCTTTTGCAGACTGGCTTTGGAAGGAATTGTATTGCATACATTTGTTGGAGTTCAGGGACTGCAACACAAGTCTGTCATAGCTCTAACTTCATAAAATAGGCTATTTTCTCAAGGCCTCCCAAGAAGATACTGAGACAAGACTTCATGAGGATAGTTTATTAGAGAGTTAGTCCCAAGCAACAGTGGTAGGGGACAGAGGAAGCAAGAAAGGGATTAAAAAAACAGCCAATATGGGCTGGGAAGGTGGCTCAGTGGTAGAGCGCTTGCCTTGCCTGCATGAGGCCCTGGGTTCGATTCCTCAGCACCACATAAGCAGAAAAAGCCAGAAGTGGAGCTGTGGCTCAAGTGGTAGGGTACTAGCCTTGAGCTGAAGAGCTGAGGGACAGTGCCCAGGACCAGAGTTCAGCCACTATGACTGACAAAAAACCCCCCAAAATAGCCAATAAAGGGTGGGGTATTAAACTAGTTGCTAATGTAGACAAGTGGGGTACAATCTCAAGGGAGAACATCTGTAGAACACCTCCTCCCACATAACCCAAGTTATCTCCTTTGAAAGGCAGAAGAACTGGAGTATGCACCAGTTTTGAGGCTTGAACTCAGGACTTGGGTACTGTCCCTTAGCTTTTTCACTCAAGGTTGGTGCTCTACCACTTGAGCCATAGTTTCACTTCTGGCCTTTTGCTGGTTAATTGGAAGTAAGAGTCTCATAGACTTTTTTTTAAGCCTAGGCTGGCTTTGAATCATGATCCTCAAAACTGAGCCTCTTGAAAAGCTACAATTACTGATGTAAGCCACCAGCTCCTGGCTGTGTCCACTCTCATTCTTGTCAGTTATTGGCTGAGGACCATCCACAGGAGGATGCTAATTTACCAGTGCTTCTAGCAGAGAGAACTGCTGGAATAGCAGGAGAAAGCCCAAGGGCAGTGCATCACAGTTACAGGTGGCTGGAAGCCAGGCTGGTACTCAGGGAAGTTGAGTTGGGAGGTGTATAGATGAGTGCCATGTCTGCTGCTACTGGGACGTACATGGAAGGTCTTTCAGTTTGTTAGTCCAACTGCTTGGCATGGTGTGTGCGTCAAGCAATGGCTCTCCCTGCTAATTGCCTCTTGACAACTTCTGATGCCTTCCCTGCTTGTCCTTCCCTTCTGTGTCTCTTTTTTTTGGTCTTTCCATGTCATTCAGTTCAGCACCATTTTGTCTCAGCTTTGGTATCAAAGACATGGAAAGTTACTTCCTTTATAATTTTTTTTCAGAGCCTCCAATTTTTCCAATTGCTAAGGTAAAGATAATAATATCACTTTGGGATAATAGTGTGACTTGAACGAATTAACATATGAAAAAGCAGATGTCATAATCTGTGTTCGAGAAGGGCGAGTACTCTTTCTATTGCTGTACATAATTTTCCCTTGGCAAAGTAAGAAACAACAACAAAAAAACCCCAAAGCCTAGAAAATTTTATCTTTTTTGGGGTTCCCCACAAACTGAGATGTGGAGATAAACAGGAAGTCCTTTAAAAGGCATGGGTGTATTTTCATTATTTTAATAGTCTTTTCAGCTAAATCAATTACATGTTTGATTTTGATATTTAGTAGGACAATGCAAAAAATATACCTAACTGACATCTAAACATCTTGCATTTATTTTGTTAGCATTAGTCACAATTTTTGTCATGAATAATTAGGGTAAAAAACTGAGATTGGCCACTACTCTGTCCTGAAGGTAAGGCAATGTCAAGGTCGCTCATGTGACCCAGGAGACCATGGTCTGGTATTCTTGGCCAGTGGAGTCCACATTGGTTGTTGATTCCATGGATGAATGCTTTTGCTCGGGGATTTGGTTGGAGGAAGGGAGGGGAGGTAAAGGAGAAAAGGAGGAGGGGGAGAAATGCAGGAGGGAAGAGAGCTGCTATTGTCGGCTTCTGAATAACCTGTAATTATTATAATGACACTTTCCTAGCTGTGCTCTCGCTGTACATGATTACAAAGTCTTTTTTACATACATTTTAAAGTTTAATCCTTATAACTATCCCCTCAAATGAACAGGAAGAAAAGGGTCTATCAAGAACAGGTTTACATTAATCCTTTTGGAGGAGGCAATTGTGAAGAAGAGGAGACTCAGGAACAAAATAAGATGCCACATATGGACACAGTAAAGCTGTGCTTTGCTTGGCTTAGGGAAGAAAGAATATGTCCATGGAGTTTGTAGGAAAGTCTTCATTGCTCTCTCTCTCGGTGTATGTGTGTGTGTGTGTGTGTGTGTGTGTGTGTGTGTGTGTGTGTGTGGTGGGGAGCTGGATACTGGATGCTGTTCCTTAGCTTTTTCACTCAAAACTGGCACTCTACTACTTGATCTACAGCTCCACTTCAAGCTTTTTGGTGATTAATTACAACATTCCTGCCCAGGCTAGCTTTGAACCTTGATCTGCAGATATCAGCCTCCTGAGTAGCTAGATTATCAGTTTTATTGGTGGTGGTGGTGGTCATGGGGCTTGAACTCTGGGCCTGGGCATTATTCTCATCTCTTCAGCTCAAGGTGAGTGCTCTACCAATTGAGCCACAGCATCACTCTGGTTTTCTGGTGAGTGGTTTATTAGAGATAAGAGTTTCACAGACTTTCCTGGCTGGGCCGGCTTTGAACAACCATTCTCAGATCTCAGCCTCCTCAGTAGCTAGGATTATAGGCGTGAGCCACCAACACCCGGCAATTACCCGTTTTTATACTGGACCAGTGTGCAGGAATTACTGAGCCCTGGCAGTTCTGACATGACTTATTTTGAGAAAAGCCTCTGGTCACCATGAGGCCTAGTTTTCTCATCTGTTACATGGAGATAAAAATACTGGCATGATAGACCATCATACAGGGGTTGCCGTGGGAACTTAGCAAAGTGCATATAGCACTGGGTAAGCCATAAAATATTGTACTTCACACTGAGCAGATACTTCACTGACAGTGAAGAGATGATTGCAAAATCAGGAGACTATAAAGTATCAAGCTAACAATTGATTTCTTAATGGAACTCACAGGGATCCAATATGTTTTTATTTAGAGATTTGAAACTTGTCAGGTAGAAGATTGGTTAGTCATGGGCTGGGAAGGTGGCTCAGTGGAAGATTGGTTAGTCATCTGCATTTATCTATATCTATAATCTATCTATGCATCTATCTATTATCTATTTATCTATGGTTTTATTTGTTTATTTAGGCTGTCATGAACTTTAAACTCAGTGTATTGCACTTGCTAGGCAAGCACTCTACTACTTGAGCCATGCCTACAGCCCCCTCTTTTTTTTGCCAATACTGGAGTTTGAACTCAGGGCCTAATGCTCTCACTCAAGGTTTTACTCAAGGCTAGTGCTCTACCACTTGATCCATGCCTTCTGGTCCAGATTTTTTGCTGGTTAATTGGAGATCAGAATCTCTCAGATTTGTCTGCCTGGGCTGGCTTGAAACTGTGACCCTTAGATCTCGGCCTGCTAAGTAGCTAGGAATGAAGGTGTGAGGCAACATTATCTGGCAGTTGTTTGCTTTTAAAAATCAGATATTTGAAGCCAGCCCAGGCATGAAAGTCTGCAAGACCCTTTTCTCCACTAAACTACCAAAAAAGCCAAAAGTGGAGCTGTGGATCACAGTAGTAGAGCACTAGCCTTGAGCAAAAGAGCTCAGGGATAGAACCCAGGCCCTGAGTTCAAGCCCTAGGACCAGCACAAAAAATATTAACACTGATTGCTTTGTCCAGTACTTGTGTATACAGTGGAGGGATTAATGCTGAAATTCTTTTTTTTATTGGTCCTGGGGCTTGAACTCAGGGCCTGGGCACTGTCCATGAGCTTCCTTTGCTCAAGGCTAGCACTCTACCACTTGAGTCACCTGTTACTTCTGGCTTTTTCTGTTTGTGTGGTTCTGAGGAATCAAACCCAGGACTTCATGCATGCTAAGCAAGCACTCTACCACTAAGCCACATTCTCAGCCCTCTAGTGGTTAATTAGAGGTGAGTCTCACAGACTTTCCTGCCCCAACTGGCTTTGAACTGCAATCCTCAGATCTCAGCCTCCTGAGTAGCTAGGATTACAGGCCACCAGTGAGCCATCGGTGTCCAGCTGTACTAAAATATTTTTGGGGTGCTTTGATCCAGATATTTTATTTCTTTTTTTGGGGGGTCCGGTCATGGGGCTTGAACTCTGGGCCTGGGCGCTGCCCCTCAGCTCTTCAGCTCAAGGCTAGCGCTCTACCACTTGAGCCACAGCACCACTTCTGGCTTTTTTCTTTTTGCTTATGTGGTGCTGAGGACCTCAGGCATGCAAGGCAAGCGTTCTACCACTGAGCCACCTTCCCAGCCCTGATCCAGATATTTCAAAGTAATGCTCATGCAATGTTGATTTTTCACAAATCTTCCAAGAATGACAAGAACTACTATGTTGGGTTTTGGGGGTTGGAAACATCCAAGTAATTTATGTTACCCTTCAATATGTAGTAGTTGTATAACCTGGGGCATACTGTTCTGATTTTCCATTTGCCAAAAAGGTTGGAAAGTTTTTTTTTGGGGGGGAGGATCATTGTGAGGATTAGAATGAGGTACTGGGTAAGAAAATTTTCTGAAAACTATCTAAACAATTCCATAAATATAAGGTGACATAATTACTACCATTACTCATGTTTAAGGAAATGAAACCAACAAGCAAATATTCATTGACACAATTTAGAGAGAATCAAGTGAGAAATTAATGAGGTGTAGTCAATAAGGAGACACAGATTGCTTTTTGATAACGATTTCTTTCCATATGGCTTTGGTATGGGATGCTTTATGGATGATAAATAGCAACTTGGTAAATGTGATGCTTTATGCACAAATTTATTTCAAGATTCATAGCTAGCCTTATTGGGAAGCTGTGAACTTCCAAAAACCTTATTGAAACCTACTTATCCCATTGCCTCCAAGAACGCTATAAAAAAGTATAGTGAAACCAGATGCTTAGATGCTTGTGGCTCAAGCCTGTAATCCTAGCTACTCAGGAGAGAGAGTTGAGGACCACAGTTCAAAGCCAGCCTGAGCACAAAAGACTCTTATCACCAATTAACCACAAAACCCCTCCCCTGAAATTGGAGATGTGGTTCAAAGTGGTAGAGCACTAGCCTTGAACAAAAAAGCTCAGGGACTCTGCCGAGGCCCTGAGTTCAATCTCCATGACTGGAGAATAAAAGGCACAGTGCTAACTGACCCCAGAGGGTAGTGTACTGTAGGAGATTGAGCTACACAGAAGGGCTCATGTGGGTGGGGCTGGGTTGCTGTCCTGTGTGTATAGAGACCTTTCCTATGGCCACAGTCTATGTTCTGTTAGCATTGTAGCATAAGAAATCCAATTCTGCCAACAGATAGAAAACAGATCTTTCTCTCTGGAGCAGACTCACCTTATTCTTCCTTATCACTAAAAGTTTCAGATCTAAATGGTAATGGACTGATTTTTTAATAAGGCATATAGTTACCCAGAAGCTCAGCTTTTCTAATTAACATATGAGAAGACAAATGGAGATCAGGAAATTGCTTGGTGAGCTTGGAGTCCAAGCAGGCATCATCAGTCTTCTAATTGGAAAGCTAAAGAGTTTATTTATAAAATGATTTGGGCATAGGCAACGGAATTCTTTCTTGACTCACTGATAAAGAAAAGGAATTCACTGGTCCTTCTCGAGCAGCTCAGGTATAGTGGGCAGACCCAGATCATGAGAGCCAAGAGAGGCTGTGAATGGCAGGCCTGCTTTAGCCTGGAGGTGGAACCATTTTTCACCAGTGACTATTGTGCCTCCTTTAGCCCTTTGTATTATACATAGAAGCAAAATCCTCACTGTTCCTAAGCCAGTGGCCACATGTCTTCTGTGAATGACCCCTAGTTCTCTAACACTCCCCACTTCATTTTTTTTGCCAGTTCTGGGGCTTGAATTCAGAGCCTGGACACTGTCCCTAAGCTTGTTTTTGCTCAAGGCTAGCACTCTACTGCTTGAGCCACTTCTGGCGTTTTCTGTTTATGAGGAATCGAATCCAGGGCTTCATGCATGCCAGGTAAGCACTCTACCACTAAGCCAACTTCCAGCCCTCATTCCTTTGTTGTTGTATTGCAAATAATGATTCCATCACAGCACTTCCCCTGGGGTTGCTAACTCTCCCTACAGAATTATAAAGTCTTCATCCTCCTCCTCCTCCCCTTTCTTCCTCCTTCTCCCCCTTCTCGACTTTCTGCTTTCCCCTCTTCCCCCTCTCCTCCCTTTCTTCTATATTGAAACTGAGGCTTGAATTCAGGGCCTGAATGCTGTCCCTTAGATTTTTGCTCAAGGTGGGCACTCTACCACTTGAGATACAGCTCCATGTCTGGCTTTTTGGTTATTAATTGGAGCTATGAGTCTCAGGAACTTTCCTACCTGAGCTGGCTTCAAACGGTGATCCTCAGATCTCAGTTTCCTGAGTAGCTAGGATTACAGGCATGGGCCACTGGCTCCTGGCCTCTCAATAGTATTTTTTGTTTTGTTGGATGTGGGGCTTGAACTCAGGGCCTGGGTGCTGCTGTCTCTGAACCTCTTTGTGTTCAAGGCTAGCATTCTACCACTTGAACAACTTTGCCACTTCTGGTTTTTGAGTAGGTAATTAGAGATAAGAGTCTCACAAGGACTTTTTTGCCTGGGCTGGCTTTGAACCGAGATCCTCAGATCTCACCCTCCTGAGTAGCTAGGATTACAGGCATAAACCACCAGTGCCTGGCTTCAATGCTGTTTTGATGTTATAGATTACCATTTCACCCACCTAAAAAAGCTGTAAAAAGTGTATTTAATGCTGTGGATTTGAAAGTAGATAAGAAGAAAGGAAAAAAGAAAAGGTAGGAAGGAAAGAGAAAAGTAACTCACATATGAGATTCCAGATTATTTTTATATTTTTCAAATGTCATGTGGTATTAGGTTAAAAGAATTATAATTTCTGGGGCTGGGAAGGTGGCTTAGTGGTAGAGAGCTTGCGTTGCATGCCTGAGGCCCTGGGTTCGATTCCTCAGCACCACATAAGCAAAAAGAAAAAAGCCGGAAGTGGCGCTGTGGCTCAAGTGGTAGAGCGCTAGCCTTGAGCTGAAGAGCTGAGGGACAGCGCCCAGGCCCAGAGCCCAGGCCCCATGACCTGACCCCCCCAAAAAAAAAGAATTGTAATTTTCTGGTGTAATTATCTGAAATAGAATGGTAGATATCATGTATCTGCCAATAAGTTCATGTCATCATTCATTTTTTTTCTAGTAAAGAAAAGAATGGAAAATCTGTTCACTTTAGTGAAGGATGGATCCCCACCCTATTATCCCATGTACATATGGATAGATGCCAGGCAAGACCCCAGGTATGCATGCACATGCTTGACACAGACAGGGCAATCTGACCAAAGCCTGGCCATAAACATTACAGTGTAGGCCTAGCCTGTAGGGAACTCAGGCCAAGCCGTGAGACCGGGAAAGTATTAAGAGGTTGGAATGCCATCTCTTTAGCACTCAGAAGGCTGAGAACTGGATCCTGTAAAGGTCAAACAGTCAAGGCAAGACAGTCAAGGAAGTGGTGCTATGGCTCAAAGTGGTGGAACTCTAGCCTTGAGCAAAAGAGTTCAGGGACAGGGCCCAGGCCTTCAGTTCAAGCCCCCTGACCAACAACAAAAATATTAAAGACAGATATATAAGTTACTACCCCAAGTGTGCTTGAGTTAGAGCTGTTTGGACACCAAAAGCTTGACACCTTGGGAATAAGATCACTCCCCTCTGCTCGCTAATGATGAGTCAATTATCACTATGTATACCAACTATACTTCATGTTAATGGTTATAACCACAAGATAGATTGGTGCCCTATTTTCTGCCCATACCTGTAGTCACCTCCCCTGTAACTTCTGTCTCCTTGCTCAGACCCCATAGAATCCCAACTCCAACCCCACTTCCTTGCACAACCTTCAATCCTGTGGGAAGGTTGCTGCTCTTCGCTGTTCCTCAATAAACAGTCCTTGCCTGTTGAGATGAGTCCAGCCTGTTCTTTCTCCTCCATTTTCCTAAGAGTATCTCTTATTCCAAAGAGATTTGCACAGATTGGTCTAGAAAAGGTAGAAATTGTTTTTGTTTCCTCTGAAGACAAATGTTCTCTGAGTTGTCTTTGGTTCTATTAAAACTGCCTTCTTTAGCTTTTCCTTCCCATAACTTCAGGTTCAATGGCTTTGATTTCATGGAGGTGGTCTGGTTTAGGGTTAAGGAGAGTGAGGATGGAAGAGAAAGGAGAACTCAGCAATACTATAGTAAGTGTCATGCATAGAATACTGGAGGGAATAAGACATGCTAAAATGTGGCCACATAGAAAATTATCACTGAAAACAACGGCCCAGAGAACCACGTAGACACACAGTCACGTACAACAAAAGAAGTTTATTGTCAGCTAGGGCTGATAGGCTAGCTCTCCTTGGATAGAGTGTAGCAGCTTGTCCTTGAAAAGGAGGTTTAATTATATAGTGCCAGGGAAGCTGAAGGGGAGACAAGGAGGCTGAGGGTAGGAATTTTTGCTCAAAGTGGGAAGTACTCTGCAGCTGGACAGACCTGAATAGACAGTGTTCTGCTGATGCTGTTGGAGGCTAGAGATACCTCTGGTTTCAGGAATGGGGTGACCTGGTCTGGTCATCCTATTTTGGGGAAAGGGCAGAGGACCTAAGATGGAGGCAGTCAAACCAAAATGGAGGAGGACATGTAACAATCACAAAGTATACTGTATGGCATATTCTTAGGGCTGAGTAGTTCAGACCTTAATTAGGCCTTAAAGGATGGGCTGATGTTGTCAACAATTGTAACAAATCTGAGATTTGACCCTACTTTCAAGCTAATGAGTCAGTCTGTCACAGTCTTATGGATACTGGCAGAAGATATAAGACCTTTAGATCAGAGATAAAGGACTTTATTGCATACTGCACAGCAAGAATGAGCCAGATTTTTTTTTCTTGTTTTGAAAGAAATTGTATAGAAGGAATAATAGGGAAACAGAAAGAGATCAGGAAGTGCAAGTTGTTCCTGACACAGTAGAAAGTAAGATTCCAAATTGGGTTTTGACACAGCAGATGTGGATTAGACAGGAGGGCTGGTTACACATACAATTATTCCTAAGAAGAGGGCTGGCTTCCAGCTCATTACTTATTCCTCTCTCATGCCTCACTCTTGCTGGCCTTGGTCTCTCGTTTCTATGGAGAGTTTAGCTCAGTTCTCCTGCTAAATGAAGCATGGTGAATGAAGGGTTATCATTCAAGGGTCTGTTTTCTTTCAGGGTCACTTTTCCTTGGTCCTATGCCATCCGCTACTGTACCTTTAGGCTACTGAGCACTTGTAATGTGGCTAGTCTGGATGGAACGTGCTGAACTGTACTACATATATACTAGATTTCAAAGACTTAGTAACAAAATACCTGACAATAACTCATTAATTCTTTCATATTATTAAATGCTTATATCTTAATATTTTGAAACGTTATTTAAACAAAACATTAAAATAAATCTTACTTGTTTCTTTTTCCTTTTTAAAGCATACAGCTTCAAGAAATTTAAAATGACATACATAGCCAGGCACCAGGAGTTCACATCTGTAATCCTAGCTACTCAGGAGGCTGAGATCTGAGGATATTGGTTCAAAGCCAGCCTGGGCAGAAACATTTGTGAAACTGTTATCTTCAATTAGCCACCAAAAAGCTGGGAGTGGAAGTGTGGCTGAAATGACATAGTGCTTGCTTTGAGTAAAAAAGCTCAGGGAGAGTGCCCTGGCCTTCAGTTAAAGGTACAGTACTAGAATAAGAAGACAGAAAGGAAAACTCTAAAACATTGTGTTCTTTGTTCTTTTTTGGCCACTAGGGATCAGTGGAGTCTTCATAGCCTGTGAATTTCTTTTAAGTGTTTTATAGTTTGTTTTTGTTTTTTGGTTGTGGTGCTTGAACTCTGGATCTGGGCGCTGCCCCTCAGCTCTTCAGCTCAAGGCAAGTGCTCTACCACTTGAGCCACAGCTCCACTTCCAGTCTTCTGGTGGTTACTTGAAGTTTCATGGACTTTCTTGTCTGGGCTGGCTTTGAACCGTGATCCTCAGAACTCAGTCTCTGGAATAGCTAAGATAATAGGTGTGAGCCACCTGTGCCCAGCAGTGTTTTACAGTTTTAGCTTTTACATTTGAGTCTATAATCCATAGGAAGTTAATTTTTTTGTGTAGTATAAAGTATAAACTTCATGTTCCTTTTTTGCATAATGTGGTTATTTTGTCATCATTTACTCGAGTCTATTTTTCCCTTTGAATTGACTTCCTGCCCTTGTCAAAACCAACTGACCATAAAATAAGGTTTTTTTCTTGATTCTCAGCTCTATCCCATTGCTCCATCTTCTATCTATATGCCTGTACAAAACTGCCTTTATTACTACAACATTATTGTAAAATTTAAAATTGGGATGTAGGAATCCTCCAACTCTGTTCTTCTTTTTGTTCTGACTACTATGCAAGTCTTGCATTACAATATTAATTTTAGCATCAGTTTGTCAATTTATGCAACAAAGAGATAGCCAGGATTTTGATAGAGATTGTGTTGAATCTGTAGATCAAAAGATTAACTTTGGCTCTTTAATAAAAGATTTATTAAGCTAGAAAGTAAGGTATTTGAGATTTATCTACTTCTGTAAATATTTTATCTTATAAACAAAGTAGATCTATTAATATCTTTGTTGACAGTATATTGGCACTCTTTTGCTTATAGCCCAAACTTCACTAATGTGTTAAACCATGTCCTCATTATGATTTGGATCTGAAATGTCCCTCAAAAAGGAAATGTGTCCAGGACTTGGTGTCCACCTGGTGGCGCTATTGAGAGGCAATTGGATCATGGATTACTGAGTTCCTAGCAGAGTGAGCTATTATAAGGTGGGGCTTAGTTGGTGGAAGTAGGTAAGGGGTTTGAGAGTGTGACTTTGAACCTGGACTTTCCTTTTCCTCTTCCGCTCTTCATCCTCTTCTGCCTTCCCTCTCCCTTCTCCTCACCTCCTTTTTGGTCTTGCTTTCTGGCTGCCAAGAGGTGAGCAGCTTTGTTCTGCCACACTCTCCCTGTTATGTTATCATTCCTTGCCATAGTCCACAGCAATGGGGCCACGTGATCATGGACTGAAATATCTGAAGTTGAAAGCCCAAATAAACCTTTCTTCCTTTGAGTTATCATAGATATTTTGTCACAATGTTAGAAATGTGAATAGTCCTCAGTTAATACAATTTATAACACTACAGTTGTATAGAATATAAATAAAAAGGTAGAGGACAGGAAGGAGTTGACAGTTTGTTAGAAAAGTATTATAACAGAGTCTCATAATAAAAGGACCCATCTTTTGGCTATATAGTCACGTTCTCATGTGCTTAATCAAAGACAAGATGTTAAATAGATTTGTAGCTTTCCTTATCATTATGTAAACAATGATGAATGAATTTCAATGCCAAAAATGTTTTCAGGGCCATTACATTGTTTTTTTAAAATTCAGATGTTATGAAATTCGGAAGTATTATTTTAATAAAAAGTTTTCTGAAGGAGCATTCTAATCACCCCCAAATTCTGAAAAAACCAATATATCTGTATGAAAAACATTCCAAACTTAGAAAGGTTTAAAATGATAAGACCAGAGGATATTTCATGTATATGTGGGTTTGTGCTTGATTTCATAAAGAAGTTTCCAGGTCAGATAATTTATTATTGAAGGTGCTATAAATTATTCTGGGATACAAAAGATGTTATTGCAGACATAAATCTTACAAAATGTTGTTCACAAGCTATCCATCATGATCCTACCAAGACAAATTCCCAATGCCCCCAACTCAGTGTACTTGGGCTTTGAAGCTGATTGGACCGCTAAAGCTAACCAGAGATGAAGTAGCTCAGTGGCAAAGCCCTTGCTAGCAAGCACCCAGCCCTGAGTTCAAAGCCTGGTACCCAAACCATAAACAAAACCAGGACTCCATTATTAATTGAAAAATAAAAAGCACTCAGTGAACACTACTATAGAGTAGATCCTGGAGGAGGGAAGGGATAGTGGGAGGACAACAAGAGAGTGGGTAACAAGCAATGTAGTCATTGCCTTACTCATATAACTGTAACCCCTCTGTGCAGCATCTTTACAATAAAATAAAATTTAAAAAAGTAGAGTAGATCCTGTGCTAGGGTTTGGGGACATGGAAATGAATGAGACCTAGGTTTGTGATCTTTTTAAAAAACATTTTGTACTCACTTTTAAATAGTTGTACAAAGGAATTCCCAGTCAACAAATCATTTTCCAAGTACAGTGAGTCTTGATCAAGTTCGCTCCTTTTCATCATTTGCTTCCACCATCCTAAAGCATTCCTTCCCCTCAATTTTAGTTTTATAGGATATGCTTTAAATAATATGACTGCATTCTCCCCATTCCTTTATTTGTCTACCCCCATCTTTTTAACCACCCCCAACACTTTTCAAGTGCGAGTTGCCTGGTTCATTTTATAGAACTGTGAATTGCTATTTCTAATGAATTACATTGTTCGAATTCTCCCCAGCAAATACCACACTTTGGGGAATACATTTGTGTGCACTTGCGTACTGTTGTATGGTGAGAAAACAGAGAAGTCACATTTTGAGAGGTCAAATTGGGAATCTTTATTAAAAGCTCAGCAACTGCATTGTAGACTCCTGTCTCAAACACTAGCAGCCCACAACAGAGCTAGCACATAGCTTTTAAAGACAAAGATCACATGGTGGGGTGGAGGCCAAGCCTTAACAGTTTTAACGAAAGTGTTATACATAAAACAACGTGCACTAGATGAAGATATTTATTCCTAATAAAGGGGTTATACATAAGCAGAGCAAACTAGATGGGGATGCTTAACCCTAACAGAAGTGTTATACACAGACAGAGTAAACAGAGCAAACTAGATGGGGATGCTTAACCCTAATAGAAGTGTTATATACAGGCAGAGTAAACTATCTAAGGGAACAATAAGGGGCAGTGAGGACTCCAATTATCTAGGGGACGCATGAGCTTTCTGGAGCCCTACAACTCATGACATATTTGCAATCCAAAGAGTGTCCTCTATCACCTCTAGAATTCTCAGAACGTCTCCATCTATTATTAACTTCTATCAAGATACCAAGATGGTGTGTGTTAGATCCAGTGTCCTTATTTCAATACAACATTATTGTAAGAAAATATTTCTTCTCCACTCAGGCTGAAGAAGACTTGGATGCCTTTTTCAGGATTCAGTCCACTAAAATCCATTGGCCTGTGAGTTTGTCTTTCTAATCTTTTCTTTATTCATAGTTCTGGGACTCAAAATATTCCCTGAAATTTTCTTTATACTTGTAACCATTTGCTTATACAATATAAATGAGTTCTAGCTTCTGGAGAAATCATATGCCAGATTTTTGTGTGGACCTGCTACCATTCATTGACCATAGGAAGAAGGGAAAGTTCTGGAGGATAACAGTATATTTTGGAGAAGTCTAGTGTGGGAAGCTTGTAGCTTAAGTGGAGATATCTTCTAGGTAATTGGAACTACATGTGAATCTCAGGGGGGAAAGTCCAAATGGCAAACCTAGGCTTAGAAGGCATCATTTTCCAGATGCTAATTAAAGTTATTGACAGGAATAAAGATACACAAAGAAATCTCTAGAGCTAGGAACAGAGAAAGATTAGAGTTGAAGCCCTGGAGAAATCTTTTCAATTCAGCAGTGACATCTGATGAACACCATTGTCTGAAAACACCTCGCTGTCAAATCGGTGCATTTACATTTGAAAAGCGTGAGTAAACTTGTGAAGCATATTCAAAGAGAAATGATCTTGGCCCTAGACAGACAGAGGACATTTCGAAAGTGAGACTTCATCATCGGGGCCAATCATAACCTCCAAAGCTCTTTAGAACCGAAGGGGAAGTTCTGGTAAGAGTTATACAGATCAAAGGTTAGGAGTTTTTGAACCCAAAGTAGGCTCTGATGACCTTGACTCTTCTAATGGGAAATACTGGACAGAGTCATTGAAGTTGAAACTATCTGGATGCTTGCTTGACGTTAATAGTGAAAGATCCACTCCCTCCTTATTCTCCCAGGTCAAGCAAAACACCAGGTATGGGCTCCCGTGCTTGTCCGCAGGCAGGTCACTCCAACCTTGGTGTAGCTGAAATCCCCTTACCCCAGGTAGAGCGCTCCATTTTGGACCTGGCCAAGGATACTGCCCTTGGCCCCCAAAAGACCATAGTGTATTTTGTATTTTCTGCTTCCTTGTTAAGACCCACAGAAATCCGACCCCAATTCCAGTACCTCGCCCAACCTCCATGCCTGTAGAAAGTTCTTTGCCCCTCTCTGACAATGAACAGTCCTAGCCTGTTGAAGATCGAGTCCCGTCTATTCCTTTTCTGTTCTCCATTTTTCTAACAAATATAGTTAACATGTATACGCAATAAGTAACAAAAGTCCAGTCAGAACATCAAAGGGAGGAAACTTAAGAGAGAAATAAGAGAGCAAGATGGTGGAGTTAGGATGGAGGAGGGAGTAGTTTCCTGGAGAGGATGAGGAAAAACCGCTGAGAATTTTGGGATCCCTGGAAACTGGGCAGACAAGTAGATTTGACAGGTTTCTTTGCTGAGTTACAGGCTCTCTATGTCATTGACTCTTTTTGCCTTTGGGGTTCCCATTTGGCTGTTGATTTCTTTTTTCAGCCTAGCACCTGTTCCTGGCTTCAATGACACTGCCTATCTTAGGGAATTTTGGTCCCCAAATCTTTCTTTGGGAAAACGGACTCTTTTTTTTTGTGCTATTCTTATCTCCTTGTGTTATTTCTCTTGGTAATTTCAAACTCTGTCTGTACTCTGACATGGAAACAAAAAGACAAAGATTTTCTGAGTTGTTCAGCTAGGGTGTGAGGAAAAGTGTATCTTGGGGGAAGTGCAGAGGTAATCACAATGAGAGGACTGAAAGGCCAATACAAAGCTGGGGGGGGGGCGGTGAGAGAGTGGTTTCTTAGCACAGTTATTACTTTGCTGCTGTGGAACTCCAGTCAAGAGTTTCCTCTTGCCTTTGAACACTTCATCTGAGTAATGTTTTCTTGTGGCAGTGGTTCTCAGTGGCAACTGCCGAGGGAGGTCATGTGGTTCAGAAGAGTTCCCAGAGCGACTCCCATATTCTCTTGTCCTTTCTTAGAACCACCCTACATTTCCTCTATCTACTACAGAATAACATTTACTCTTGCATCAAATATATTCACAGACCTTCTCTCTCTCTCTCTCTCTCTCTCTCTCTGTGTGTGTATGACAGTCCTGGGACTTACCACTTGAGCCACAGCTCCACTTCTGGATTTTTAAGGGTAGTTTTAGTGGAGATGAGAATCTCATAGACTTTCCTGCCCAGGCTGGCTTCTAACTGTGATTCTCAGATCTCAGCCTCCTGAGTAGCTAGGATTGCACGTGTGAGCCACTAGTGCCTAGCTTCACAGAAATGATAAGGTGGTTCCCAACTACCTAACATCTTTTTCTTTTTTTTCTTTTTCTTTTTTCTTTGTCAGTCCTGAGGCTTGAACTCAGGGTCTGGGAACTGTCCCTAAGCTTGTTTTGCTAAAAGCTAGCACTCTACCATTTAGCCACAGCACCACTTCCAGCTTTTTTCTGTTTATATAGTACTGAGGAATTGAACCCAGGGCTTCATGCATGTAGGCAAGCACTCTACCACTAAGCTACATTCCCAGCCCCACCTACCATCTTTTCTACTCACTTTCCAGCTGAGCCCATTTATGAGGCCAGGCCAGAGTCTCCCACGCCTCAGAGGACCTCAGGGTAAACTTCTCAGGTATGCTACTTAGTGTGGTGTACTGGAATCTTCTTCATCTGCCTAGTTACTGAAGGTTCTCTCGTTCTTGAAGGCTTTGCTCTAGTTCTTCTTATTGTATGGAGCCTTCCATAAATGCTCTAGTCACAATGATTGAACCTCCTTTATAGGAATTAAGTGGGGGCAGCAGTGGGAAGAGGAGGTTATGAATATAGAGAATACACAGATTTATATGGAAGCTTATTGACAAGTTTTATAGTTGAGTTAATGTGATGATATCAATGTTGTGGACATACAGTTCCAGTATTGTTGAAACTGGAACTTTTTAGACTTCAGGCCCAAATTCTAGGAGTTCCACCTTGCAGATCTGATTCCATTTCCCTATATACCAAATAAAGAGTCCTGGTGAAGGGCAGAGAAAGAGGATTTATTACATGGGAGCCACAGGAAGACGGTACTTCTGTATATCTTTAGCTCTATTCTGGGTACAGACCTACACATCTAAATAGCCAGGTAACTGGGAACAAAGGAAATAGAGATATGTACAATTATTAAACAGTCTTGGTCACAACATGGCCTGGTAGTTTATTATAATTTCAGTCTTTAGTTTGGGAAGTGTTCCATGGGTGTTGTATTTAGAATTCCTGTCACAGGTCATGATAAAGAATTCATTGTTGCCTGGTGGCTGGTCTGTGTTGAGGAGGCTCTATTGATTCTTAGGGGCAGTAAAGATGTTATTGATCTGCTATAAGACCTCTCTTTTCCAGATTCTGAGGTGATTGCAAAGTAACTGCAGAGAGAATGGCTTAGAGCAGAGACACAGAACATGGAGGCAGAGATGCCAAGCTTTTGTCCTGGTTTTAGTTAATTCGTGGGACCTAAAGAGAAGCTGATGTTTCTCAGCAAAAAATGAGATTTTCAGCATCCTTTCCAGTGTGAACAACTCTCCCTTCCCCTAAAGCCTCTGAAAGCCCCTTTGCCTTCCTATCCTACCACCACAATTTCAAGTTGCTATTTTTTTTGGTGGTTGTGGGGCTTGAACTCTGGGCCTGGGTGCTGTCCCCGTGCTCTTCAGCTCAAGGCAAGTGCTCTACCACTTGAGTCACAGCATCACTTCCAGTTTTCTGAGTGGTTTATTGGAGATAAGAGCCTCATAGTCTTTCCGGCCCCGGACTGGCTTTGAACAGTGATCCTCAGATCTCAGCCTCCTGAGTAGCTAGGATTATAGGCATGAGCCACCAGTGCCCGGCTCCCCAACAGTTTTTTTTTGTGGAGGGGTCCGGTCATGGGGCCTGAACTCTGGGCCTGGGCGCTGTCCCTCAGCTCTTCAGCTCAAGGGTAGTGTTCTACCATTTGAGCCACAGCACCACTTCGGGCTTTTTTCTTTTTGCTTATGTGGTGCTGAGGAATCGAACCCAGGGCCTCATGCATGCAAGGCAAGTGCTCTACCACTGAGCCACCTTCCCAGCCCCTCCCCAACAGTTTTTATATGTAAGATGAGAATGTTCACAAAATATTAGAGGTAGCTAGGATTATAGGCTTAAGCCACTGGTGACCACTCCCCCAACAGTTTTTTTTTTGGCAGGTCATGGGGCTTGAACTCTGGGCCTGGGTGCTGTCCCTGAGTTTTTCAGCTCAAGGCGAGCGCTCTACCACTTGAGCTACAGCGCCACTTTCAGTTTTCTAGTGGTTTATTGGAGTTAAGAGTCTCACGGTCTTTCTTGCCCGGGCTGGCTTTGAACTGCGACCCTCAGATCTCAGCCTCCTGAGTAGCTAGAATTACAGGCGTGAGCCACCAGTGCCCGGCCTTCAAGTTTTTTAAATGAAGGAAACATTATGCAAATTGTTACACGGTCACCACAACCAATAAGTGAAATCTCAAAAATAGTAGAGATGCAGGGGGCTGGATAAGGGGAAAGCTAAGTAGTGTATCCAGATAACAAACATGCCTCAAGGACTCTGTGATAATAAAGGGTAGAACCATATGTATAGGAACAACTAATGTTAAGAAACTATTCTCTTTTTCAGCATTTAGTAGTTTGTACAAAGGGGTTTATTTGGACATGACCATATGTATGTGTGTGTGTGTGTGTGTGTGTGTGTATGCGCAATATACCTTGATCAGACTTACTTCCTCTGTCACTCAAACCCCTTTTTTTAATTCCATTTCTCTTTCTGAAAACAATCTCAACAAGAGAAGGTATTCTTTCTTAGTAAGTCTTTGCTCAAATGTTTCTTAATAAGTATTCAAATATATGGTATCTTACTGTTTGGAGACACTATAATTTCCACCACCATCCTTTACTGTATATTTACTTCATTTCTAATGTTTTTAGCAATACAAAAAGTGCTATTTTGAGTATCCTTCCTCATATATTTTGGTATGTTTTTAAATTTTTTATAGTCCATGCTTTTGTTTGTTCCTCGACTCACTCCACGAATATGAGCAAACTTCTCAGATCTTCTTTAGGCTCATATCTGCTTTTAAAAGTCTCCATAGGATCTGGGTACTGGTGGCTCATGCTTGTAATCTTAGCTACTCAAGAGACTGAGATCTGAGGATTGTGGTTCAAAGCCAGCCTAGACAGGAAAGTCCATGAGACTTTTATCTTTGATTAATCTCCAAAAAAGCCAGAAATGGAGTTGTAGCTCAAGTGATAGAGCACTGGTCTTAAGTAAAAAAGCTAAGCGAGAGTACCCTGGCCCTGAGTTCAAGCCCCAGTACCAGCATACACACACAAAAATAGTCTCCAAAGGGAGGAGGGATAAGAGAAGATATTGGCATCTTACCTGCATGCATAAAAGTATCATAATGAAACCCATTATTTTGTATAGTTAATATACACTAATTAAAAAAGAGAAAAAACCCTCATAACATTATAACCTGTAAACAAAAGTTGATAACAAAGTTGCTCACTTTTCCACTTCGTAAGGAATGATGGCACATCTATATAACCATCTTGTATGTCTACTACACATTGCAGCTTTGTAAAATGTGCTTTTCCAAGAACTTCATTTGAAGCCACTAGGATAAATCAGGAGAAGGGGTGAGAAGGACAAGGAGCAGTTGGGATGGTGCAAAAAGAGTCAAAATGAGAGAAAGAAGTAGTTGAAGGGCAATGGCTCATAGTGATTAGTAAATATCCAAAGTGAACAAAGCTAAGGTGCGCTTTAACATTGTGCTGGAAGAAAGTGATAACTTAGGATCCAAGGGCTGCTCCATGAAGTTAACTGGGAGAGCTGACAACAGTACAGTATGCTGTATGGGCTGAAGCCTGGAGTCAAAGGTCAAAGATGAAAGTGGTGTTTAGAACTCCTGTCCGCTTTTTGAACAGGATGAGTGACTAAATGAGCCATGTTGGGCAGTTGAACAGCTTTACATGTCAAAACCATTAGCCATGAGCCTTTCTTCAGTAAACGGCTTTCCTGTGAGTAGAAGAAAGCCCAGATGGCCACTGAGAAACTTGAGCAATTACTGTTACAAGACAAAAATCAATAACAGTTACAAGACAAAATTCATGGAAAATGGATGAAATGTTCTAGTATTTAGAACATCAGCCTGGGTACTGGTAGCTCACGCCTATAATTTTAGCTACTGTGGAAGCTGAGATCTGAGGATCTCCATTTGAAGCCAGCCAGGGCAGAAAAGTCACCGAAACTCATCTCTAATAAACTACTCAAAAAAAGCTGGAAGCCGAGCTGTGGCTCAAATACAATGCTATCCTCGAGCAAAAAAGCTCAGGGACAGTACTCAGGCCCTAAGTTCACTCCCCAGGACTGGCACAAAAGAACAAAAACAAAAACAAAAACATCAAGATTTTATATAGTGCTGGGTATCAGTGCCTCATGTCTGTAATTCTAGCTACTCAGGAAGCTGAGATCTGAGGATCATGGTTCATAGTTAGCCTGGGCGGGAAAGTCTAGGAGACTCTTATTTCTAATTAACAAGCAAAAAATTGGAAGTAGAGCTGTGGCTCAAGTGGGTGGAGTGTCAGCCTTTTGTGTAAAAGCTAAGCAAAAGCATGAGGCTCTGAGTTCAAATTTCAGCACTGGCACATGCACACGTGTGAACACACACACACACACACAAAGACATATACACACACACACAAAGATAGCATATTGGCATGGCCAGTCATATTTCACAATTCCCCTAAGTATCACATAAATGCAAGGCTATTATATATTTTAATGTCTCTCTCTATATTTTTTTCTCATTACAAAAATATGACCTGAGTATTGCAAAAGATGAAAAGTATAGCAAAGGTCAAAGAAGCAAGATTGTTCTCTACAATGCGACAACCAATCCAGTGATCACTCGGTGCTGGTGGCTCACACCTATAATACTAGCTACTCAGGAGGCTGAGATCTGAGGATCGTGGTTCAAAGCCAGCCCAGGGAAGAAAAGTCCTTGAGACTCTTATCTCCAATAAACCACTCAGAAAGCTGGAAGTTGCACTGTGGCTCAGGTGGTAGAGTGCTAGTCTTGTGCTGAAGAGCTGAAGGATAGCTGAAGGCCCAGAATTCAAGCCTCACAACTGACAAAACAACAACAACAACAAACAAACAAAACCAATCCAGTGATCCAGTCCATTCTTTGGCTGTTTCCTTCCTGTCTTTTAAAATTTATGTTCAGAGCAGAGTTGAGATCACACAACACACAAGATTTATATTCATAAAGTTTATTTTAATTTGCCCACCTAAGAGCAGCCATATATTATGAAAAATATGATCCAAACTAGAGATAGGGAGCTTTGATAGAAATCAGGCAAAATAAATGAACAAATAAAGTCAGGTCGGTAGCTTCTTACTTTCAGTAATCATGAATTGATCCTGATTATGGGGGCTTGAATACTTTTACCTTCTTTCTCCCTCCCTAATTTCCTCCTTGACATTGCTCTAGTCACTCCTGGGGTTACAGTTTCTGAGTTCCTGGATGTTTTGAGCATTTCTTCCAGGTAAGAATACATCCTGCCATAAAACAGATGCTTATCCTTGAAATAAAGAAGGCTCCTGTAATCTCCATTTTGGGTAGGTTGCTTAAGTTTTGGGAGAGCATTTTTCTCAGGAAGGAATGCATCCTGCCAGACAAATGTTCATTCTTGGGGTGAGAAATGGATCTCTCAGGAAGCACTGCATCCTATTGTCTCTCTTTGAAGCCAAGATAGTGCTTCTGTGTTTCTAGATACCATGTTTTGGAGTTGCCTTCGATGGGCCTCATTTCCCTCAACTCATGAAGAGTCTATCCAAGATAATAGTGGTCCTCTTCTGGTGTGTGTGTGTGTGGTGGGTAGGCATGGGTGTGCCAGGCTATTGTGTGGCTTGGTCCTGAAGTTCTGTATGATTAGACGGAATGGCATATGGCCTTCCATTTCTATTCTATTTTTAATTAATACTTTTTATTGTTATTGTAAAGGTGACATACAGAGGGGTTTCAGTTATGTAAGTCTGGTAACGACCATGTCACCCCTTCCTTTTCTCTTTCCCAGATTTTTTTCCTCCTCTCCCCACCTACAGGTGGTGTAGATAATTTTCACTGTAGTGTCTAGTGAGTATCACTGCTGCATTTGCTTGTCCTCCATTTGTATTCTTGTTCCAGCCTCTTCAAGTGTGATTTTGCAAAGCTGTGATACTAGCTTTGTGGGCTTTATGATCTTTGCAATAACATTTGGGACTCCACTGGCTTACATTTTATTATAGGTTGAATTGGGTGCACCACCCCCCGCAAGGATAATATGAAGTACCTGGGAGCTTTTCTTTTCTTTTTCCCTCTTTCTTTCTTTCTTTCTTTCTTTCTTTCTTTCTTTCTTTCTTTCTTTCTTTCTTTCTTTCTTTCTTTCTCTTCCTTCCTTCCTTCCTTCCTTCCTTCCTTCCTTTCTTTCTTTCTCTCTTTCTTACTCTCTCTTTCTTTCTTTTGCAATACAAATTTCACAGATCTAGTCCATTAGAGTGGACCCTAACCCACTATGACTTGTTTGTTTGTTGTTAGTTTATTTACTATGCTGGAGATCGAATCCAGGGCTCCAGGCATGCTATTGACATGTTTTACCACCTAAGCAACTCCTTAAACTCTGGTTTCCTTCTTTCCTTCCCTCCCTCCATCCCTCCCTCTTCATTTCTTTCTTCCTTCCTTCCTTCCTTCCTTCCTTCCTTCCTTTCTTTCTTTCTTTCTTTCTTTCTCTCTCTCTCTCTCTCTCTCTCTCTATTTATCTTTCTTTCTTTCTGGTTCTCTCTTTCCCTCTCTCCCTCTCTCACCCTCCCTCCCTCCCTCCTTCCCTCCCTTCCTCCCTCCTTCTCTCCCTTCCTCTCTCCCTTCCTTCCTTTCTTCCTTCCCTCCTTCCCTCCCTCCCCCTCTCTCTTTCTTTCCTTCCCTCCCTCCCTCCTTCCCTCCCTCCCTCTTTCTTTCTTTCTCTCTTTCTTTCTTTTTTCCTTCCAGATCAATTTTAGTGGGAAGTTGAAAAGGGATAGCATGGTGACCTGAGGAGAGCTAGGAGACAGGCGGTGTGTTGTGGGCAGGGGCAGAGGGACTCAACTAGGGTACTGGTTAGGGGACTGGGTCATAGGGAGCTCCATGGCTCAAAGGGTGGGGAGCAGGGTTGCAGATAGTCAAGGGTTCAAAGAGTTTCTTGAGTGTATGGTGCAGGTCTGGCTCTGGGAGCTATTGTTTAAGTTTCCTGCCCCATGTGCTTCCAGGATTTCAGGCACCTGTCACCTGGGGGTGGGGGTGGGAGTGGGGCAGTAGACTGGCTTTTACATTTAGATCTGGTTTGGTGTGTAAGAGGAAAAAAAATGCTATGTAAAGGCAGAGGATAAACAGAGAGAACATGGCCATATAAAGATGGGAGAGAAATTGGAGTAATGTAGCCATAGTCACAAGCTAAGGAACTGCTGATCCAGAAATGGGGAGAGGCATGGAGAAATCCTTCCCAATAGGCTTTGGAGGGAGAATGTCTCTGCCAATACATTAATTTTGGACTTCTGGCTACCAGAAATGGGAAGGAATGCATTTTTGCTTTTTAATGCTATCAAGCTTGTGGTACTTTGTTATGGTAACTCATAAACCTTTAATGATGTTCTTCAAAGGTGTTCTTTCTTGAGTCACTTAAAGAAAAATCAGTCTCAATCTTTAGCTATAGTCTCTCTTGAAGTCTTTGTCAGTGGCAGACTGAAAACTGGTTTCCAGCAAGGAATCCTCAAAAGATGTTATACACATGATTGAGATGATTGTCTCCCAGCATACAATCCTCCCATCACAGACAGAAACCCCGCGACCATGAGCCATTCTTCCTTGTTTTGTATTAGAGTTGCTACGGTACTCTGTCTATGGTGTTCAGTTTGAAAGACAAAACCAGTACAGATGTGCTCACTAAGGAAAGGCTAGGTATTTTTTGGGGGGGGGTTAAGAAATTAACTCACTATTGAGGTTGCTGATCTGCCTTTCCAAAGGGAGGTTGTGAAATTATTCTGCGTGAACACATTTCTTGAGAGTCTAAGGTTACAGATTGATGTTAGAGGTTTGGGATCTGCCAATGAATGCAGTGCATCTCTGTATTTGCATCTATTGCCTCCGGAACACATGAATGTTTAAAGATTAAGAGAAACCCCCCACAAAGTCCAATTCAGCCCCTCCAAAGTCCTTTGGAGTCCTAGGAAGTGGAAATGGAGCTCACACCTGTATTTCCCAAGGGACTGGTATAATGCAATTTGGATACAATCATCAGAGCAAGTCAGAGGAAAGACTGGATCTTTGCATTAAAAGAAAATCAGCTAGGGAAATCATTCTTTTCAGGGATGGCCTTTCAGGGACCCCATTTAGCTTCTAAATAGATTTCTCGTTCTAGATTTGCTTTGATGAGCCACTCTCATCTCAGTGATGACTCCTGACATTTAGCTACTTGTACAATTAGCCAGGGTCATTCTTTTCTCTTGGAGAACTGTGAAGCTGATATATGCATGTGTACACAGTTCCCTTGACTTGGGAGAATGACTATAGCTAAGTAGTCAAGATGGTGCCTGGGGTAATTTAAACTTTGTGATGGAGAATCCAAATTGTTCACTCTTAGCAAAGCTAGGAGTAGTTATTGGAGCTCAGCCTCCTTCTATTCCTTCATTAAAGCTCCTTGAATTACCATGGAAACTGGTATTTCTAATCTCAAGGCATGAGCAAGAAAATCTGATAAGCTTCGGTAAGGATTGAGAACTCCATATGTCACCCTCCAGGTGACTGCATTTTTTTTTTTTTGGCTGAGGAGCTAAATACAACATAGGAAAATGATTCAGAAAATAAAAGATTGAATTTCTTGGTGATGAGATTTGAGATATTAAAATGGGAGGCATTTGTTCTCCTTGGTGTGACTCTGTGGGGCCTAAGCGTGGCCCCGCAGCGGAGCAGGCTGAGCTGGGATAAATCAATGAGTGTTTTGCTGATGAGAGGAAAAAAAATCGTTGCCTGCCAAAGAGTCTGCTTTCCTTTCTAGTACAGAGCAATTGTTGGGTCGACGTTTCCTAGGTTTCTTTGCAGGGAGGCCAGGCCACCTGCCATTTTATTGTCACAGCGTGAGTGAAAGTGATGCAGGCCACTCTTGGTTGTAGGGTAGCTGGTAGATGAGTGTGCCTTCTTCTTTACTTTCCTCATTTACTGACCCTCTTTGGAGGACACCGTGAGCCTGGAAAGTGGAGTCACAAGGTTTAAAGAGCCTGAGCCTGTCTGTGAGTCACTATGAAGAGGAGAATGACTTGGACTATTTTTTGGTGCCCATCCTGGGGTTTGAATTCAGGTCCTGGGCACTGTCTAGAGCTTTATTTGTTCAAGGCTAGCACTGTACCACTTGAGCCACAGCTCCTCTTCCTTTCGCTAGTTAATTGAAAATAAGAGTCTTATGGACTTTCCTGCCCAGGCTTACTTTGAACTGTGATCCTCAGATCTCAGCCTCCGAAATAGCTAGGATTACTGGCGTGACTTACCAGCACCTGGTGACCTAGACTATTTTGAAAGTCAGTAGTGAAGCTTGATTGATCTCTGTCCCTATTTCTCAGACATCATTACTTCTTCTTACTGCTGTTCTTATTTTGGAATACACGACATACGGTTGTGTCCCCTTCACTGGTGTGGAAGTCCCCGAAGGGCAGAGCTTTTGTGTGTTGTTGTATACAGGCAACAAGAGACTTCCTAGAACCTTGTCTGGCAGCAAGTGCTTGTAGTGTTTGCTGAAGGAATGAATGAGGGAACACATGCAAAAAATATAGTTGTGCTTTGATGCAATTTGAAAATCTTGATCTTTGTTTCACTGGATACCATGATTAGAGAAATTTATTTAAGGCTCTTTGTGTATGTGTATGTGTGTGTGTGTGTATGTGTGTGTGTGTGTATGTGTGTGTGTGTATGTGTGTGTGTGTGTGTGTCCCATTTCTGAATAATCTATTCAGAATTCTGTTTTGAAAATCTGCATTAATTATCTATCACTGTGATAAAGAGTTACTCCTAAGTTTCATGGCTTACAAAACAAAAATCTATTATTTGCTGTGTCATATTTGTGTGTGTATGTGTGTGTGTGTGTGTGTGTGTCCCTGCGCTTCCGTGCTCACATGTATGCCAATAATTGGGCTTGATCTCAGGGCCTGAGCATTATCCCTTAGCCTTTTCACAAAAGGTTGGTGCTCTACCAATTGAACCATACCTCTATTTCTGGCCTTTTGCTGGTTAATCAGAGGTAAGAGTCTCATGGACTTTCTTTTCCTGGCTGGCTTTGAACTTTGATCCTCAGGTTTCAGCCTCTTGAGGAGCTAGGATGACAGGCATTAGCACTCGGTTTGGTCTCTTTTTAAATATAAATACCTCTCCCCATCCCCCCTCTTACACAAAAACAATCATAGGGAGTCCACTGCTCCTTGCCCTCATGGTTTTATTCAACAATGTTTCTGGAGATTCTCTTAGTAGCAGAAGGTGAACTTCCTTTCACTGTATACAGTTGCATAGTTTCCCTTTGCATATTGTACTGGGTCTTATGGAGTCTTTTTTGATGACCCTTGTATGTCTCCACTGTTTTGCTACTAAAATCCTTGCTGTAATGAGTAATATAGACACATTATTTTATGTGTGAGCAGATGAATCTGAAGGCTAGCTGATCCCAAATGAGAGGATCTAGGTTTTGTAGGTAAGACTGAAGGGATATAGAGGCTCTCTCCCCCCTTGGCTTACAAATACTAACACCTTTGTTCTTGGCTGAGGTTTAAACCTTCCATTGGGCTGACAATGAACCACTAATTTGATTTTCTTTGTGTGTGTGTGTGTGTGTGTGTGTGAGAGAGAGAGAGAGAGACAGAGAGAGACAGAGAGACAGAGAGATAGAGAGAGAGAGTTCTGGGGCTTGAACTCAGGGCCTGAGTGCTCTCGCTTAGCTTTTTTGTTCAGGCAAGTGCTTTACCACCTGAGCCACAGCTCTACTTCTCGCTTTTTGGTGGTTAATTAGATGAAATGTTTCACACAAACTTTCCTGCCCAAGTTGACATCAAGGTGGTATCCTCAGATCTCATTCTCCTGAGTAGTCAGAATTACAACCACAAGTGCCTGGCACTGCTTTGATTCTTGTCGTCATTTTTTTTTCTTTTTGCCCTCTAATTCCCTTAGAATCTCAAAAGGGAAAATAAAAATGAGTGGCCAGGCAGGATTCTGGCATCACAAGGCCTCTAACCCTAATGTCATCAATTCTGGTTTTAAAATCCTATATTCTTTGCACTATACTATCAAGGGATAATTTAGAGTTGAAGCTTGGGCACACAGAAGCAGTTGAGAAATCCAGAAATGGCCAAATGCCATTTGGGTGATATTTTTAGTTACCTAAATAAACCGTATTTCCACAGTATCTGCAGAGCTTATGATTTGTGTGCAGTAAATAAAATGATGGAATACCACAAGGGAGCCTGGCCAGATGACTCCATTTGTGTGCATTCTGTTCCACAGGAATTCCTTCAACAGCAGACAGGCTCTGTGTGAATCAGGAGCTGCTCTGCCCCTGCCCCGCTTTCTCTCCTGTTTTGCTCCCTCCATGCCCATCTCACCACACCACGCAGAAAGCAGCTTCCAGGGGAAAACTAGGATGTGAACTAGCAGGCAATCACTGAGCAGAGATGCAAGTTTTGCTTCCATAGAAAGTCTTAGCACTACGATGGGAGGAGTATATTAAGTAGTATTTTCCAAAATTATTTGAAAATTAACCATTTCTTGGGGGGGAGGGTGCCTGTACTGGGGATGGAACCCTGGCCTGAATGCCTGTCCCTTAGCCTTTTTACTCATTGTTGGTGCTCTACCACTTGAACTGCAGCTTTACTTCTGGCTTTTTGCTGGTGAATTGGAGATAAGTGTCTCATAGACTTTCCTGCCTGGGCTGGCTTCAAACTATGCTTCTCAAATCTCAGCCTCCTGAGTAGCTAACATCATAGGCATGAACCCCAGGCACCTGCCACAAGCTTTCTTTTTTAAAAATACATGTGAAAAATTACCTTGAAGTAGTTGTGCCAATGAGTTTCCATTCAACACAGCAGTTTATAAATGCAATGCATCTCCATCAGCATCACCCTTTCATCATTCTCCCCCAGCCTTTCTTTTTTTTTGTTAACTTAAAGAACAGCTGTTAATACCTGTGCCAATTGTCAGTCTTTCAGCTTGTACATGCCCTGGTTGGTGCCTTGATTTTGTGCTGGAATGCTTCCCCTGGATCCACTGGTATCATAATGATAAGCTTTCCAGTGGAGGGTGCTGTGAGGCTGTGCAGGAGCAAGGGGCCTCTCTTCTGAGCATTGGTGTTGGTGTGGGCTGGACATGTGGAGGATCCAGGTGGAGCTCAGCTCAGTGAGTCTCAGCAGCACCCTTATGGGTAGCTTCATGACTTGTTTTCTGAAGGGGCCATACTTGTGATGGGCTGGCGCAGGACCTGAATGACTTCCCTACGAGTTCTGCTGTACTCCCTTGTAGCTGGTGCCCTTGAGGCTTTGTCCACTAGTAACAGTCCAGTCAGCTTTCAAGCAAATTCAGAGGCATCCTCCTTCTACTGCTATTCTGGGATGGAGCAATTTCCAGCTTGCCACCATGGCCCTGATCTGAGTGCAGATCAGTTCTGGTCCACTTGATCGCCAGGATAACCGTCCAGTGGGGAGGGGCCACATTCTCTCCAATTAGGCTGCATTCCAGCCTTGGGAAGCCTTCCTCTCCCATATTGGTCCAAGTTCATTTCTTGTTTATACTCACTTCCTTCATTTTTTTGCTTCCTTTCTTGCTGAATAAATGGAGAGATAATTCAGGTACCATAACGTTTACCATTTCACCATGCAGAATTCAGTGTTTTCTAGTATATTTACCAAGTTGGGCAACACAATGTAACCCAAAAGATCTTTTTTATAACCCTCAAAAGAAACCCTGTATTCATAAGCAGTTAGTGCCCATCTTACCTCCCTACCACAAATCTATTTCTTATCTCTGCCTTTTCTGGAAAGTTCGTGTTACATGAATTTTTGTGCTAGACATCATTCATTTGGCATAATATATTAAAGGCTCAGTCATGTTATAGGATGTATGGGAATTTCATTAGTGGCTAAATAATACCATTGTACAGACATACCGAATTTTTTGTGCCAGTCCTGGGCATTAACTCAGGGCTTGGGTGCTGTCTCTGAGTTTTTTTGATCAAAAAAGCTTGAGCCACAGCTCCACTTTTGTATTTTTTTGGGTAGTTAATTACAAATAAGAGTCTCATGGACTTTACTACCTGGTCTGGCTTCGACCAGTGATCCTCAGCTCTCAGACTCTTGTGTAGCTACGATTACAGGCGGGAGCCATCAGTCCCAGAAATGTACCATATTTTGTTAATGTACTCACTAGTTGATTAACATTTGGGCTGTTTCCACTTTTTGGTTATTGGAAATCATGCCACTGCTATCCATGTTCATGTACAAGTGCTTACATATATTCATATTCATTTTTCTTGGACATATACCCAGGAAGGGAATTTCTGGGCCATCTGATTATTTAACTTTGGATTCACCCAACACAGAATATCAGATGGTCAGCTGCCTAAGAAAAGATTGAGCCACCTCTCTTTATAATGAACAATAACCTTGCTCTGTATAAAACAGAAGCTGACGAATTGTTGGGAAGTGCAGACAGCATAGGCCTTGGAGCCAGGCAGGACAGTCAGATTTTACATTTGCCATTTGTATTTGAGATGTGACTTATGTCTGGGATCCAGCCATAATTACCATTGTTAGCTGGACCATTCAGGTAGCAGAAAGATCAGAGTATCATTTATGCTGCTTAGAGATTGAATGAAAAAAATTCATTTTTCTGTAACTCAATGTACTAAATTTTGTTTTGCTACTCATGAAAATGACTCTTTTGGTTAGTTAAGTAATCTGGCTAGGATAAAAATAACCACAGACCCACCACAGATAGATTGCTTTTGAAGACAATTGGTTCACAAAACACATATCCAATCAACACTAAAAGTATGTCAATGGCCCTTTGTGTTCAGTTGAAGTGGATTTCCAGAAATCCACAATGATGCCATCTATCACAATATGAGAGAGCAGGAAACAAGGCCAAATATTGTTGGGCAAGGAGATGACAGGCCCACTAACGTAAAGCTGAGAGGAGCTCAGTTTTCCATATCTGTTATGTCAAGGTAACTAAAATGAGTTCCTGTGTCTTCTCCTCAATATATATATATTAATAAATTGTGTGTATGGTATATTGAGGTACACTCTACCATCATTCACAGCGTGTGATTCCAAGCAAGCCAGAAACAAATTTAAGAGTAGCTGTGAGATCATTTAGCCTTTGTAAATTCTCAGCAATTTTCTTCCCCTCAATCAGAGGGCTTTCTACTGGTGAAAACATTTCATACAGTAAATGCATTAAATGTTTTCTCAGATTTTACTATTCAAGTTAATGCTTCTACTTCCTTCATGGGGTTCTTGACTGATGCAAGAGTGATTTTCATGTGGGAGGCACGATTGCACACAGTGTCTAAGCGCTTCCAGCAGCCTCCCTTGGCGCCATCCTCTGAACCTGCAAGTTATTAGAACTGGAGCAAGTCTGTGATTGAAGCAGGGCCGTGCTCTGATGCACTTTCTCCAGCTGTGGAGATTCCTAGGACTTATCAGTGTCCCATAGAAATGAATGTTTAATAAAGTTCCTATTAACTATGCAGGCAATAGAGAAAAATATCCTGTGCAATAGAGGTGTGTGCATATGAATGACACAGAATTACAGATACTCAAACCATTTATAATCTCTGTGCACTTTCTATGCTGCAAGTAGATCACACTGTGACCTTACAAATCCAGATTATTTTTTTCTTTTTTTTATTGTGAAAATACTATACACAGGGGTTACAATTACATGGGCAACATGTAATTGTAACCCCTCTGTACAGTATGTTCACAAATAAAATAAAAATAAAAAAAAGAAAACAGAAAATGGTGGAGCACAAGGTGTGCTGCATGTGCTGTTTTCCAGTGTGCTTTGGTACCATATGTATAACTGTAATAAAACTTTAATAAACAAAAAAAATTACATGGGCAAGATAATGAGTACATTTCTTATCAAGCATTATAGCCTCCTCCTTTGTTTACCCTTCACATCCCACCTCTCCACCCAACCCTCCCCCCCCCACCAAAGTTGTAAAGTTAGTTTTCAATGTAACAACTTGTACGTATCATTGTTGCAATGGGTCCACCTGTATCCCTATTTAAGCTATTTGTTTTGTCCCTTCCCCTCCACAAATTATACCAACATCAAATACAGTGAAAGCAGGGGTTATACGGTGGGGGAGGAACATACAAAGCAACAAAGAAATAATCTTATAAATGTGTTAGAAACAATCGCATGAAAGAAAAAAACCAACAAATCCAGATTATTATGCAACCAAGGAATACTCTTGGGAAATGAAGATGGTAGTCCTATAGATGTCTGTCCATATATTCCTCATGAGTAAAAGTTCACTGAAATACAGGTTTATTTTAGGGTTCATGGATGATTAGTCAAATGCTTTAGGAAACCTGCAAAGTGAAATTCTCAAATGCTCCAAAGACAGTGCAACAAGAATGATCGTACCTCTCATATTACCTAGTTTATATCATAAAGTGTATATAAATATGTGCCAAACATTGCATGCTAATAGTGTAATATGAAAGGTTTTTTTGCGCCAGTCCTAGGGCTTGAACTCACAGCTTGGGTGTTGTCCCAGAGCTTCTTTTGCTCAAAGCCAGCACTCTACCACTTGAGCCACAGCACTACTTCTGGCTTTTTCTGAGTACTTTATTGGAGATAAAAGTTTCATGGACTTTTCTGCTTGGTCTGGCTTTGAACCATGATCCTCAGATCTCAGTTTCCTGAATAGCTAGGATTACAGGTGTGAGCAACCAGCACCAGCCTTAATCTTGTTTTGATAGTTTGTATGTTCAATGTATAGAGGAACGAGATTCAGTTCTCAGTATACAGAAAGTTCAGATAAGAGATATATATATAAAGACTTAGAAATACTCATTCTGCTCAACATTGGGACATGATAAATTATATAGGATTCTAGACACTCACACACTGAGGCCAAAGAGGAGATGCATAGGAATGGTGGACAGAGACTCAATAGCTATGTGCAGATGATTATAGAAAATAATATTTCATGACATGAACTCCAAGAAAAGAAAACAAGAGCTAATTTTAGTTGCCATTGTAGCTGTTTTTTCCCCTTTTCCTTTTGACTTGTTTGTTTGTTTGTATTTGGGAAGGTAAGGGGGCCACAGCAAAGGTGGAACAAGGGTAAGCAAATTCCACAGTGGTATACACTAGACACTATGTGGAAAATGAACTGTATATCTTGTGGGTGGGGATGGGAGGGAAAAACTGGGAGAAAGTGAGGGAAGGGGAGACAGGGTTCAAAAAGAATTATTACTCATTACCTAATTCATGTAATTGTAATCCCTCTGTATATCAACTCTACAATAGCAATAAATAAAAAAAACAGCAAAAATCATGTGTCAGACAATCATGAAAAGCTATTTATTGCAGGTAATCTTAAAAGTTTTCTGTTATATTCATATTCATATATCACAATAAAATTTACCACCTCTCCTCTTCTGCATTGTGAGATGTGATATTGCAGACTTCCTAAGTAATTATGGGGAATAAGACAAGGTCTAGGTGAATCATAGGGAGGAAGATTCACAAAGTATGAACAATAGCAGACGTATAAACAATCAATGGTACCTTGAGTTTTTAAGAGAAAATGCAAACATTCACCATATTATCAACTAATGTATTTGAAATTCGTTTTACGTCACAGGTGGCAGAATTTTCTCTAGAATGCCACAGTGGCTGTTTTATGATTTGTGGACCACATGGTCTCCATCATCATAACTCCTTTCCATGGCTGAAGCAGAGAAGCCACTGTAGACTATGTCTACCTGAGTGAATATGACTGTCTGCCACCAAATTTCAATTTTTAAAAGTGAGTGAAGGAGGCCAGGCACCGGTGGCTCACGCCTGTAATCCTAGCTACTCAGGAGGCTGAGATCTGAGGATCATGATGAAAGCCAGCTTGGGCAGCAAAGTCTGTGGGACTCTTTTCTTCAACTAATCACCAAACAGCTTGATTTGGAGGTAGAGCTCAAGTGGTAGAGTGCCAGTTTGATTGATAAAACTAAGGAACAACACCTAGGCCCTGGGTTCAAAACCCAGTACCGACACTCCCACACAAACTCACACACACCCCTGCCCCCCCTCCCCTCAAAATGAGTGAAAGGCCAGATGCAATCTTCTAGAAAAAGAGACTCTGGACCCTTAATAAGAGATGTGTTGATCCCTAGAAATTTTCCTGGTTGCAGTAGTTTAGTGTATAATTTGATATATTAGAATCATCTGAGGGCAAACTAAAAAATCCAACTGCTCACTTTGCATCCTATACTAATTAAACGATCATCTATGTCATGGGACCCCAGGAATCCATCCACTTTTAGAGACTCTCTAGGTGTTTCTGTCATGAAGCCTCCATTGACAAACACTGGTTGAAGTATTGCCAGACTAATCTTATTTCTTTTTCTTTTCCATTTTTAATTGTAAAGGTGATGGACAGAGGGGTCACTGTCACATAAGTAAGGTAATAAGTGTATTTCTTTTCAAACAATGTTACCCCCTCCCTCATTTTCTCCCACTTGCCCTCCCCCTGACTCCCCTCCCACTAAGGTGTAAAGTTCATTTACAACATAGGGTCTAGTGAGTATGGCTGTTGCATTGGATCACCTGGGTCCCACCATTTCTGTGATTTCCCCTTCCTTTCCCAAACCACATATACTTATATACAAGACAAAGGGTACCAAAACCAAAAACAGGGAATAAACGAGAGGAAAAAAAATGAAAGAAAAAAATAAATAACTGCAAACAGTACACTAAAACAACAAAAACAAAAGAAAACCCCTCGTGTTTCTATATCTTGGAGTTCATTTCAATTAACATCATTTTATATGGTCATATGTACATAGCTATTGAGCTATTGTGATCTTCTGCTAGGACTATCCTAGACATACACTAAGTATTACAAATGAGGGAAACCATGGAGCCTATGTTTCTTTGGGTTTGGTTGTCTTCACTTAATACGATTTTTTTCCCAAGTCTTTCCATTTCCTTAGGAATGGGATGATGTCATTCTTTCTGATGGAAGCATAGAATAACAGATGCTGGAGAGGATGTGGCCAAAAGGGAATGCTACTATACTGTTGTTGGGAATGTGAATTTGTTCAACCACTCTGGAAAGCAGTATGGAGGTTCCTTAAAAGACTAAACATAGAGCTTCTCTATGACTCAACAGTCTCACTCCTGGGCCACAAACAAGGCCATACTAGAGCTACCAGCACAAATAAGTTCATTGCAGCATTATTTACCATAGCTAAGATATGGAACCAACCCAGATGCCCCTCAGAAAATGAATGGATGAAGAAAATGTGGCATATATATATACACACACATACATACATACATACAATGGAATTCTATGCTTCTATCAGAAAGAATGACAACTCATTTCTTTTTATTGAAAAGCTTCCAATAACCTAATGCTGGCAGTTCCATGCCTGTAATCCTAGCTACTCAGGAGGCTGGGATATGAAGATTGTGGTTCAAAGCCAGCCTGGGCAGGAAAGCTCATGAGACTTTTATCTCCAATTAACTATCAGAAAACTGGAAGTGGTGATGTGGCTCAAAATGGTAGAGTGCTAGCTTTGAGTAAAAAAGTTCAGGGACAGCGTTCAGGCACTGAGTTCAAACACAGGGCCAGAGCTTCTAGGGTCCCATGATAGAAATGAGGGAAACAAGAGGAAAAAGAGGGGAAATCATGTTGGACACTGGTGGCTCCCGCAATCCTAGCTACTCAGGATGCAGAGATCTGAGGATCATGATTTAAAGCCAGCTGGCATGAAGTCCATGACTCTTCATTTCTCAGCACCCTCCCTGTCTTGTTCTTAAGAACTCTAGTGAGTGAGGACAATTTTCCTAGCTACTAGCATAAAGTGAACAGACAAGGTACAAAGTCCAGGGTTAATAAGAAGCACTATTGAATTCTTCTGAGGAAATTTCGGAAGTAAATTTCCTGGGAAGATTTTAGCTTATCTTTCATACTAGGGAAATGTCAAGCCACTCTAATAATTAGCATTATTAAAAGCCATGGTGAAAGGAGAAATGTGGCTTTCATATCTTTTTGCTTTTGTTCTTGGGAGCTGCCATCTTAATCATTGTCTATATAATTTTTATTCTCTCTGTTCTTGGTGTTCTCTCTGACATTAAGAAAATCTTTTCCTCTATGGAATGAATGTCATTTTGTTAAAACTGAATTATTCTTTGCAATTAAGGTGAATTTTTATCAAAGGGTTCTGATGATTCACACAGCAGTCCCATAATGCAATGCTCCATTGGAAGCCATTTTTATTTGCTTGGACTATTAACTGGTTTACAGTTAAAAAACAAAACAAAACAATAAATAAGCACTGTCTTTTCCCCAGAGAAAACTGCTCTCAGAATCGGCAGGATTGAGCATAGATAATAGGAAGAGACAATATGATCATCTTGAATGTAACCAAGGACCTATTTAGAATATAGTTTGTCTGGCTAACCTGGGAACTGTGGGATGCTCTAGAAACTGTTCCTGAGATTTAATGGCATGTTGAGAACTTAGGATTGTTGCCCAGAAATTGACTGTTCCAGAGGGATGATCTACCTATGTAATAGCCCTTTTTAGGTCTATAAGTATATCCTTTAGGCAAAGGAGGGACTCACTCTGAATCAAAGGCAGGATTTCTCAATGAGGACACTTGACATTTTAGATTGAATAACTGTGTCACAGTGGGGCTGTCCCGTGCTTTGGAGGACATTTAGCAGCATCTCTGACATATACCTAGTAGATATCAGCACTGTCCTCCAAGTGTGGCAACCTTAAATGCCTTGAGACACTACTCAATTTCCACTGTAGAAATGCCTAACCTCTGTTGAAAACCATTGACTTAAAAGCACATGTAATTGTCCCAGTATAGTTTTAGGTCTTGAACACTTTTCTTCCAACAGCTGTATAGCCTGAAGAATCCACTAGAGGGGTGAGCAACAAAACTGCTAATTTGAGCTTGCTCAATGGGGGTGTCAAGGAGGGAGCTGGTAGAAACTAGGGGGAGGGTATTTTGTGAGCATCGATGAGAGCAAGTCCTAGAATTCTAGAAACTTTAGGGAAATAACCACCAGGAAGAACATACTGCAAACCCCAGGAGCTGAGATGACTGTGACTATCAAGTGATGGGCTTCATCACCCAGGGTGAAATATCCTTCAGTGAGGAGGAGTTTATACATTCTCTTCTGATTTCTGGCAGTGGTGTCCTTAAAAAGAGATGATTGGTCTTGATTTTTCTTGAAAAGTGATATAGCATTCAGTTCAATAAGCATTTATTTCATGGCTACTTTGTTATGGGAAAATTGCATCAATAGCTACTTTTAAAGTTTGCATATGTGTTAAAAGCTTAGTCCCTGGTGTGGTACTATTGGAAGGTGGTGGAATCTTTAAGAGGTGGGACCTAATGGAAGGACATTAGATCATGGAGTATATGACAATGAAGAGGAGAAATAGGGCCCCAGTGTCTATACTCCCTCTGCTTCCTGGCTGCAAAGAAGTGAGCAGCTTCCTCTGCTCTGTACTCCTACCTACCATGATATACTGCTTTACCATAAGCTCGAAAGCAATGGGGCCAAAGACCATGGACTAAAACCTCTAGAACTATGAGCCACAAACAAACTTTTCTACAGTTTAAGGTTGATTATCTTTGATATTTTGTTACAGTAATTAAAGGTTGACTAACATAGACACAGATTATTTGCGATGCTTTTGAATAGTCCCTTTCTATACTGATTGGACATAGCCATGTGATTTGCTCTGGCCAATGAATCAATGGCAAATTCAGTCATTTGACTTGGATCCAAGCAGAGACCTGAAAAGCTCTTGCTTATTAGAGGCTTATCTATTCTTGAGGGTCTTAGGACTCTGGCATTCCTGCCATGGAAATGAGAATAGACCTGTGGCCTCCTGTTGCTCTAACTGACATCCAGAAACTAGAATGTTTATCTGACCATCACATCACACCTAGCTAAGTAGAGCAGAAAGCCAAATTGGCAATCCAGAAAATTGTGAGTGACATAGCTGGTTGTATTTTTGAGTTCACTGAATCTCATGGAGGTTTGTTATGTAATGAAAGCTAATAGAAGCACATATAGATAGCATATAATTTTTTTCTTCAAGATTCCACAATAACTTGCTCCCATGGGAGACTGCTTGGATAATCGGACCTTCAGAACCATAGCAGACAGTGATATCTGTCCCTCACATCTCCTCCCCTTGCAAGAATACTAATTAAAAGCATGAACCTGAAAACCAGAGTACTTGGGTTCAAATACCAATGTCAATACTTAATAGCCACGTAACTCAGGTAGGCCATTGGTCTTTGTGTCTCTATTTCTCTATTTTTTTGAAAACAAGTATAACAGGCCTACCTCATAGAGGCATTATGGATATTCATAGATGCATATTTCTTATAATATAGCCTATTATTCTGTGCTTTGAAACCACTAGCAATATGTAGTTGATCTAAAATACAATCAACATTAAGATTTTTTAACAATGCTTTCCTCAAAATATAATAGAAATACACATTCTTTGTGGAAAATCAAAGAAAAAACAGGACCACTATAGAGAAGGCAACAAAATATTATCCCTTTGACTTTGTATCACTTTTAGCAATAACACATTTTATTTTAAATCTAGTTACTCTGATCAGAAAGGTCATTCAAGATACTCAGGGAATAAAGGTATCAAGTGCTTAGCCAGGCAAAGCCATTTATATAGACTTTACTGAGTGTACATTTCTCTAGTTGGATTGAGGGAGATCAGGTAGTTCCTTGTTCTGAAGTAACTATGAGATAATTTTCAAGTCTCAAAAGACCAGATGAAACACTAGAACAAAGTACAAAAGAAAGATAGCTTTAGAGGCAAGGATTTACAATTTTGTATCTTTGGCACATCAGTAACTAAAAAGCATGCTCTTTCATTTATTTATTTATTTTGTCTGTCCTGAGGCTTGAACTCTGGGCCTGGGTGTTGTTCCCTGAGCTTCTTTTGCTCAAGGTGAGTATTCTACCACATGAGCCACAGCGCCACTTCTGGATTTTTTGAGTAGTTTATTGAAGAGTCTCTCAAAGTTTCCTGCCTTGGCTGGCTTCGAACTGTGATCCTCAGATCTCAGCCTCCTGAGCAGCTAGGATTGCAGGTGGGAGCCATGTCATTTAAAAACTTTTGAAAAATAATTTTGTTATTACTAAGGTGTTGTACAGAGGGGCTACCATTTCATAAATCAGATAATGAGTACATTTTGTTTGTGGACAGTGTCACATCTTCCTTCACTTTTTAAAAAGGTTTTATAAATCAATATTTTAATTGATAAAACATGATTATATACAATTCTGAGGTACAATGATATGTTTAGACATATGTGTACAAAGTTGAATGTTTATACCAAGTTAATTAACATATATCTCATCTCACTTAATCACTATTTTGTGGTGATATAAGCAAGGGAAAACCTAAATAAACCCTCTAGCTCCACTTGCTCTTAGTTGATTTTAAAAGTCGCTAATTTTGGAAGTCACACATCTGAGCAATTATTAGTCTCTCACTAGCTTTGCTGAGATGACACCTTTGACTGAAGCAACTGGATGGGTTAAAAAGTGTTCTGTGACAAGTTACATTTTGCTATCTTGCCTGGTGAAAGTTACCTTTCTGCTCCTTTCCCCTGTCCTTCAGGAAATAGTTGCTACTCATGATGCACCACTAGGATCAATGATGCCCTTTGTATGCTAATGATTAATGGCAGAGTTAACTGTTCCCAGGAAAATGAGCTAAGTAGACAGAAGCCTTAAGAGTTTTTTAAGCAGGAATTTTCTTCTAGATTTACAGAAAGAACATCTGGTGACCTACACCTAATAGCAGTCTGTGAATCAGAAAAGCAGACCACCCAAAATTTATAACCACCCTGGTGTCTGCTATCTGATATGTCTTCCCACAGCTCCTTAAATAAGCCTCCAATCCCTAAGCAAGATGGTCTTTGTTGGAGATAGACTCCATCTTTAATTTTGTTAGCTTTCCACATTGCTCCTTGTTCTACCAACTTGTCCTGGGGCCTTTTGTCTTCTTCAGTGATGATCAATGACCTTGAGTTTGTGATTACAGAAAGACATTTGAAATTTATTCTCTTATGAAATGTATGATACATTATTGATGATAGTCACTCCTTTGTGCAATAGATCTCAACACACATTTCTCCTGTCTGTCTGAAACCTTGTACCCTTTGACCAACAATTCCCTTCTTCTTCACTTCAGACTGTGTACACTGTGTTAGTCAAACTTTTCATCACTGTGACAAATATCTCAAAGAAGTGGTTTAAGGGAGGGAAAATTTATTTTGCCTCATGGTTTTAGTCCAGAGGCACCTGGCTCTATTGCTTTGGACCTTAAGTAAAGATAGAACATCATAGCAGAGAGGATGTGATGGAGCAGAGCTGCATATCTCATGGTAGCGATACTCTCATGGTAGACAGGAAGTCCCTGGAACAATATATATCCCTCAAGAGCACATCTTTGGTGACCTACCTCTTCCAACTAGGCCTTCCCTCAGAAAGTTTACAATATCTCCCAAGAATGCCATCAAATTACAAATGGATCAATGAAATAACCCATTGATGAAGGTGCTTCCCTAGAACCCCACCTCTGAACATGGCATTGAGGGCCAGGCTTTTTAACATGAGCTCCTGGGGAGCATTTCAGATTTAAGCATCCAGTAATCCTTACTCTACTCTCTACTTCTATGAGTTCAACTCTTAGATTTCCCCATGTAAATGACATTATGTGGTTTATGTATTTCTCTGTCTGGTTGATTTCACTTATCATACTGTCCTCTAGGTTCATCCATGTTGTAAAAATGGACTTAATTTCCTTCTTTTTAAAGACTGAATTGGATCACATTGTGTATGTACCTGTGTATCCACTGATGGAAACCTGAGGTTGATTTCATATCATGGCTATTGTTAATAATGTTAATTCTAGAATGAATGTGAAAGTGCAGATATGCCTTTGATATGTTGTTATCGATTTCTTGGGCATACTTGATAACTCAAAGTGGGATTGCTAGGTTTTATGGTAATTTTATTTTATTTTTAAAAGTTTTTTTAGGGGGGCTGGGAAGGTGGCTCAATGGTAGAGCACTTGCCTTGCATGCATGAGGCCCTGGGTTCAATTCCTCAGCACCACATAAGCAAAAAGAAAAAA
>NW_012267366.1:4913061-4936533 GCF_000151885.1 Dipodomys ordii | reverse complement strand
AGAAAAAAGCCAGAAGTGGTGCTGTGGCTCAAGTGGTAGAGCGCTAGCCTTGAGCTGAAGAGCTGAGGGACAGCGCCCAGGCCCAGAGTTCAGGCCCACGACCGGCCCCCCCCCCCAAAAAGTTTATTTTAGGAACCTTTATACTGTTTTCTGTAATGATATATTAATTTACATTCTCATTATCAATGCATAAAATTTCCCTTTTCTCCACATCCTCAGCAACATTTGCAATCTTACATCTATTTGCTAAGAGTCATTTCAATATATTCTCATGTATTGCTTTTCTTGTTGTGTGATGTAGCTCAATAACGTTGAAAGGGCAATTGCTATTCAATTGCCTTTTAGAGTGGTACAACAGCTCATCAAGTTCACTCAGGTTGTTATTGGTGGAGCTGAACTCATGGCCAGGGCCACTGCCCTAAAATCCAGTGGTATTTTATGGCTGACATATTTTACTTAGCCAAATGTTTTTTGAGGTTCACTTATGTCATAGCATGGATCAGTACTTTGTTCCTCCATATTGCTAAATGGAATAGCAACATATGGATATAGCACATTTTGTCTATCCACTGAAGAACATTTGGGTTTGGTTATAAGCATTTTAAAAGGTATATATCTATGTAGACATACTGTTCATTAACTTCTGTTAAGCAGAAGTCAATGGGATGGGAAGTGTTGGTTCATATAGTGACTCTATGTTTAACACTTTGAGAAACTGCAAGACAATTTACTGAAGCAGGTATATCACTTTACAAATCTATAGTCCCCAGGTTTTTTTTTCTCATACCATCACCTATACTTCTTATTGTCTATCTTTTAAGTTAGCCTTTCCAATGAGTGTAAAGTAGTATCTTATTTTGTTTTTCATTTGCATTTTTCTAATGAATACTTTGGTTGAGTATCTTTTCATCTGTTGTTTGCTATTTGTTATGTGTCCTTTGGTGAAATGTCTATTCAAATGTTTTGCCCATTTAAAATTTGCTTAGGGCCAGGGATACACTTCAGTTGGAGAGAACTTCTGTAGTATGTGCTAGGTCATGGATTGCATTCCTAGCACCAAAAGAAAAGTAACTTACTATATTAAAAAAAACTTACTATATTAAAAAGTAACTTACTATATTAAAACTCAGTAAGTATAATTCCCTTGGAATGAGAGAATGCCACATTTGGATGTCTAGAGGTTAAATATGTTTACAGCATATATCTTATGAGAAGGTTAAAGAGGAAGGCATGGCCTTGACCCTGTAAAACTGTACTGTTTAATTCAGTGATCCCTAAACACAAGGGGCTGTGAAGCATGTGAAATGTGGTCAGTCCAATTTGACATGTGCTGTAAGGGGAAAATGCATATGAGGTTTTAAAGAATATGAAGAATGAAATGACAAGTATCTTATTAACCATTTTGCAATTACTAATTATATACTGAAGTGATATTTGGATATATTGATTAAAATAGTTCTATTAGAAATTTCATATTTGTTCATGTAGTGTTCAATATATTTCACTTGTCTAACACTATTCTAGAACCTTGATCCATCAGGAATTTGGATGTTGACATGTAGAGAAATTGGGAGGCACTTGATGGACTTTAAGCATGGGGAAATTATGATCATGTAAAACAAAGAGCTTACTTTGAATGTAGTGTGGAGGGAGAATGGATCAGGGGACAAAGGGAGATATCAAGAAACAGAGTAGGTAGTTTCATAACACTCCAGGTGATAAACGAATATGATTACAATTTTGGAGAAAATGTAGAGAAATTACATAGGAAATGTTTGTCAAGTTTGGTTGTAAGTTATAAGTTTGGTCAAAGCTAATGTCAGGAGGAATTTCCTTCACCAGGGAGGTACTCAAAATTCTGGTTTTTCTCCACCCAAAAGGTGAAGACCATGGGTTACCTGAAGCATGTATAATTGTTCAAGGAAAGAGCCACTCGCAAGATACTGTATTCTGGATAAGATGTACAGATAGACATAGAGATTTAGTTCAGACATGGATTGAAGGGAACAATTAGAGAGTTTGGAGTGATATGATCATAAGATCCTTGCACGTTCATTGAAAGACATCTTCTGCAACATTGATTTAAATGATTCTTTATTGTTAGGGATTTTCATCGTTTCCAATTTTCTCTAATTTTAAATGAGAGCAACCAATGTTGTTCAGAATTTTGTTGCATCCTTCATTTATTTTCTTAAGAAAAATTCTTTTTTTTAATTCAATGCTTATCGTTATTATAAAGGTGATATACAGAGGGGTTACAGGTACATAAGTCAGGTATACAGTCTAAGAAAAGTTTAAGTCCTGGGCCAGGGGCCAACTGTTACCACAGCTCTTAATATGTAGTGCCAAACTGCTTTCCAGAATGTTGGATTAACTTGTATTACTTGCCAGCTGTGTATAAGAGTTCATGTTTCCTTCGATTTGTGCCAGTCCTTGGCAAGGTTACTCTATCTTGAACTCTTTGGGGGAGGGATGTTGAGATTATATCCTAAGACTTGCATACACTAGGCAAACATCTTGAACCATATCCCCAATGCTCCCTCTCCTCTCTCCCTCTCTCCCTCTCCCTCTCCCCCCCTCTCTGTGTGTTGAGAAGAAGTACTAAGTATTATTTTAGAATAAGTTTTATAGAAATGGTTTCAAATTGGGCACCAGTGTCTCACACTTGTTATCTTAGCTACTCTGGAGGCTGAGATCTGAGGATTGAGGTTCAAATCCAGCCTGGCAGAAAAGTCCCTGTGAGACTCTTATTTTCAACTAACCACTCAAAAACTGGAAGTGGTGCTGTGGCTCAAGTGGTACAGCACCAGTCTTGAGCACAAAGGGGCTCAGGGACAATGCCTAGGCCCTGAGTTCAAGCCCCACAACTGACACAAAAAATTATTTCCATTTTTCTTCCTGAAATTTCCCTCTCTACTGATTGTCTATTTTCTGCATTAAACTTTGAATGAATTGCATATTTAATTATTTCTGGTTAATGCTGACAATTTATTAAGTTTGCTTATTCCTAAAGATGGGATGATCTTATCAAATTGGTTCATTATTTGATTTGCACCTTTTAAATATTTTTAAAAGGAATAAAATGCTAAGCCTAAAATAAGCATAAGAAGAGAAGCTCTGAGTGTTTTGAAGTTGTTGATATTGAACGTTGATGAATTCCTCATCAGAACATTATAATGGCTAAAACACTAAGAAACTCATACGTTAGTGTAATTATGAGGGCAGATTAGATTTTTTTGAGGGTGTAGATTTCTTTGTACATACTTCAGGATTTGGTACTAATCCTTGAAATCTTCAGACTGAGGCCTTTTCAATTTTTTCCTGGGTCTTGAACTCAGGGCCTGGACACTGTCCCTGACTTTCTTTTGCTCAAGGCTAGCACTCTACCACTTGAGCCACAGTGCCACTCTGGCTTTTTCTGTGTATGTGATACTGAGGACTAGAACCCAGGGCTTCATGCATGTGAGGCAAGCACTCTACCACTAAACCACATTCCCAGCTCCCTTTTCATTTTTTTAAACTGAAAAACCTTAAGCTATCTAGAACTTTTTGCTAGGAGAAAAATTATAGACAATTGATTGCATGTTTATACATGTTCATGCAAATATTTATACCCTTTTTCTCTGGTCTGTAGGGAGTCTTTGGATAAGTTGATGATACCAATGAGGTTCCTCAGAGGTTAAATTAAATTGAGGAGTGCTACTGCAATTTGATTATATTTTCATTTTTTGAGTTAGCCATCTAATGCAGTTTGAAGTTCTATTTTTATACACCTCTATAGGTTGCTTAAATGGCTTGTTCAAAATTCAAAAATTTTCTCTCTTGAATAATTTGCCTCAAAAGATAACCTTTCTCCTCTATGGACAAAATAGAGCTTGTGTAGAAGTAACAAAGTAAAATAGATTATAGTTTGTAACATCGAGTAGTAAAACAGAATCATGCTTTTTTATTTTACAGCTGCTCTTTTTTTTCCCTAAATGTGGAAGTCTAGAAAAGGATTGAACTGTGCTTGTAGCTTTGTACAGCAGGATGAGAATCAGGCTTGTATTACAGAGAAGGAGGGAGGGATGAAGGATACTCACAGTAAGGTTTAATACCTCCCCTACCCCAATTTTTTGACACAGACTTGCCCCCTGGTGCCTCACATTTCTGATATTAGCACTCATCGATTTTTAATTGTTCCTTATGTATTCTCCTAGAAATTTTTTCTTCCTTCTTTCAAAGACTGCAAGTTTAGTGGCTTGAAACCATAGACATAGATGACTTTTCAGTTCTAAAGGACTGAAGTCTGCTGTAGATCTAGCGCCAAGGTTGTCAGCAGGGCTGTTTCTTCGAGCAGGTGTTAGGGAAGAATCTGTTTCCTTCTAGTTTCTAGCTTCTAGAGGCTCCCTCCATCTCCACAGCCAGCAATGGTGGATTGAGTCATTCTCACATTATGTTCCACTGACCTTTCCTCTTCCACTTTTGGGGACACTTGTGATTACATTAGGCTCATCTAGATAATCCAGAACACCTCCCCATTTTAAGGTTAGCTGATTTACCAACTTTAATTCCTTTTTACTGTGTAACATACTCAGAGGTTTGGAAGATGAGCAGGTGAATGCTTTTGGGAAACTAGAACTCTGCCTGTCACAGAAGATATTGTACATGTTATTTCCTGTCATCTGGGAATAGAATCCCAAGTAACTGGAGATTGAAGCCCCTGGTGTATCTTGAGTGTCATTGTCAGCTTGAAATGGCAGCCATCACTGGGTTGATGCTCATTAGAACATAATTTTGAGAGGGTGAATATTTTATTAGGAACATTTGTATATCATTGAACATTAATTTATTAAACCAAGAAAGGTATGCAGTTATTCTGAAAATGAACTAATTTCTTAATTACATAAGTCTTAGGAGTTTCCTCCTTTCCAACATTTCTGAAAATAAATTTTAAGATAAGATACCAAGGTATAGGTCTTTAAGACTCCATTAACTGTTCAAATCTCTGAGGTTTTAGAACTTTTCTTGGCCAACAAAAAGAGTTGAAAGCTACTGTTTCCTGATAAAGAAAAAGTGTTAAGAACCTTTCTGATATAAAATTTAAATGAAGCCAATATGTGAGGTTGGGATGCTGTAAAATTATTTTCATCATCATTTTCATTGTGTTAACCAGATCTTTGGCTCTAAATCTGCTATCCTTGTGAAAATTTCATTTCAGCTGTCAGGATAATCAAAATGATTTTAAAAGCTTTCTTTGAATACTGAATTGAAATAAAATAATAAATATACGTCAAATGCCAGAGCCTGCAGAAGGAAGATACCAGATATGGGTGGGTTTTGCATTTTAAAACTCACTTTTATTGAATGTTTCACTTTGACATAACATTGGAGTAAATATTCCTGAATTATATGGTTTCAGAACAAATCAAATGAATTTTTCAATCCAAAATCAGATTTGTGACTGCTACATAATTAAAGATACAAAATGCATAATAATGTTTCATGTACTTTAATTATCTTTGGATGGTACAGCTAATGTTGTGTATTGGTATTTTTATGTCATGTTGCAGAGACAGAGTAATGAAATAATGGCTAAAAGTTTTGTCTTTAAAATTTTTGACACTACCAGGCCTATATTTCTAGAAAATTCCACCAGCTACTGATGTCTATACATGACATGATCTTATTGTTGTGTTAAAGAATGAAAATGCTGATGAAGTTGGGGTGACACAAATATGGATATGAGGAACAAATTCTGGTGTGGATTCAAAGAGCTCAGGAAAATATTGTTCAAAAGAAGCTTCTGTTTTAATACATTGCCCAGCTTTGTCATAATTATTAAATGGCTAGTGCCTATAATCCCAGCTGTTTGGGAAGCTGTGATCTGAGGGTTATAGTTTGAAGCCTGCCTGAACAGAAAGGTCTATGAACTCATATCTAATTAACCAGCAAATCCATATGCCTGCGAGCTGAATGCAAGTGAGCTATCCCAGACCAGATGAGCAATCAGCAGATCTTCAGAATTATGAATTAAATACATATTGGTTGTGTAAACCAATAGTGATTTTTCTCAATGCGGGGTTCAAACCCAGGGCCTTATACATGTGAGGCAAGTGCTCTATCATTGAGAGACAATCTCTCAGCCCTGCACCACTAGTTTTTTAGGAAGTTGTTACACAGCAAAAGCTGAGATCAGCATTTATATAAGATGATTCTGGTCTATTTTAAAATGGGAGGATCAGAGGATTCATCAAGAATGTGAAGTTAGATCAATAAAATTTGTGTGCCACCTGAAGGAGTGAGAGAATAAAATAGGGAAGAAAGGCTAAGATCATGTTGGTATTGAAAAGTATCTAGAAACCTCAAATCTGTCCCCAGTTTCTTGCTTTGAAAAATCCAAAGTATTTAAATACATCTGGCTGTTCAATTTTATTTTCTCTGTGCTAATATTGGGCCTTGAACTCAGAGCCTTGTACTCTTGCTTGGTTTTGCGATCAAAGCTAGCTAGCACTCTACTCCTTGAGAGCCACACTTCCTCTTCTGGATTTTTTCTGGTTAATTAGAGATAAGAGTCTCAGAACTAGGCTGGCTTTTAACTCTGATCCTCAGCTCTCAGCCTCCTGAATAGCTAGCATTACAAATATGAGTCACCAGTGTCCAGCTAGGTCTAGTAATTTTATTTATTTATTTAAATTGCTATTATAAAGGAGATATACAGAGAGGTTATAGTGACATAAGTCAGGTAAAGAGTACATTTCTTTTTGGATAACATCACCCTTTCCCTCGCTCTCTACCAGTTTGTCTGGTCATTTTAAGCATGTTACCAATATGAATGAAGAGTCCTGATTATGGGCAGTATTCAACCTCTGCAGCATATATCCCAGTCCGTGTCCAAATAAGTTTCAGAGGTTGGTGACTACCAGTTATCTCTGTTTTTTTTTTTTGCCAGTCCTGGGGCTTGAACTCAAGGCCTGGTCACTGTCCATGAACTTTTTTTGCTCAAAGACAGCACTCTACCACTTGAGCCATAGCACCACTTCTGCCTTTTTCCATATATGTGGTACTGAGGAATTGAACCCAGGTCTTCATGCATGCTGGGCAAGTACGCTACCACTAAGCCACATTCCCAGCCCCAGTTATCTATCTTATGTGTGATGTGCCCAAGGACCATATTGTTCCTGAAAAGTGAGGAAGCTCTTTGTTACGTATATAACTTGAACACAATGGAACCCATATGGCACTGTTACTTTCAAAGAAACAGTCCTTTGGCTGAAAACATAATTGACAGTCATTTACATCTGTACTCAGTCTCTTGAAAGAAAAATGCCAGTGGAGAGTACATTATTACTGCCAGCAAAGCTTAAAAGAGCATCCATTTTAGACATCTTTATCATTCTCCATCTTTCTAACACGCTTTGCAGTTGCACTTCTGAAAACTGGCTTTCTGGAAGTGACTCATGAAAACAGCCGATGTTCCCTTCCTACTTTCTGGTCAGTCTTTGAAAACTCTTTCCTGGAATTAAACACATGTCTATTTTATCTCTTAATGGTAAGGGTCTACTCTAGCATTTAGCCAAGAATCTCTTTGTTTTCCTCTCATCTAAATTGTGTTCACCACTGTGGTAAGCCATTCATTAACTTCCTCAAAAACCCCTAGGCTACTGGTACACAGCCACCTCCTCCTAAAAGCTAGTTCTCTTCCTCTGACCTTCATCAAACATTTGGGTATCTAGGGTGAATGATCTGGTTTTATTTGCTTTAGCATCACATTATTATCCAAGCTGTGCCCATCACAGAAGAAACAAGGTATTTAACTCTCAGTAAGATTCTCCCTGTTTAGTAATGGGAAAGGGGAAGTTGGAGAAGGTGGGTACTGGTGGTTCACACCTGTAGACCTACCTACTCAGGAGGCTGAGTTCTGGAGCATCACAGTTTGAAGCCAACCTGAGCAGAAAAGCCTGCTAGACTCCATCTCCAGTTAACCAGCATAAAGCAGAGCTGGAGACGCGGTTGCAGTTGTATAGTGCTGACTGAGCAAGCTAGTTGAGCAACTGAGAGGTTATCTTGGAGTTCAAGGCCCAATACAGACAGAAAGAGAGAAAACAAGAGAGAGAGAGAGAGAGAGAGAGAGAAAGAGAGAGAGAGAGAGAAAGGTAGGTAAGAAAGATTAAGAAAGAAATGGTTGTATGTGAAAGTGAGAAGGACAGAAGTATTCATATAAATCTAGGTTTATGTGAATTTAGATTGTGTGAGTAAAACATAATGAGAATCTCTGCAAATGAAAGAAAAAAGATCAATAATCACATACATCCAAATCTTGTGGGTTGAGTGAATTCAAAACTTAAAAACAAACCAACAACAAAACCTCTTGCTGTGGTTGCTGACATACACAACTACAGGCTACTGTTGTTTGTCAGTCCTTTTGTGTAAATTATTCTTAAATTATTTGAATTTTGAATTGTGAAAAGGTGTCCTGGAAAATACTTGGGCATAAACCAATTTTGTTGTTTGGTTTTTGTCTGCTTTTGTGTCTGAAGTGTTTGAGTGGTAGGGTGGGGCCAGGAAAGGGAGAAAAGAAAAGAGCTTGTTTTGAGCCCTTTTGAAGAGGGGGAAAAGCAGATACTGAGTGACTTCATAGCCCAGGTGACAATGAGCATCACTATGAAAGGATGAGGGCCACTATCTCCACTTTGCTGTGCTGCCCAGGGCCATGCTATAATTTTTTTTTCTTGGTCTGTCATGGGTCTGAACTCTGGGCCTGGGCACTGTCCCTCAGCTCTTCAGCTCAAGGCTAGCATTCTACCTCTTGAGCCACAGCACCACTTCTGGCTTTTTCTGCTTATGTGGTGCTGAGGAATTGAACCCAGGGCCTCATGCATGCAAGGCAAGCACTCTACCACTGAGCCACCTTCTCAGCCCCCCATGCTGTAATTTTTAAAACTGACAACTCTGGAATCAAGAGGACTCATGATCAAGGGTATTCATTGAGGCTTTTCTGCCTCTTGTAACTACAAAAATAAGGGCATTGCCCAGGGAAGCTGCAGGGGACAGGAAGAACATTGAAAACACCAGACAGTGGCTGTGGAAGACAAGCTGACTCATGGGCACAGGAGAGGTATAATTTGAAGACTTTTAGTAATATATGGAAGCAAGGAGAGTTTTTAGAGGGCCTTTATGATCAGGAAGTGTTAAATGCAGGAAGTCTGAGATGCTGATAATAGTCAATTTGAATTCATACCCTCAGGCTTCAGAGACCTGGAAATTCTTCCTAACCCTATGTACATACCAGTATAGTGATTTTCCTTATTCTTTTTCTGGACTTGGGCTACTTATCAACTCCCCAAAGGTATGATTTCTCTTTTATAGAACGAAAGCCACAATAACACCTTATTTTTTCCTGGGAGAGTTCAATGAGCTGATGTAGGGAAAGTGCTTGTATTGTAAGGGCTCAGGAAATGTGATCTGTGGTTGTGTCATTATCACACACATGGTCTTTGAAGCATATACTCTCAATTTCATAGCATCGTGGACGTTGCTAACATGGTTTGATGACCAGACTGCCTTCATATTATGAGTAATTTCTGGGTCATGGATCCCTTCTAATCTGTAACAACAGTTGTGGCAGGGGGACATGACTAACGATTCCTTGTTAATATCAAACTGTCTAGAAAGGGAACTGCCGTTGCCATCAGTGCTTTCCAATTTTCTGGTGTACCTTTTGGGAAAACAGTAACTTCGAACTCAGGAGAGATGGTATTTTATCAGGCAAGACCAAGCTATTCAGGAGAGGAGAATTACCCATATGTTCTCCTTCCCTGACCTTTTGGGAAAATGACTGCCATTTGCTTTCTTCTTCATTAAATGTCCAAAAAAAATTCTACAAAAGCAATTAACGAAAAGCTAACTATATTAAAGCCATATTTTCTGTCTTTATTACAGTCAAAATGGCAGGTCTAATGAATCCTTGAAAGTATGATTAGGGGTTTCCATGGGAACAGATGGGGAGAAGGCCAAGTTATGGACTACCAGTACTTTTCTCCCTCCTCTCTGGGACCCTAGAGATTCTGAATCTTCTAGTTCAGAGATGGTATTGGCTAGAAGTTCACTTGCCCACTCAAATATAGGTCTCCTTAGGACTCTTCCCATTTAAGGTGGGGCTGAAGAAGGCTTAAGTGACTCTTTCATGATAGTTTGGGCATTTTCCAAGATGGTATCTATTACTTTATGTAACCCTGGCAATTTGCCCTATGATAACTTGTTTCCATTCCAAAGGCAAAAAACAGATTCACAAAGCTTAAGTGGTTAGTTGGAAACAAATGGAAAGGTCAGAAGCTTCTTTCATTCAAGGCTAAGGACAGCGTCCAGTCCTTTGATCCACTGTATGGATTAGGTCTACTCTGCTCAATGTGGCTACTTGGGTAGTTGGAGGAAGTAAAGTCCTTCTCGGGAGCTGTGATGGAGAGCAGGACACCACTTTAGATGTTTCCACGAAAGGTTTAGTTGCCAAAATGGCAGACCAAACCTTGGTGGGGAAGAGAAATGTACATTGTATTTTTTATGGTTCCTGATTTTTTGTCTACTGAAATCTGTAGTTTCTCATCAATTGTGTTATTTAAAAATATTCTTTTATTGTATCTGTTAAGACAATTCTTCAATAGTCTTCTTCAATGTTACTGCTTACTTCTCATTATTAATTCCTTCTTTTGTGAGTTTTGTCTTGAGAACCTTCTATAATTTTATTTCTAATTATTCCTTATTGTAAGAAATGCTTCTCTAGAGGCACAATGGAATGGATGGGATTATGTCATACTGACCTCTCATATAAAGAATCCTATAATTCTTGCTTGAGAAGAAAGAAGTATTTGTTGATTGAAGTTGGATAGAGTTCATGAGGATCTTAGATTTTTAATTATGATGAAATAGTATTGTGATTATTTCCCAACTTCCAAATCATCTCTCTTTTCTGCTTCCAAATTGCCACTGAGCATTTCTTCCTCTGCAACATTTCTTAGCGCCCCTGTTTCTCTTTATTTCTAATATAATCCCATAAGAGTCAATGTCCATCATAGGCTCACAATGGATCATCTGCCTTCTTGATTGTTTCTCTGTTTCTTATCTTTATTCCAAAACATCCTACATGTAGTAGCATAAATAATGATTGTTTGAATTGAGATACTCTGAAGAGAATCTGAGTAACACTCAGTGACCTTTCCTACAAAACTAAAATTTCTATCCATATATTCTGTGTGTGTGTGTGTGTGTGTGTGTGTGTGTGTGTATGTGTGTGTAGTTTATTGGAGATAAGAGTCTCATGGACTTTCCTGCCCAGATTGGCTTTGAACCACAATCCTCAGATCTCAGACTCCTGATAGCTAGGATTATTGGCATAAGCCACTGGTGCCCAGCTTATCCACATATTCTTAAATCCTCAGTGTGTAAGCTCTTCCATTGAATGACTCATTTGCCATTCCACCTGGAATCCTGCTTCAGCTACATAAACCCATTTATGCTTCCTGCCCAATAAATTAACCCAAGATCTTTGAATAGCCCATTCTTCCTGTTCAGAATACTTCCCCTTCTCATTTTTATCAGGAAAATAATTGATTTAGCTTTCTCTTTTATATTAATAAGTTTTTTATTGTGAAAATACCATACAGAAAGGTTACAATTACATGAGCAAGGTAATGAGTACATTTCTTATCAAGCATTGTTGCCTCCTGATTTAACTTTCTTTTTTTCTTTTCTTATTTTTTTGGGTCCGGTCGTGGGGCCTGAACTCTGGGCCTGGGCCCTGTCCCTCAGCTCTTCAGCTCAAGGCTAGCACTCTACCACTTGAGCCACAGCACTACTTCTGACTTTTTTTTTCTTTTTGCTTATGTGGTGCTGAGGAATCGAACCCAGGGTCTCATGCATGCAAGGCAAGTGTTCTACCGCTGAGCCACCTTCCCAGCCCCTGATTTACCTTTCTTTAACCCTGTGTTTCTCAAATTTCTTTGCCATGGAACAATTGTGCTCAAAGGTAGCTATTAAAAACTGTACTGGATAAAAAGATGTGAAAGTCAGACTTTTTGTAACTGGGACAGAAACAACTTGAGAAGATTTATTTTGGCTCACGGTTTTAGAAGTATCACTTCATAGTCCTTGGTTCTTTTTATTAAGGAGTTGAATAATCTTTTAAAATGAATTATCTTTACATAGCTATACAAAGTTATAAACTGCCATTTAACAAGGCAGTTTGTGAAGACAAGTCTTTGGTTTTAGTTTCTTAGGGTCCATGGTGAGTGGGAGCAGCCTGGCTATGGGAACATGTGGCAGAGGTTGTTCACCTCATATTGGACAGGAAGGAGAAAAGGAAATGGGAAGGGAAGGGACCAGGCATAACTTCAGAATAATGCCCTCCGTGGCCTACTTCCCCTCCTAAGCCCCACAACCAAAGTTTCTACCACCTTCCCAAATAGTGCCACCAGTAGGAGACCAAGCATTCAATAGTTGATATTCAAACCATAACAAAAGACGATCTCTCAGGGCTTTTGGAGTTCTAAAAAAATTGTTTACATATAATAAGAAGAAAAGAAATAACTTGTTAACAACAACCCAGGACCTTGTAGTCTTTGGGAGGAAGAAGGAAGAAAAGGGATGCAGTGCTAAACAATAGGAACAAAATAATAACAAATACAGTCAGTAATGAGCTTTGCCTCTTTAACCTTTTACTACTGCAGTTCTTTTGAAATGTGAATGTTTACAAGACCAATGGTAGAGTGCTAGTGTTTACATTGGGATGTTTTTAAGGCAAAAAAAGCACAAAAGTCATCATTCCAGTGATAAAATATGTATCAGCATACATATTTCCCTGAACATCTCCACTCGAATGGATGTTACATGAGATAAGAGACTTATGTATGGTGTTCATCATGAGGTCATCTCACAACCAAAGGCTGTGCTAAGTGTTCAATAAATACATGAAGAATGACAACATAAATGAATAATGAAATATCTCTGTAACATGTGAAACTGTAACTCATGACTGTGACTTGCTGAAGGAGTAGCAAGAGCTCTCTATTTGCAACTTGGTGTCCATGGAGTTTGAACCCAAATCATGTTCCTTGAAATATATCCTGTGCAAAGAAGACCAGTATTTGTAGCTCATTTTAAGTGGATCATATTTGAGAACAATTGATTGAAAGAATAAATGGAGACATGGAAAAATGAAAGAACAGATGAGCCAGTATATAGATACAATGAATGTGCCTAAAAATTAACTTGTAGTATATTAATTTGTAGTCTATTATTTTCCCTTGCCATCATTTAAAGCTTTAGTGAATATGTTTGGCAAAATACTTTATCAATGTGAATGTCATTTTCTAGAACATAGAGTCATGAAAATAAATGGTATCCTTTGTACCACTTAAAATGTATTTTTATTTAGAGAATACATAGGGAAGTCCAGTTTGGGACTGCACAATGGTGCAAAACTTAGAGCTCCATTTGATGATGGCTCAGTTATAAAATGAGAATGGGACTTCTGGCAAAGATGATCAAGGAATAGGTTTGACTGTAAAATGAAAATAGATTTTGTTAAAATTATCATCACAGCAGCAAGTACTTTCAAAACTATGTTAGAGAATTCAACACAATTCAAAGGAGCACCAGATTTTGATGCTGTGTAATTATGTGTCAAATTGGTTCAAGAAGTTCAGCAAGGCTGAAGTGTAGATCCATAAGATTGCCAATAGTTTTTTTAATGAGCAGTCCAGTTATATGGGTCAGCCAAATACTCAAAAGTAGTTAGATAAGGATTCAGAGGCAAACTTCTTAAGTCTCCCAAACATAATCTGCAAATTATGTTACCACTCCTTAAAATGGAATTACCATTTTCTCTGGTAATTGGAGGCCAATTGAACCATTTAGCAAGCACTCACATTATGCATTTGGCAGTGAGCTTATACATAAAGCTGAGTGAAAACCTTCTGAAGAACAAATCTCTAGTGTTTTTATGGTTTTAAATTACTTTTCCCCCAAATTCACTACTATTTTCTTTAGAGTTGCCTCTATTTGTGATTAATAATTTAAAATTGTTGACAAATTAAGTTCTGTAGAAAATACCTTTTTGGAGAGTTCAAAACAAAATCAAATGTAACCCAGGAAAGCCTCAAACTCTCATTTCTCCTTCCTTGGTCTCCATGATGCTGGAATTATAGTCATGTACCACCATACTTGGCTTACAGACAATATTACTAATTGAGAATTTACTGTAAAGATTCTGAGCAAATTCTCCTAAGTGAGAAATATTGTGATATCAATCTTTGTATATGTTAAAATGTTTACGTATTTAAGTCCCAATCATTTTTTGTGCTGGTCCTGGAGCTTAACTCAGAGCTTGGACACTATCGCTGAGCTTTTATGCTCAAGACTATTACTCTACCAATTACGCTCCATTTCTGGTAGATTATTATTATTTTTGATGGTTAACTGGAAATAAACCTCTCATGGAATTTTCTTGCCTGTGCTATCTTCAACTGAGATCCCCCACCTCCTGAGTAGCTAAGATTACACCTGTAATTCTAGCAAGTCATATATATATATATATATATATATATATATATATATATATATATATATACACACACACACACACACACACACATATATGCATACATATAATTTTGCCTCCAAGTATCTTTCTCTAACAAATATTTTAACTTTATAATGGTGATTTATATTATATAATAATATAAGAAAATGCTTTCATTATACAACTATCATGACAAAAATTTATTTTATATGTTTAGAAGTCCAACAAACAGTTCTATAAGACAAAATTCACCTGAAAATTATTACTTTTAACTTTTCTTATGAATGTGCCACCAAATTTCAGGAGTGCAAAAGTATAGGTTTTATCAGTTTCAACCCAATTAATGAAGACTAGACACTGATGAAAGAGCAATATACAACTGGTGGGTGGAGATGGGAAGGAGGGATTGGGGGAGAATGAGGGAACATGAGACACTGTAGGAAGGAAATGCACTCATAACCTGACTCATGCAACTGTGATCTCTCTGTGCATCACTTCTATAATAACAATAAAGTAAATTAATAGTGGGGCTGGGAAGGTGGCTCAGTGGTAGAGCGCTTGCCTTGCATGTCTGAGGCCCTGGGTTCGATTCCTCAGCACCACATAAGCAGAAAAAGCCGGAAGTGGCGCTGTGGCTCAAGTGGTAGAGCGCTAGCCTTGAGCTGAAGAGCTGAGGGACAGCGCCCAGGCCCAGAGTTCATGCCCTACAACTAGACCCCCCGCAAAAAAAAGCAAATTAATAGTAATAATGAAGAATTCACCCAATTAATGAGTGTTCTTCTAAGGTTCTTTTCAGAACTTGACATATCCCAAAACACAAGAGACTGTCAAAAATAAATTATATACTCACTTGATTTGAGTTTTAAATTTTTATTTTGTTTGGTTTCTTGGGTTTGTACGGACATGTTTTCTTTTCCCCTGTTTCTGAGGCTCACTATCCCCGAGCTTTTGTACTCAAGGCTAGTACACCTCTACTTCCAGTTTTTTGGTGATTAATTGGTGATAAGAGTCTCACGGATTTTTCTACCTTGGCTGGCTTCAAACCAAGATCCAAGATAATAGCTGCTTGAGCAGGCAGGATTACAGGTCTGAGCCACTGGTGCCTGAATAGATACATTTTAATGACCATATTTACTTTATTTATCCATAGATGGCCCATTAGACAGTGATGGTAGACTTACTCTGACATTGTCATTAATATTGGGTTGGTAAATTGCCAAAACATAAGCACATTTGGTAAAAACAAACAAGCTGGATTCATCAGTAAGGCACACCCAACAATCAGGCAACTTATATCACTTATAAACTTCCATCGAACTAATTCACACACCAAAAAAGTCTAGAGTTAGAAAGTCTGGGACTATTGACCCTATAATGATACTGAGTCTACAGGCTCCATCTCTTTGCTCCGCTGTTCTCAATGTGTGGGTGAGGCCACAGGCAAGCTGTGTCTCTTTTCAAGCTGTGCACTAGGGTCAGAAGAATAACAGGACAGAGGTCACAGGATGAGGATGCTCTAGTGCCTTCTTAAATTAAGGAGTTTTCTTAGAGACTCTGTTAGCCACTTCCACCTGCCATTCATTGGCTTGAACTGAGTCATTTGATTATCCCATTTGTACAAAAGTCTTGGGAATATAGTATTTACCTGGGCTTAGTGACTTTTCTGGGAGAAAGCTGAGTTCTTTTAATAAGGAAAAGGGATTGTGAAAGGTAGAATTCTTTTCATTGCCTTTAGGTCTCTCTTGTTGTCCCACAAGATTATGGTAAAACTGGAATTGCAAAGTCAGTGCCTGTTAAAGTCACCCTAGCCAGTTCTGTCACACACCGGAGTTTTCATTTTCCCTCCAGTTGTCATGAAGTCACACTGATATACTCATTAAGAGATTGGAAGAATTTATAAGCACCTGGGGGACCCATCTCTCAAAATGTTTATTTGAAAAACCATTTAGGCAATTCAAAAGATTGCATTGTGAACAACAAACTGTGTTTTTTAGAGGGGTAGAGGGAGAGTCAAGTCATAATGCTTTATTTTGGGGATTTTATATCAACCTGTCCCTGGATAGATTTTTAACACCACAGGCAGGAAATAAAAACAAGATTTTTCTCTTGTTCTCAGAGCATTTTGGGGACAATCATATCTTTGAGACCAGGTTTAGTTTGCCTTTTTTTGTAGTTCTTTTGCAACTCTTAGCACAAGACTATTTGTGACAATGTGCCAAAGTTGGTGAGAAAAAGGATGACAAAACAGCCAACATTGCTCCTCTCCCCTAGACAAAACCCCGTTAAAGGACTTCCCAACCCCTCCACTCTTACTGCGTGTTGTCCCTCTATTCTTCTGTTTCATAGCCACTGTCTTTTTTGAGAGTTACTTTTGGGTCTATTCCCTTCCTCCACTTCTCTCTCGAAGGCTATTCTAAAATAGTCTTAAATGTCAGAGACTAAGACACTTGCCTTTTTCCTTCTTGGAACTTTTGTATCAGCACTTTCAATGGAAATAGAATGTGAGTTCACTGAATTTTCTTCACATCAAATGTTCTCATTAGGCATTTTAATAATCATTATTATAAAGGTGATGTACAGGAGGGCTACAGTTACATAAGTTAGGTAATGAGTACATTTCTTTTTGGGCAATGTCACCTTTCCTTCATTGTCCTTGCGTTTCTCTCCTTTCCCCACCCACAAGTTGTATAGCTAATTTTCAACCTAGTGTCTAGTGAATACCACTGATGCATTTGTTCACCCTTTGTTCCTCCACATCAAATGTTCTCATTAGGCATTTTTAAAAAGTAAAAAGAAGGAGCTGGGAAGGTGGCTCAGTGGTAGAGTGCATGCCTTGCAAGAATGAGGCCCTGGGTTCCATTCCTCAGCACCACATAAACAGAAAAAGCCAGAAGTGGCGCTGTGGCTCAAGTGGTAGAGTGCTAGCCTTGAGCTGAAGAGCTGAAGGACAGCACCCAGGCCCAGAGTTCAGGCCCCATGACTGGCAAAAAAAAAAAAAAAGTAAAAAGAAAAAAGAATTTTATGATGTATTTTATTTGGACAACTATGTCTAAAATAAGACTTTTCAGTATAGCATGATTATTGAGATATTTTATGTCTAAAGTAAGTCTTTTTCAATATAACACAATTATTGACATATTTTATTATTTTTAATATTAAAAGTTCAGAATCCAGTGTGTAGTTTCCACTTAGCTGACAGCTTGTTATGGACAAGGCACTTAGAAAGAGTCTAGAAGCCATATGGAAGTAAATGCTGCCATATTGGACAGCACAGGTCCAGAAAATGCCTTGGGTGGTGAGAATACATCATAATCACAAGTTAACAGTTTACTTAGGCTACCAAAGAGCTGTTAAATGCTAGGCGTCTAGGAATTACAATAGTCATGAATTAGTGTAATCCACAAAAATTTCGCTGCTCCCTAGTAGTGTGGTCAGCTTTAAGTTAAGTAATGAAGCTTAAGATGTCAGAGAGTAGACAGACATTTTGTTTGTCTAGACTCATACAATCACTTGACCTCAGAGAATATCAAGTTGATTTCTCTCATATTGTGGGTGGAGAGGACAGTCTCAAACTAGCTAAGTTTTCTAAGGTCTCACAGCTAACCAATGTGTAACCCAACCTTCATTTAACAAAATTATCAAGAACCTTCTATGTGCAAGGAACTGCGCTATGTATTTCACATACAAAGCTATTAAGATGCAGTTCTCATTTGTGTGGAACTGCTGTAGTTTGAATCTTTCATGTTCTCCAAAATTCCACATCATAAAGGTTTGCTCCCTATAGTAGCAGTGTTGAAAGATGGTGAAACTTTTTAGAGATGATACCTAGTAGGAGATTTGAAATCACTGGAAACATTCTTTTGAAAGTGATAATGGGACCTTAGACCTTTTCTCTTCTCCTTTTATTCGCATCCATGAGATGAGCAGTTTTGCTATGTCATACACTCCCACAGTGATTTGCTGCCTGACCAAAAGGAACAGGGCCAACCAATCATGGACTAAAATTTCTAAAACTGTGAATCCAAATAAACATTTTTTTCTTTTTAAGTTGATTATCACAATTATTTATTATAGCAAGGGAAATCTGGCTGACTCTGTAGTTGATAGATGAAGGGGGGGAAACGGAATAGGAGTCATGCCCTAAAGCATTCTGGGTATTCTAAACCATGTCCAGTGGGGACCCAAGGAGGGAGAAATAATGAAAAGGGTGAGTTGTGGGAAGGATTATGGGTTGTTTACTTCAGTGCTGCCTCTCAGCTCCTAAATACAAGACATGGGAGTCACTTAAGAGCTGATTAACATCCCCTTAGAAGGAATATTTCTTTATTTTTGAATATAGTTAAGAATTTTCCTCTGATCTGTTTGGGCTATATCTTTGTTTGTGCTTCACCAAAAGCAGAACTTGAGGCAAGAACTTAGATGCAGATAATTAAACTGGAAGGTTGGTCACAGAAAGTATAATTCAGGGAAAGGGAAATGAGTCAAGGAAGATAGAAAGTGAAGATGAGTTGATGTATGGATTCCAGCAATGGATGAGCAGGGCCCAATCCTACTGGAGGTGTCAGGATGCACTGTACAGCACCTCAGCATGTATTCGCCATCAGTTTGTGAAGAGGAATTGGAGATATTTATCCACTGCCTTTCATTTCTCCCTGGTTGTTTTAGCCTAAGGATGTTCAATTGGGTCTTTCTGGCACTGAGCTCCTGGAATAAGTTCCCTCCAGGACAGAGTGCATGCCTTGAGTCAGAAAATTGTCTAGGGGCCGATGAGCCATGTACTGTAGCTTCAGGTGGACTCTGAAGGAAGTGGAGACAAAGGTGCACAGGGCATGAACAGTGTCTGCCATGAGGTCTTCATTACTTAGATTCACTGTTATGTATTAATAGCTTAAATGCAGGAAACTTTAGCGTTGATTTTAGTTATCCTGATTCCCTCTCTGTATTGCCTCTATTTGAAAGGTTGCAGCTTTTTCCCTATAGCTATAATCTTCCCTCTTTGTTTTTTTTCTTATATCATTTTTCTCCTTTTGTTTATTTTTCTTTATTACTTTTGGAATGGTAGGCAAGTTTTCCTTATACATTTTTCATCTGTTTGCTATCTAGTGCAGATTGAACTCTTGTTAGCCTCAGTGCATACCTTTCTTCTGCCTGGCTTGTAGTTTTCTTGGAGTCTTTTCAACCATTTCCAGCTCTGTCTTCACTTTTGCCTTCTCAGCTTGTTCTATTTTCATGCCGGCCTTTTGTGCCAGTCTTTCATTTTACCTTTTATCACCTACTTCAGGGACTTCACATTTTCTTTTCAAGACAGTCTTTGTAACCCTGACTATGTAATGGAAGGTGGACTTGAACTTTTGATCACCCTGTCTTAGCCTCCTGAGTGCTGGCATTGCAGGAATGTGCAACTACATTCTCCTTTATTGTATATTCTTTGAGAGCCTAATATCTAATTGTTTCTCCACAGTTTTTTTTTTGGCAGTTGTGTGGCTTGATCTCAGTGCTTAGGCACTGTCCCTGCTCAAGGCTAATGTTCTATCACTTGAACCATAGCATCACTTCCTGTTTTTGAATAGTTAATTGGAGATAAGTATCTCACAGGGACCTTTCTCCTTGGGTTGGCTTTAAATCTCTATCCTCAGATCGAGGCTAAGGCCTCCTGAGTAGCTAGGATTACAGGTGTGAGCCAGCAGGCTGAGCAGTTATATGTTTTTTTAAACTTGGCTATATAAACTGTTCATCTGAGCACCAGTAGCATAAATGTCACCCAGGAGCTGGTTAGAATCTTAGGTCCTCAAGATGCACCCAGACTTAGTGAAAAATCTCTAGCTGCATTTTACCCTTGTGAGAGGGGAGAGGGGGTTTATGTATGTTATTGAAGTTGGCAAGCTCAAGGCCCCGATTCCTTGGGGGAGGCAATCTAGGACTGTGATTAGGAGAACAGACCTTCAGTTCTTATTTGAGTCTCAGTCTTACCACCAACAAGCCATATGACTTGAGGAGCTTCAACTTCCCAAACTTAAGTTCCCTGTCTCCAGAATGGGAGCAGTAACGGCTGTGTCATAACATGGCTCTGAAAATTAAAGTAGACAGTATATAAAGTGTATAACTCATATGAGCAATTGTAAAATGAGTACTGTACGATCGACTTTGAAGGTTGAAAAATTGTTTTTTCTTAGTCTTTTCATGTAAAAGTCTTTTTTCCCCCCAGTCCTATTGGATTCTCCTTGCCTGGAAGTGATCTAGCGTGACCTGAGTTTTGCAATAGACAAGGCGATGCTACTCTTCCTTATCACATTTATGGAGGAACTAGGGGTTGTTACCATTTCTGGCTCAGATTTTCACCTGGTAGAGATGGTTGATGACTTAGCCAAATTTCTTGTATCTATAATTCTAAGTGCCTCAAACAATTATGTTCCTGCAGCAAAGGTGGGTGTGACTCTGACCCGTTCTCATTGAGGTAAGATGGATATTGAGAGTGAGTTACACCCACTCCCTCCCTGTACCTCTGTGACACTTTCTCAGGCAATCTCAGCTCTCCTACAGCCACCAGAATTTCTCCTAGAGAGTGACAAGTCCCTGATTGCTTTGCAAATCTTCCACTGTTACCGTGAAATGAAATTTTCTCTGCATCCATGAATGTCATGCAGGGATAATGGGAACTGAGACTTGCACAGTGCAAGTTAGTTGCCATTGCATCTAGAAAGTTCACAAGTCTTCTACATATGGGCTGTGCTTGGCCTTTGCAATCTCAGTTTTATACATCCTACAGATGAATATATTATTCTGAGGAATAACCTTAAACTGCCTTTCCTCAGCCAAATTGAAACTTATGTACATCAGCTGATGAGTCAGCATTTGGAGACATCATATATTGGTGCTGTCATTTACCACTTCTGCTTGGAACCATATCCTTTGTTGTTCAGCAATGCTTGGGCTATCATAAGAATGATTTTACAGCATTACATTTTCTTTATTATTTTGTGAAAATGTCAGTGACAAAAGCGTAGGTCTTTTTTTTTTGCCACTCCTAGGGCCTGAACTCAGAGCCTAGGCACTGTCCCTGAGCTTCTTTTTTTTTTTTTTCTCAAGGCTACCACTCTACCACTTGAGCTACAGAGCCACTTATGGCTTTTTCTGTTTATGCAATACTGAACTTCAACCCAGGGCTTCATGCATGCTAGGCAAGCACTCTACCACTAACCCACATTCCCAGCCCCAAGCCTAGATCTTAAATGCAGTAAGATTCTTAAGCATGGTGAAAGCAACTTATTTTTATATTTAGGTGCTGATCAGATTTTATAGGTACAATATGCTAATTAAAAAGAAAAATGTATGATACTAATAAATGTCTCCAAAATAATGAAATTTGAAGTGTGTTGATATAACACTCTACATTCCTCTGGGAACTGAATCTTCTCATGTAATGATGTTGTTTGACCTTCTTATGGCAGAATCTACATATACCATTAGTAAGGCACTTTGTATCCATCTGTGAGGCTGTTATAGTATGATATTTATGATGCAAACATAATTATGACTTATTTCCTAAAATTTTGTCTCTAAGTTTAATAGCTGAAAGGATTGAAATTCTTATACATTGATAAATAGTATTTCTTTTCTCTCATGAATATGTGAGGTGGTTTAAAATGATTGCTGTGGAATTTTCATGATATTATTGACAATAAGCAATAAGCACTCAAGAAATGTTAAGTAGGGCTGGGAAGGTGGCTTAGTGGTAGTGTGCTTGCCTAGCATGCATGAAGCACTGAGTTCAATTCCTCAGTACCACATACACAGAAAAAGCTGGAAGTGGTACTGTGGCTCAAGTGGTAGAGTGTTAGCCTTGAGCAAAAGAAGCTCAAGGACAGTGCCCAGGCCCTGAGTTCAAGCCCTAGTTCTGGCAAAAAATATATTAAGTATTACTATAATGCTATTGCATCTTATTTAGGAATAAGAAGAGGCATTTTTTGTTGTTTGTAGTATTGATGTTACCCGAAGTATATCACAATAATTCATAGAATTCAAGAGATGAATTGGAGAGAAAACATTCCTTTTTGCTTTTGAAAACAAGTATATTCTATATTGTGTCAATTAGGATAGAATTTGGCTACAAATCATAGAAAATACCATGTCTATGATTATAGAGTTCTATATCTCTGGAGGCAGGAAACTCCTGATTATTGATTTGGCAGTTCAATTATGTAAGGCTAAAGTCTCTTAATTGTTTAGACTGTTCTCTCATGGCTACAAGAATGTAGTTGCAACTCCAGATACTGAGCAGACAGCAGAGGAAAACGAGGTGTCAGCCATACTTGCTTATTTTATGAGGAAAGCAAAAACATTCCTGGAAACCCTTTAAGCAAATTCCTGCTTTTGTCATTGGCCAGCATTATGTTATGTGGCTGCCAGTGGTGGCATTGAAGATTGGGAAGCCAATGAGTTCCTTGTTGCTTTAAAGCAACAAGGGATACAAATAAGGGAACTATTGTTTGGTCAGCCAATCAATGCTATCAAGTAATATTTGGATTTTTTCCAGAAATTGAGTATTTTCAAATACGATTTTTTAATTGTAAAAATACTGTACAGAGGGGTTACAGTTACATGAACAAGGTCATGAGTATATTTCCTATCAAGCATTGTTACCTCCTCCTTTGTTTTTCCCCTTAGAAATTGAGTATTTGATGTGGCAAACTTTAGTTTAGCAAGTAACATTCAGTCTAACCCTTTTGTTTTAGTGATCTTTGATACATGAGACAGAACAGATTTGATTACAGAAGAAAAATAATCTGTGAGATGAAAGCATAAGCTGGCCATTTCTTTTTTTTTTATTTTATTTGTGAACATACTGTACAGAGGGGTTACAATTACATGGGCAGGATAATGTGTACATTTCTTACCAAGCATTGCAGCCTCCTCCTTTG